>NC_056433.1:79764413-80121913 GCF_018296145.1 Oncorhynchus tshawytscha | reverse complement strand
GGAGAGAGGAGAAAGAAAGAGAGAAAGGTGGAGGGAAAGGGAGGGTAGGTTGGTAGATGAAAGCATGCATGATCTACCGCCAACCTCCTCCAGGCGCTAGAGTAGAAAAAGTACTGACTTTATCAATCAATCACAATCAGCTAATTGTAGCATTCAAATCATGGCACGGCTGGAGGTTAATGAAAATTACACTTTCGACTGACGTGACATCTGATCCCGTTAGATGAGGTGTCTGAATCCTTACAGCCTGTCAATTCTGTTTCCTCCTGAAAACTCTAGGCTCTTTGAAAGATAACGTATGTGTGTTTAATCCTACCTGTCATAACACAGGTAGCGTTAATTATGTAGCTTTATCCTGAGGGTTACAGTTACTGTACACGGCAGCCTGATGACGGACCATGTTCAGTTAGTTATAGCCTTTTGATTTGATTTTGTCTGACATCATTAGATGTGTTTTGTTTGTGGTATTCAATCAAATCAATCAAATAAAAACCAAGTCAAAGTGTATTTGTTATGTGTTCATGATACTCCTGGTGTACACAGAACTGAAATGATTACAGGTCCTTCTCTCAACACTAACACAACAATCATTAGAATATCGACATCCGGCGCCGACAGAGATGGCCGCCTCGCTTCGTGTTCTTAGGAAACTATGCAGTATTTTGTTTTTTGATGTTTTTATCTCTTACATTGTTACCCAAGGAAATATGAGGTTTTATTACATACAGCCGGGAGGAACAATTGGATATAAGAGCAGAGTCAACTTACCAACATCATGACCAGGAATACGACTTTCCCGAAGTGGATCCTCTGTTTGGTCCACCACCCAGGACAATGGATCGAATCCCAGCAGGCGACCCAAAACAACGGCGCCGCAGAAGGGGCAGACGGAGCGGTCTTCTGGTCAGGCTCCGTAGACGGGCACATCGCGCACCGCTCCTGAGTGTACTACTCGCCAATGTCCAGTCTCTTGACAACAAGGTAGATGAAATCCGAGCAAGGGTTGCCTTCCAGAGAGACATCAGAGATTGTAACGTTCTCTGCTTCATGGAAACATGGCTTACTTGGGATACATTATCAGAGTCGTTACAGCCACCCGGTTTCTTCACGCATCGAGCCGACAGAAACAAACATCTCTCTGGTAAGAAGAAGGGTGTGAGGGTATGCCTTATGATTAACGAGACGTGGTGTGATCATAACAACATAAAGGAACTCAAGTCCTTTTGTTCACCTGACCTAGAATTCCTTACAATCAAAGGCCGACCGCATTATCTACCAAGAGAATTCTCTTCAATTATAATCACAGTCATGTATATCACAGTCATGTATAATATTAGCAAGTGCATCGGTGCTGTTGTACCGACAGCGACTATTAAAACCTTCCCCAATCAGAAACCGTGGATTGATGGCAGCATTCGCGCAAAACTGAAAGCGCGAACCACTGCTTTTAAAACTTCTTAGGGATAGGAGGCAGTATTTTCACGTCCGGATGAAAAGCGTGCCCAAAGTAAACTGCATGTTACTCAGTCCCAAAAGCTAAGATATGCATATAATTGGTGGATTTGGATAGACAACACTCTAAAGTTTCTAAAACTGTTAGCAGAATGTCTGTGAGTATAACAGAACTGATTTGGCAGGCGAAACCCAGAGCACAAACCATCCAGGGGGAAAAATATTGAGGTCATAGTATTTCTCTTATATTTCTATTGAAAGCCCTATTTAATAGGAACCTGGTTTCAGTTCCTATGGCTTCCACTAGATGTCAACCGTCTTTAGAAATTGGTTGATGTTTTTATTTTGAGAAATTACGAAGTACAGCTGTTCTTTGTGAGTGTCAAGCCAAGTGGACTCGTGAACTGGAACGGGTTTCACGTTGTTTTAATCCGGTATTGAACACAGCATATCCCGTCTTAAATTTGATCGATTATTTACGTTTTAGGATACCTTAAATTGGATTAGGAATGTGGTTTGAAATGTTTGGACCAAGTTTACAGGTAACTTATTAGATACTTTATAGTCATGTTGGGTGAGTTGGAACCGTGTATTTTTCTGAATCAAATGCGTCAAATAAATTGACATTTTGGGGATATAAAGAAGGACATTATCAAACAAAAGGACCATTTGTGATGTTTCTGGGACATTTAGGAGTGCCAACAGAAGAAGATCTTCAAAGGTAAGGCATTTATTGTATTGTTATTTCTGACTTTTGTGTCGCCACCTGCCTGGTTGAAAATATTTTTCATGTATTTGTATGCAGGGCGCTGTCCTCAGATATTCGCATGGTCTGCTTTCGCTGTAAAGGCTTTTTGAAATCTGACACTGTGGCTAGATTAACAAGAAGGTGAGCTTTATTTAAATATATTATACTTATATTTTCGGGTTATCTTGAATATTGATATTTCTGTAGTTTAAATTTGGCACTCTGAAAATTGACTAACAGGTGAATCAGGGCAGGGCGACCGGAAACATGACCAAATACAAACAGTGTAGCTATTCCCTTCGCAAGGCAATCAAACAAGCTAAGCGTCAGTATAGAGACAAAGTAGAGTCGCAAGTCAACGGCTCAGACACGAGAGGTATGTTGCAGGGTCTACAGTCAATCACGGACTACAAAAAGAAAACCAGCCCCGTCGTGGACCCCGATGTCTTGCTCCCAGACAAACTAAACAGCTTCATTGCTCACTTTGCCACCGACACGGTCCGCTACCAAAACCTGCGGGCTCTCCTTCACCGCAGCCAACATGAGGAAAACATTTAAATATGTTAACCCTCTCAAGGCTGCCGGCCCAGACGGCATCCCTAGCCGCGTCCTCAGAGCATGCGCAGACCAGCTGTCTGGTGTGTTTACAGACATATTTAATCAATCCCTATCTCAGTCTGCTGTTCCCACATGCTTCAAGAGGGCCACCATTGTTCCTGTTCCCAAGAAATCTAAGGTAACTGAACTAAATGACTATAGTCCCGTAGCATTCACTTCCGTCATTATGAAGTGCTTTGAGAGACTATTCAAGGATCATATCACCTCCACCTTACCTGACACCCTAGACCCACTCCAATTTGCTTACCGCCCCAATAGGTACACAGACGACGCAATCGCAATCACACTGCACACTGCCCTAACCCATCTGGACAAGAGGAATACCTATGTAAGAATGCTGTTCATCAACTACAGCTCTGCATTTAACACCATAGTACCTTCCAAACTCGTCATTAAGCTCGAGACACTGGGTCTCGACCCAGCCCTGCGCAACTGGGTCCTGGACTTTCTGACGGGACGCCGCCAGGTGGTGAGGGTAGGAAACAACATCTCCACCCCGCTGATCCTCAACACTGGGTCCCCACAAGGGTGCGTTCTCAGCCCTTACATGTACTCCCTGTTCACCCATGACTCAATCATCAAGTTTGCAGACGACACAACAGTGGTAGGCTTGATTACCAACAACGACGAGACGGCCTACAGGGAGGAGGTGAGGGCCCTCGGAGTGTGGTGTCCTCACACTCAATAACCTCACACTCAACGTCAACAAAACAAAGGAGATGATCGTGGACTTCAGGAAACAGCAGAGGGAGCACCCCCCTATCCACATCAATGGGACAGTAGTGGAGAAGGTGGAAAGTTTTAAGTTCCTCGGCGTACACATCACAGACAAACTGAAATGGTCCACCCACACAGACAGCGTGGTGAAAAGGTGCAACAGCGCCTCTTCAACCTCAGGAGGCTGAAGAAATTTGGCTTGTCACCAAAAACACTCACAAACTTTTACAGATGCACAATCGAGAACATCCTGTCGGGCTGTATCACCGCCTGAGTTGCCCACAACCGTAAGGCTCTCCAGAGGGTAGTGAGGCCTGCACAACACATCACCGGGGGCAAACTACCTGCACTCCAGGACACCTACACCACCCGATGTCACAGGAAGGCCAAAAAGATGATGAAGGACATCAACCACCCGATCCACTGCCTGTTCACCCTGCTATCATCCAGAAGGCGAGGTCAGTACAGGTGCATCAAAGCTGGGACCGAGAGACTGAAAAACAGCTTCTATCTCAAGGACATCAGACAGTTAAACAGCCATCACTAACTCAGATAGACTGCTGCCAACATACTGACTCAACTCCAGCCACTTTAATAATAAAACATTGGATGTAATAAATATATATCACTAGCCACTTTAAACAATGACACTTTATATAATGTTTACATACCCTACATTACTCATCTCATATGTATATACTGTACTCTATACCATCTACTGCATCTTGCCTACGCCGTTCGGCCATCGCTCATCCATATATTGATATGTACATATTCTTATTCATTCCTTTACACTCGTGTGTATAAGGTAGTTAGATTGCTAGATATTACTGCATGGCCGGAACTAGAAGCACAAGCATTTCGCTACGCTCGCATTAACATCTGCTAACCATGTGTATGTGACCAATAAAATTGGATTTGATTTGTATAAGAATACATCAAATATGAATGTGTTTTCATGTATTTCATGTCCAGGGGGTCGTATTGTATGTGATTGATAAGTGTGTGTGTCTGTCTGTTTGTGTGTATGTATGTGTTTGTGTGTCCGTATGTGTGTATGTGTGTGAGCTTGTCGATCTGTGTGTTTGTGTGTGTATATTTTCCAAATTGTCCATTAATTAGAGGCCTGGCCTGATGAGGGAGGAGGGCTGAGTAGCGTGCACGGTATTGGGGGAGCGTGCATGGCAATAGAGGGTGTGCATTATGACAGCAAGCGGCCATTTCTAAGTCATTAAGCCCTGCTGTAATCGTGCCATTATGCCACTCATTATGAAAGACTGTGGCATAATCTCCCATGGGGCCACAGTCACCACTCTGTTCCATTAGACAACTCGTCCTGCCAGGGACTCATTCTATCCCTGTCCTTTGTGTGTGTGTGTGTGTGTGTGTGTGTGTGTGTGTGTGTGTGTGTGTGTGTGTGTGTGTGTGTGTGTGTGTGTGTGTGTGTGTGTGTGTGTGTGTGTGTGTGTGTGTGTGTGTGTCTGTGTGTGTGTCTGTGTGTGTCTGTGTGTGGCCAAAGCCCTTGTCCTCTGTCACTGGTGTTCCTTCCGGAGCAAGTCAAACAACAAAGACATCCTGCTTTCAGCCTGACAGTAGACTAACCCTAACACCACCCTCAGAGATGTCCTTCTTTCAGCCTAACAGTAGACTAACCCTAACACCACCCGCAGAGATGTCCTGCTTTCAGCCTGACAGTAGACTAACCCTAACACCACCCTCAGAGATGTCCTGCTTTCAGCCTGACAGTAGACTAACCCTAACACCACCCTCAGAGATGTCCTGCTTTCAGCCTGACAGTAGACTAACCCTAACACCACCCTCAGAGATGTCCTGCTTTCAGCCTGACAGTAGACTAACCCTAACACCACCCTCAGAGATGTCCTGCTTTCAGCCTGACAGTAGACTAACCCTAACACCACCCGCAGAGATGTCCTGCTTTCAGCCTGACAGTAGACTAACCCTAACACCACCCTCAGAGATGTCCTGCTTTCAGCCTGACAGTAGCCTAACCCTAACACCACCCTCAGAGATGTCCTGCTTTCAGCCTGACAGTAGACTAACCCTAACACCACCCTCAGAGATGTCCTGCTTTCAGCCTGACAGTAGACTAACCCTAACACCACCCTCAGAGATGTCCTGCTTTCAGCCTGACAGTAGACTAACCCTAACACCACCCTCAGAGATGTCCTGCTTTCAGCCTGACAGTAGACTAACCCTAACACCACCCTCAGATATGTCCTGCTTTCAGCCTGACAGTAGACTAACCCTAACACCACCCTCAGAGATGTCCTGCTTTCAGCCTGACAGTAGACTAACCCTAACACCACCCTCAGAGATGTCCTGCTTTCAGCCTGACAGTAGACTAACCCTAACACCACCCTCGGAGATGTCCTGCTTTCAGCCTGACAGTAGACTAACCCTAACACCACCCTCAGATATGTCCTGCTTTCAGCCTGACAGTAGACTAACCCTAACACCACCCTCGGAGATGTCCTGCTTTCAGCCTGACAGTAGACTAACCCTAACACCACCCTCAGAGATGTCCTGCTTTCAGCCTGACAGTAGACTAACCCTAACACCACCCTCAGATATGTCCTGCTTTCAGCCTGACAGTAGACTAACCCTAACACCACCCTCAGAGATGTCCTGCTTTCAGCCTGACAGTAGACTAACCCTAACACCACCCTCAGAGATGTCCTGCTTTCAGCCTGACAGTAGACTAACCCTAACACCACCCTCAGAGATGTCCTGCTTTCAGCCTGACAGTAGACTAACCCTAACACCACCCTCAGAGATGTCCTGCTTTCAGCCTGACAGTAGACTAACCCTAACACCACCCTCAGATATGTCCTGCTTTCAGCCTGACAGTAGACAAACCATAAAATGAATGGACTCACTGCTGGTGATATGTTTGAAATACTTTAGTGTATCTACGGGAGTGGGAGTTACACTCAGCATCTAAGCCTGTCCTCCTATGACAATGCATGTTGGGAGTAATGTAATCACTAAAATAGTACTTACTGAACGTAAAGAAAATTGGATAGCCAACTTCACATTACATCGCACTTGGTCTCTCACAGCACAAAGAAACCCTGCCAGGGCTTTGATTAAATATGGCTGCTAATGTGCTCTCCATCTGGAGATGAAAGAATAAAAAGGGACTCTGGAGATAAAAGGAGTTCTGCCAATCACTGCTAATGGATGCAAACTCAACCTTCAGCTCTGGTTAAAAATAGTCCAAACACTTCCTGTAGAATTACCTTGGTGACAAGATCCCTATGGAGAGGAATCCAACACACATTACAATGTTTGTTTCTAAAACTGTATTTCGCATATATCTCCACTGTCTGTATGTGGCTGTCTGTGAGTGTTTCTCAGGTATTGTTCTCTTCTCAAAAGCACAACAGAGCATGTTCTGAACCCGCTATGAAACTTCTTCAGCTCAGCAGTGTCACTCATGTATGAGACAGCTGCCAATAATGAAGATTCAGAATATCCTGAAGATTCCAAAGATTCTGTGCTTTCAGTTCCACAGGTCTGAGGATTGGAATGATCTCCCGATGTAGTGTGAGTTGACATCTCTCCCTCTCTCTTTCCCTTCCAGTACATTTCCTGCTGTTTTCTTCTCCTATTGTCTGTGCTGGAGTGCCTAAGATGTGTGAAACCTTGGAGTGAGGAGTTTCTAACTGTGAGAGTCAGAGTCAGTTTATGTAAGCTGTTAAGTCTGTACATGGAGGATGGAGGACACCTCAGTGGCACTTAGAGGAACCCACAGTAATTACTCTGACAGTTATAACTGTTCACCACCAGTGTGATAATTGTCAGACAGCATTTAACTTATTTTTCTGTCTTATATTACATATGTAATCTTGAACTGCTGTCACGCCCTGATCTGTTTCACCTGTCTTTGTACTCGTCTCCACCACACTCCAGGTGTCGCCCATCCTCCCCTTTATCCCCTGTGTATTTATACCTGTGTTCTCTGTTTGTCTGTTGCCAGTTTGTTTTGTTCGATGAGCCTACCAGAGTTTTGTTTCCCGGCTCCCACCTGTTCCTTGCTCCTGTTTTCTAGTTTCCTGGTTCTGACCGTTCTGCCTGCCCTGAGCCTGCCTGTCGTCCTCTACCTTTGCCCCACTACTCTGGATCAACAACCTCTGCCTGAACTGACCCTGAGCCTGCCTGCCGTCCTCTACCTTTACACCCTCTCTGAATTATTGACCCCTGCCTGCCTTGACCTGCCATTTGCCTGCCCCTGTTGTTGTAATAAACTTTGTTACTTCGACACAGTCTGCATCTGGGTCTTACCTCAAAACGTGATAAATGCAGGGATTCAACTGAGAGGGAGGGGTGGAGAGAGGGAGAGAGGCAGTGGGAGAGAGAGAGGGAGAGAAACAGAGAGTTTATGATGTGCACTGTCCCTGTAAAAAAAAAACAACAACAACAAAAAACTCAAAAAATAGAGAGCGAGAGAGAGAGACTGAGATCAGAAGTAGCTCATCTCTAAGGAGAGAGTCACATGCAGGCACAGAAGAACCCAGAAAATGAGTTGTTGAAGGATTATGATTTATGAATCAGGTTGAGTCTTGTTTCAACACCAGGTGATTCTGCATCCCAGTTTCCCAACCTGCTGCTATGAAACTCTGATGACAACAACATCCACAATATTCAATAGTGTACCACTAACTTTTTATTTCCAGGGCTCTAATAATTGCAATAGATTATACAGTATAATGTAATCTTGTTTCGTTTTCTTAAATGGAACAAATTATTTCACTAAAGACTGGTTTACCGTACACTGATATCTAAAGACAGTCTGCATTTTAGCATGAATGAAATGTTGTTTTGGCACGGTGATGGTCTACTAAAGACATGTCGTTACAGCCTGACAGACGGACTACAAACCAGCCTTAAGGATTCTGCTTGATACTCACGCAATATATTCACATGATACCTATTTGTCAATATCACTTTCATTTTAATGTCCGATCCAGAAATGGAATCCATCTAAGTATTGAGTCGATGGTGGCGCTCTAGCGTTCTATTACTATCGTAAACAAATAGGAGTCAATCTCCCAAGGTGCTACTTCAATCAACTGCAGATAAAGGAAACCACACAGCAGGGTTTCAGGTTCTTTCATTGGTTATATAACAGTGGCCTACTACGTCTGTACCCTTCTAACAGTTTCAGTGGATGGGGCAGCACGCTGAAGTTGATAGTAGGCCTACCAATTATACAAACCTCCAGGTTTCACAGCTGCTTGCCTCTCTAATGAGTTAACTGGCATGAATCTCCCTGTGTTGAAAGGCCTTATTAAAGCGCACAGTACTAGAGGGGACACACACACATTAGTGAACGCTTCCCAATGCCTGTGATGTCCACACGATCTCATTATACTGTGAGGAACTGATGCCTCATGAAAACAGAGCCCCTTTCTATGAAAGTCCTTTTCTGTTGGAGGAATACAGTCATATGTAATCTGGAGAATTAGCTGATGCCTGTAAAAACCTTCCCTTCCCAGCAGGCCTTTTAGCTCTGCTGGAGATGGCCGCTGCCATCTGGGGGAGGAAACCAAAGCGTGACTATTCTGTTTAGAAGAGACCACGATGATAGTGATCGGAAATAGGTCGGGAAGGAAGGAATACGAGGGCCATACCCCATTACTCATATTAAAAGAGGGCCAAATCCCATTACCCATTATTAAAAGGAGGGCCATACCCCATTACCCATTATTAAAAGGAGGGCCATTACCCAATTACCCATTATTAAAAGGAGGGCCCCCATTATTAAAAAGGAGGGCCATTACCCCATTACCCATTATTAAAAGGAGGGCCATTACCCCATTACCCATTATTAAAAGGAGGATTACCCCATTACCCATTATTAAAAGGGCCATTACCCCATTACCCATTATTAAAAGGAGGGCCATTACCCCATTACCCATTACCCATTATTAAAAGGAGGGCCATTACCCCATTACCCATTATTAAAAGGAGGGCCATTACCCCATTACCCATTATTAAAAGGAGGGCCATTACCCCATTACCCATTATTAAAAGGAGGGCCATTACCATTACCATTACCCATTATTAAAAGGAGGGCCATTACCCCATTACCCATTATTAAAAGGAGGGCCATTACCCCATTACCCATTATTAAAAGGAGGGCCATTACCCCATTACCCATTATTAAAAGGAGGGCCATTACCCCATTACCCATTATTAAAAGGAGGGCCATTACCCCATTACCCATTATTAAAAGGAGGGCCATTACCCCATTACCCATTATTAAAAGGAGGGCCATTACCCCATTACCCATTATTAAAAGGAGGGCCATTACCCCATTACCCATTATTAAAAGGAGGGCCATTACCCCATTACCCATTATTAAAAGGAGGGCCATTACCCCATTACCCATTATTAAAAGGAGGGCCATTACCCCATTACCCATTATTAAAAGGAGGGCCATTACCCCATTACCCATTATTAAAAGGAGGGCCATTACCCCATTACCCATTATTAAAAGGAGGGCCATTACCCCATTACCCATTATTAAAAGGAGGGCCATTACCCCATTACCCATTATTAAAAGGAGGGCCATTACCCCATTACCCATTATTAAAAGTGTCTGCTGCTCAATTTATGATTATCCACGAACTTGCAAATTCAACTTAATGTCAGAGTGAGAATGTCTAATTACAGACAGAGGGTTCCTCTCATCTACAGGGTTCTTTCATGCCCTTGCAAGCTGTAGCCCTCCATCACTTCCTCTTCCTCTTCTCCCTGTTGAGAGCAGAGCAGCCGCCTTGTGGTCCTTTGTTCTCTCTGGTTCAAAAAGCCCTGATACCCCTGAGACGCTGCGCAAAAGAAACACTCCACGCTAAAACACCAAAAAGTTTTAAAAATTTGGGGGAATGACTCCTCCGTTTTCAGAAGGAATGCCTACGTGAATTTTACTCAAATTCACTTGAGCTGCAGTAAGTAAACAAACATTATGCTGTTGTTTTTTGAAAACAGGAATACTGCAGTTTATATGAAGGGCAAACACAGCACGTTTAAAATGCAGCAACAGTCGGAGTCAATAATAGCTCATGTCGAAAATACGTTTTCATATTCTCATAATGTACATCACTTCACTACAGTTCCTTGTGACTGTGTGTGTGTGTGTGTGATTGTGTTCAAGGCCACTAGGGTAACAGATAGACTCCTCCCTCCTGCCAAGTCCATTGCTTACAAAGTGTACTAGCTCCGGGGTCGCTCACAAAGCCACTCCAAACACTTAATCTTATCTACTGTGCAGCGGACTGTCTTCACACAAACCTCTATTGGAGCATGGACATATGTTGAGTACTCTTGGTCCCCCCCAAAATGAAATCTCCTTACTGGTGATAAGCCCTGGCAGTGGAGTCAGTAGTGTGCACACAACTGTGTCCAAACCTATTACCACACACCAGCAGCAGTCTCTACCCACCAGCCATTGCTGTTTCACTTCTTTACTGGATGTTGCCTTTCACTGATGGAAGCAAGCTGCTCAGATCTAACTTGTGTTGTCGAGGGAGGGGGAGATAATGGATGTACAGTGCCTGAAAGTGAGCCGAGGAACAAGAGATTTAAATGTTTCTGTCTAGTATGGATTCAGACAGCTATGGTATTATGTTAACAAATGTGTGTCTCTCCTGTATTTCACAATACTCTTGCTGTCGTTATGCTGAACTGATGATTAATTACTAGGTGACATCAATGTAATTACCAATTGACTAAGTAAAAACATGTAAGGTATATGTGAATAGGTTAGCAAGGGGCCATGTTGGTAATCTCATAAACAATCATACAAATGACACCTGATGGACAGTAAACCACCCTTCTCATTTTCTTAAAAACACACCATTTCAAGTCTCTCTCTCTCTCCCTCTGTCTCTCTCTCTCGCTCTGTGACTCTCTCTCTCTCTGCGTCTCTGTGTCTCTCTCACTCTCTGAGTCTGTCTCTCTCTCTCTGTGTCTCTCTCTCTCTCTGTGTCTCTCTGTCTCTCTCTCTCTCTCTGTGTCTCTCTCTCTGTGTGTGTCTCTCTGTGTGTCTCTCTATGTGTGTGTCTCTCTCTCTGTGCGTGTCTCTACAAATGACACCTGATGGACAGTAAACCACCATTCTCATTTTCTTACAGTTTCTCAGTCGCTTTGGTGCATTTTTCACATCATCCCTAACATGTACAAAATAATAAGTGCATTTCTCAGAACAATTTGTACAAACTGCAATATACAATGGATATGTTTCTAAAGCTAGTCAGTCACTAAAAATCCATAGTACATCTCTCAAAAGTAAATATTCATGCCAATGATCATGTCGGTGTCATCAGAATGATAAGTCATTGAGTCATTGTTCACGAACAAGGTCGTCAAAATGTTTAGGCATGTTGTCAAAGTAACTGTGTACTTTGACAGTATTACCTGATGTAAACTTAGGCTACAGTTTGGATGACAGTTACTGTATTGTAAATGCACAAGGCTGCACTTCTATGGCATATATCAATTTCAACAGTACTATTTACATATTACTGTATGTGGGTTATTGATTGAAAGAGACTGGACAACCCAAGGGGCACAAAGCAAAAAAAACTAAATTAGAAAGAAACACAGGAAACCACCCCTAAGGCACAACTTTGCCCGCAGCACTGTTGTGCTGTCTCTACACATCCAGACGTTCCTGTCTGTCGGCCCACATATTCTCATCCACATCACACCGGATATTTTCCCTTCCAATGCAACGTGGAAAGAATCTTTTGGAATGCCTTATCCATCCTCTGCAGGTGTCTACTGTGATGTCCTCACATGCTGCATCCATTGCAGCCAGCAGGGTCATCTGTGTGTGTGGCTGACGATCGTACACCTTCCACCTCCATGCTGAAAATAACTACTCAATTGGGTTAAGGAATGGTGAATAAGGTGGGAGGAATTCTACGAGCATCCTCGGGTGGGTCACAAACCATTGCCTTATGTTTGATCGATGGAAACTCACATTATCACAAATGAACACATACTTTGGCAAATCCTCTCTAAGCAGACCCCTCTCATCATCAGGGATGAGAGCCCTGTAGAGAGTCTCTAAAAAGTTGAGTAGATGCTGGGTGTTGTATCTCTGTAAGGGTTTTCCTTAGGTGAAGGAGAGGCGGACCAAAACGCAGCGTGGTGGTTATTCATGTTTTTTAATAAAGACACTAGACATGAATAAACTAACAAAAACAATAAACATGGAAAACCAAAAACAGCCCTATCTGGTACAAAACCCAGAGACAGGAACAATCACCCACAAACACACAGTGAAACCCAGGCTACCTAAATATGGTTCCCAATCAGAGACAATGACTAACACCTGCCTCTGATTGAGAACCATATCAGGCCAGACATAGAAATAGACAAACAAGACATCCAACATAGAATGCCCACTCAGATCACACCCTGACCAACCAAAACATAGAAACATACAAAGCAAACTATTGTCAGGGTGTGACAATCGCCCTATAAGGTGGATATGGGTTAGGACACCATGCTCCGAAATAGCAGCACACATGGTGATATTTCCTCCCCGTTGGCCTGGCAAATCCACAGTAGCTCTGTGACCGATGATATTCCGACCCCGCCTTCTGCATTTGGTCAGGTTGAAGCCAGCCTCATCCACGTATACAAAGTTGTGAGAGGGTTCACTTGATTCCAACTCCATTGTACGCTATATCCCAGAACACACAGTTGAATTTGTTTTGGTAAGGAAGAGTGACATAAAATGTACATATATTGCATGTTCCTTCCACAGCAATGGAAATGTGTCCAGTTTATGCTTACTGTACTATGTATCACTATAAAATGTTGCTGTAAAATAGTTACATAGATATATGTTTTACCTGTACATACTGGTACCGTAGCTCCTTAACTCTGTCCTCATTCCTTTGGAATGGTACACGGTACAGCTGTTTCATACTCATCTGGTTTCTATGCAGCACCCTGTCGATGGTTGAGATGCTAACCGTATGGATGTTTTCAAAGACATCGTTGTCTTCTATAACGGTCCTTTGTATTTCCCTGAGTCTCATGGCATTGTTTGCTCAGACCATGGTGCAAATAGCCTCCTCCTGTTGAGGTGTGAAAAGGCTTCCTCTGCCACCGGTTTGAGGTAATCTTGCAGTCCTATGTGGCGAAATGCAGTGATGCATCGCACACTTTCACATAGACAAAAACTATGCGAACACACATTTTACTGTAAAACATACAGGTGGGTGCATGTAAGGTGCAGTATGTATCTGTATAGAGTATATTTCTGTATGATGTGAAATACAAGTGGACTACTGTAATATGAAGCATTGTAGGAAGTATACAGTATACTGCTTATATACAGTAACAGTGCACTGTACATTGGTGGACATACCTGTTCTCTTTTCAAAACGTTTGAACTATTGAGGAAACGGTTGATCTCCCAATATTCGGCTGCACCCTTCGACCCGTCTCAGCCATTGTAAGGCCATGATTGACAACATGGTCTACAATAGTGGCCCTTATGTCATCAGATATTCGCCTATGTCCTCTTCTGCCTCTTCCTCTGTTTTGCCTTCCACCACGCATCCTTGCTCCTCTTCTTCCTCCTCTTGGCTGTTGACCCTGTTCGTTTCCTGGTCCATCCATTATTGGAAAATTGCAACTCTGTGTTGTGGTCTGTCTATATATGCTTGCCAATTGATTCTTCATGAGATGCAACTTTGAGCAATTTAGACAACTGGTTGATTGTTGGTTGAACTAACACTTTGCATTCCTTCATGAGTGAGGGTCAATTTCACCTGCACGATTCATCAATTCACGTTTTTGTACAAAAGGTCTAATAGAAATGTGTAAAACTATGCTTGACAGTTTATGACAAATAGTTCAACAATTTTGCATGTAATGGCTTATGCAAGGAACTAATGCCTAGATGTTTTGAGGGGTAAGACTATTCAACAGAGAACCATCTACTATATTTTGATCAACATGACATGAGCAATTGATAATGTAGAAAAAAGCTGACACTTGTACATCTCTCTCTCTCTCTCTCTCTCTCTGTCTCTCTCTCTCTCTCTCTCTCTCAATTCAATTCAATTCAAGGGCTTTATTGGCATGGGAAACATGTGTTAACATTGCCAAAGCAAGTGAGGTAGATAATATATAAAGTGAATATATAAAGTGAAATAAACAATAAAAATGAACAGTAAACATCACACATACAGAAGTTTCAAAACAATAAAGACATTACAAATGTCATATTATATATATATACAGTGTTTTAACAATGTACAAATTGTAAAGGACACAAGATAAAATAAATAAGCATAGATATGGGTTGTATTTACAATGGTGTGTGTTCTTCACTGGTTGCCCTTTTCTCGTGGCAACAGGTCACAAATCTTGCTGCTGTGATGGCACACTGTGGAATTTCACCCAGTAGATATGGGAGTTTTTCAAAATTGGATTTGTTTTCGAATTCTTTGTGGATCTGTGTAATCTGAGGGAAACACGTCTATCTAATATGGTCATACATTGGGCAGGAGGTTAGGAAGTGCAGCTCAGTTTCCACCTCATTTTGTGAGCAGTGAGCACATAGCCTGTCTTCTCTTGAGAGCCATGTCTGCCTATGGCGGCCTTTCTCAATAGCAAGGCTATGCTCACTGAGTCTGTACATAGTCAAAGCTTTCCTTAATTTTGGGTCCGTCACAGTGGTCAGGTACTCTGCCGCTGTGTACTCTCTGTGTAGGGCCAAATAGCATTCTAGTTTGCTCTGTTTTTTTGTTAATTCTTTCCAATGTGTCAAGTAATTATCTTTTTGTTTTCTCATGATTTGGTTGGGTCTAATTGGTTGGGTCTCTGTCTCTGTCTCTCTCTCTCTCTCTGTGTGTCGCTCTCTCTCTGTCTCTCTCACTCTCTGCGTCTCTGTGTCTCTCTCACTCTCTAAGTCTGTCTCTCTCTGTGTCTCTCTCTCTGTGTGTCTCTCTCTCTCTGTGTCTCTCTCGCTGTGCGTCTCTGTCTCTCTCTCTCTCTCTCTCTCTCTCTCTCTCTCTGTGTGTTTCTCTATCTCTCTGTCTCTCTCTCGCTCTCTGTGTCTCTCTCTCTCTGTGTGTCTCTCTCTCTGTCCGTGTCTCTCTCTCTGTGCGTGTCTCTCTCTCTGTGTGTGTTTCTCTCTCTCTCTGTCTCTCTCTCTCTCTCTCTCTCTCTCTCTCTGTCTCTCTCTCTCTCTCTGTCTCTCTCTCTATATGTGTCTCTCTGTCTCTCTCTCTGTGTGTCTCTCTCTCTCTCTGTGTGTCTCTACAAATGACACCTGATGGACAGTAAACCACCCTTCTCATTTTCTTAAAAACACACAATTTCAAGTCTCTCTCTCTCTCTCTCTCTGTCTCTCTCTCTGTGTCTCTCTCACTCTCTGCGTCTCTGTGTCTCTCTCACTCTCTGCATCTCTGTCTCTCTCTCTCTCTCTCTCACTCTCTCTCTCTCTCTCTCTCTCTCTCTCTTCAGGTGATAGTGTGAATACCAGCTAACTTTCTGTGATAGCATGTGTGACCACGGTGGGGATACATAACATTTCCACCTAAGGGTGATTTGAATAGGCAAGCACACAGTCACTGATAAGGACTGCCTGGCTCAATGCATCCATACCCATGGCAAGGCAATCAAAGTCTCATCAGAAATACCCCTCGGGAATCAAGTCTATGGCAATCACTGATACAGGAAAACACAATCATGTGTGGAACCACAAACAGCAGTTGTGGCCCTGTGGTTATAGATTTGCAACCAGGGCACAAAAAAATAATACAAATTAGACCAGATTAAAATTGTCCTCCTGATTTGAATAACAAATAAATAGGCTTGTAGACCACACTAACAACCTCCATGTTTCACCAATCACCTGAGCAACAGATTTTCAGCACAGATTTTCAGCAATAGATTTTCAGCAATAGATTTTCAGCACAGATTTTCAGCAACAGATTTTCAGAACAGATTTTCAGCAATAGATTTTCAGCAACAGATTTTCAGCAACAGATTTTCAGCACAGATTTCAGCACAGATTTTCAGCAACAGATTTTCAGCACAGATTTTCAGCACAGATTTTCAGTATAGATTTTTAGCACAGATTTTCCAGCATGTCAAATACAGCCCAAATGATGACTGCCAGTCTGCATTTCAACCACTATGAATATGCTGTCCTGAACCTATAGCATCTGAGGATCTATAATCAATACACTGTACAGCGTGAAAGAGACTGGTCCCAGCGACATGCATAGCAACAAGACCCGCTGGGGACAAACAAAGAAAATGAATCAGGTTAACAGTCCACTTTACATTTAGAGTACACATTACATTTGACTTCTTTACACCTGATTTACGTCTATGTGGTATGCACAATACAATACAATGCTAACAAACTCAAAATAGAGATAATTGGAGATACGTTTGAGATAATTTGAGATACATTTGAGATATTTGGAAATAATTGGAAAACATTTGAGATAATTTGAGATAATTGGAGATAGAGTTAAATGGAGATAATTGGAGATAGAGTTAAATGGAGATAATTGGAGATCAATTTGAGATGATTGGAGATAAATTGGAGTAATCCAAAACAATAATTGTAGGGTGTACTGCAATCCTGTATTTACGTTGTTTCAAAACATGGAACAACAACATTGGATGAATGACGTCACCCAGGATCCTACAGAAAACCAATTACAGCCCCTCTATCTCCAGTCGTCTAACATTATTAAACAACCATTTCCCTTTATGTTCATGACACATCGCTTTGACAGTGGCCAAGCAATCATTTTAGACTTTGATTAAACATCCCACTAAATTACTCATCATTACAAAAGCCCACAGATGAACTGGATTCCAAACCTTTGGATTCTTGATTCCCAGCTCCGCCTTGGTGCAGATGGGTGGACATTAATCAAGGGCCTGGACAGGTTTAGGAGAACGCACGTCAGATTCCTGTGATGGATGGAAGACCAGGGGATCTATGGAAAACATAATTACTATGTTATCGATTCACGTGAAATCCGAGAGAAAACTGTGAGCTAAATCTCTGCCAATGCATTGGTCCAGCTACGTTCCTGGGTTCCAGTGAATGTCTTCTGTACACCTTCAAACAAACATAATGAAACTCACTTCTGTTGTTTATGGATTGAAAATGGGGAAGTCGTCCTGAGAGTGTAGATTATAACTGTCAAATACCTCCAGTTATTGAACTGCAGATGTGAACTGGTTGTGAGAGTAGCCTAATTATGTTATTCCGTCCAATGAAAATCACATTTGACAGAAATTATTTAGGACTGGATCAGCAGCGTGAATCCACAAAGGGAAATAGAAGAGGACATCGGGAAATATCATTAAAATGTTTACTGTTTTTTTGAGAAGAGTGTGATTGTTACCATGTACAGTTATGTAATGTCCCAGTGAAAATGAATCACAGTCAAAACTTCCCATGCTCAGCAGCTTAGGACCACTAGCAGTGAGGAAAGAATCCTAAATGGACATCTTCACAGTCAGCTCACGCTATCCAAACATCTTCCTGTAGGTCAGTTGTTTTTCTTTCTCCCTATCGTTCGCCAATATTACGTAAACATTTTTTATGATTTCACTCGCAAAATGGATTATTTTAAATGCGGTCACAAATCTGCCCTTTCAAGTGATAGGCATCTGACAGCATTGGCTGACATTTCAAAGTTTATCATTCTGCCCGCTATACGAGTAATAACCATGACAACAACAGCCGTGGTGCTTATCGTGTATCTGCAGCACCAAGGATGGATTCAGTGGTGAGGATTCTAGCAGACAAACACAATGAATTGAGGCCTTGGAGGTCTTCACCCTTTTTTATTTTGCAATAAAGACGGCCAAAGTGAAGCCTGTCGATATGGCTGTTGGTGGTCTAGCAATGCCTTCATAATAAAACCCCCTTTGAGGCTGTGGAAAATCCCATCTCATAATCTGTGTCCTGGTAAGACTAAGGTAGGTTCATTGTTGAAAGTATTGCTGCGGTGAAATACTATCTATGGAATAAGGAACTTTTGTGTTCAACTCAATGTTTAAAAATAAGGACAACTTTTATGGTCCTTGGTACCATACACAGAAATAAAGAGAAGGCTGAATATAATCTGGATATATTTCATAGTTTAAATCAGAGATAGACAGGTTTTGACTAGCCTAGATATAATCTATCTGGACACTGATTCAAATGAATGAGGGAGTCTCTACCATGTTCTGGCCTCTATGGCTGAGTTACAGTGAGAAGGAAAGGCTCTCTTGTTATAATGTTTGTTCATATTCCCCTCTCTCCGCCAGGATAGGCCGTCATTGTAAATAAGAATTGCCTAGTTAAATAAAGGTTAAATAAAATAAAAAATAACAATTTGCCTCCAGAACACATACTGTAAAAATAAGACAGAGAAAAGGTTCCTCCTCTTAAGAAGACCAGTTATAGTGTAGAGACCACTCTCTAACTACACTCGCCCTCTCTCTCTCTCTCTCTCTCTCTCTCTCTCTCTCTGTCTCTATTTCTATCTCTCTCGCTCTCTCTCTCTCTCTCTCTCTCTCTCTCTCTCTCTCTCTCTCTCTGTCTCTATTTCTCTCTCTCTCGCGCTCTCTCTCTCGCTCTCTCTGTCTGTGTCTCTCCCTCTGTTTCTATTTCTCTCTCTCTCTCTCTTTCTCTCTCTCTCTCTCTCTCTCTCTCTCAATTCAATTCAAGGGCTTTATTGGCATGGGAAACATATGTTAACATTGCCAAAGCAAGTGAGGTACATAATATACAAAAGTGAAATAAACAATAAAAATTAACAGTAAACATTACACATCTCTCTCGCTCTCTCTCTATTCAATTCAATTCAATTTGTTTTATTGGCATAACGTAACAATGTACATATTGCCAAAGCCTACTTTGGATATTTACTATATTAAGATAATTCAAATCAAAATTGTGAACGGGACAACAGTAACAACAATAACCAACGGTGAAAATAACCATACATTAAACAATATCAATAATTATACAGTAGAGGATAAGTGCAGGTTGATTGGTCAGTCAGACACTGTCCTTCATCTTATGGCACGCAGCAATGTAGTGTGCATCCAACCCACAGCTCTCTGCATCCTCCCCCAACAGAACGGGTAGCTTATTCTCATCAGAAAGGTCTTCGAAACCTTGAATCAAGGCTTCACATTTGGGGAAATTACACTCTCAAATTGTTTTAGATTTTTTACATTTTGTAAGGAAATGCAGCTATTCCTCAGGTTCTGTGGTGCAGTGGTTGCACAGCCTTTCCTCTACAGGAAGCCAGGTTTTCCTGTGTCTACCCCTCTCAATGGCAAGGTTGTGTTCACTGAGCCTGTACTTTTTTTTGTAAGGTTTTGATCAGTAACCATGGTCAAATAGTTAGCCATGGTGTACTGTCGATTTAGGGCCAGATAGCACTGCATTTTGCCTTGTGCTTGTGTTTCCCAATAAGCAATGTCGTTTTGTTTTGATTGTGTTGTACTTTGTTTTATTTTGATTGATTGGATGTTCTGGTCCTGAGGCTTCAGTGTGTAAACTCAGCTTCAGGACCAGCTGGATGAGGGGACTCTTTTCTTTGCTCAGCTCTTGGATTGCAGGGCTTGGTAATGATATGAGAGAGAGTCACCGTATTTTAGATGTTTCCAAAACTGAATTGCTCTTTTTGAGTTTTTATTATTAGCGGATATTGGACTAATTCTGCCCTGCATGCTTTGTTTGTAGTTTTCCTCTGGACATGTAGGAGAATCTTACAGAACTCTGCATGCAGGGTTTCAATGGGGTGTTTGTGCCATTTGGTGAAATCTTGTTTTGCAAGTGGACCACACACCTCGCTGCCATAAAGTGCAATTGTTTCAGTGACACATTCAATTAGTTGTAGACCAATTTTAATAGGTATTTCAATTTGAATTTGTTTTTTAATGGTGTAGATTGCCCTGTGTGCTTTCTCTCTCTGTTCATTCACTGCCTCATTAAGGTGTTCAGTTAAGCTTATTTTTAAACCTAAGTAATTGTAGTGTGTGCAGTTCTCTATATATGTTGTACCAATTGAGAACTTTGGTCTAATTATCTGAGATCTGGATCTTCTCTGGAAAATTATTATTTTAGTCTTTTTGGGGTTTACTGCTAGGGCCAAGGTCTGACAGTACTGCTCTAGCAGGTCCAGGCTCTGCTGTAGGCCATGTGTTGTGGTGAACAGCAGGCATAGGTTTTGTTTGGTCAGGGTGTGATCTGAGTGGGCATTCTATGTTGTGTGTCTAGTCTGTCTGTTTCTGTGTTTGGCCTGATATGGTTCTCAATCAGAGGCAGGTGTTAGTCATTGTCTCTGATTGGGAACCATATTTAGGTAGCCTGTTTGGTGTTGGGTTTTGTGGGTGATTGTCTCCTGTGTCAGTGTTTGTGCCACACGGGACTGTTTCGGGTTTACACGTTTGTTGTTTTTGTAGTTTATTCATGTATAGTTTTCTTATTAAAAACAAACATGAATTTCAACCACGCTGCATTTTGGTCCTCCTCTCCTTCGACGGAAGAATCCCGTTACACATAGGTCATCTGCAAAGAGTAGGCATTTAACCTCTGAACTGTGGAGACTAACACCAGGGGCTGAGGATTTTTATAGAATAGTGGCCAATTCGTTAATGTAAATATTGAAGAGTGCAGGGCTCAGATTGCAACCCTGGCGAAGATCCCGCCCCTGGTTAAAGGATTCTGTTACTTTCTTGCCAATTTAATGCTGCACGTATTGCCAGTATATATTGATTTAATTATGTCAAATGTTTTACCCCCTACACCACTTTCAATAACTTTGTAGAACAGTCCTGTATGCCAAATAGAATCAAATTATTTTTGGAAGACAATTAGGAAAGCGTATATTTTGGTGGACATGTTTATCTTTCAGGGTGTGTACGGTGTAAATATGATCAGTCATGCGATGTTTTGGTATAAATCCAATTTGGCTTTTACTCAAGACATTGTGCTTATTAAGGAAGTTAAGAACTCTTACATTTATAACATTTATAATACATGTATAATACTACAGAAAGGCTACTGTTCACACAAATGCCTCTGTAATTGTTTGGGTCAAATTTGTCTCCGTTCTTAAAGTTTGGGGTTATGAGTCCTTGATTCCAGAAGTCAGGTAAATAACCTACATTCAGGATCAAATTAAACAGTTTTAAAATAGCATAGACATTTTGCACTAGTGAGTTCAAGCCTATCGTTTAGGATGCCATCAGGTCCACATGCTTTTTTAAATTTGAGGGCCTGAAGTGTCTTCTAGAGCTCCTGGTCAGTAATTGGGGAGTCCAATGGATTTTGATTGTCCTTTATAGCGTTTCTAATCCGTTCAACTTCTCATGAATTTAGTATTGCTCTGCGTTTGTGTCAATTTGAACGGTGCAGTAGTGTTTTAAAATGGGTTGTCCATATGTCACCATTTTGTATCGTTAATTTCTCTTGTTTCGTTTTTTTCCAATTTTGCCAGAAGTTGTTTGTTTATGGACTCCTCAATTAGTTTCAGCTGCTTGCTGTTGTACTGGGATTTTTTGGATCTGAGTGTTACATTTATAGAGTTTTAAAGTCTCACAGTAATGAAGGAGTAATTCACCATTATTTGGGTCTCTGTGCTTTTGGTTGGATAGTGTTCTAAGGTTTTTCTTTATAATCTTACAAACTGCATCAAACCAGTTGTCATCTGTGGGCTTTAAAAAAAAAGTTTAATCAAATTCAGTTTTGCCGTTGGCCTGAATATAAAGTTGATTTTACTGCTAGATTGATTCCTTATTTACTGTGAGTGAATGTGGTATCCAGAAAGATATCTAAGGGTGTTTGAATATTTTGGTTAAAGGTTGCTTTTTGGTATTCTTCTGTGCTGTTTTGGGCCCATCTGTATGAATTTCTGATGTTGTATAGCTTACTGGGCTGTGAATGTGTGGTTGTTTCCATGTCTGTTCTTTTGAGGAACAACGTAACTTGGCTGTGATCGGACAGAAATGTTAGTGGCTTGACAGTGAATGAGCTGAGATAGACTGTGGCCAAGAGGTGAGCAATAGTTGAATCTCCCCAAAGGGTCCCCCTGTAACCTACCATTGACAAAGTACAGACCCAGGGTTCTACAGAGCTGCAACAGATCCCTTCCATTTTTGTTGATGGTGCAGTTACTGTTGTTTCTATGGGGGAGATGAAGGCAGTTAGAAACAGTAAAGCCTGTAATAAAGCTGTCCCCTTGTGTGGTCGTTAGATCAAGTAGTGTTCCTGTGCTCACATTTGTGTCCCCACAGATGAGCACATTTCCCTGGGCCTGGAAATGGCTCATCTCTTCCTCAAGGCTGGGGAAGATCTCTTCTGAGTAATATGGGGATTCTGAGTGGGGGGGAGGGGTAAATATTGTGCAAAGGAACACATATTTTTCTGTCAGCACAAGTTCTTTGTCAGTTTTAACCAAATGTGATATTTACCAATTTTGAGGGGATCAATTCTATTTTGTAGTTCGGATTTGTACCAAATGATTAGTCCTCCAGAGCCTCGATTGACAGAGCTGTGTTTCTGTGACGGTACAATTACCTTTCTGTAGCCTGTGGGACAGTGAGTGACAATGTCAGACTTACACCATGTCTCCTGCAGAATGATTACCTCTCTGTAGCCTGTGGGACAGTGAGTGACAATGTCAGACTTACACCATGTCTCCTGCAGAATGATTACCTCTCTGTAGCCTGTGGGACAGTGAGTGACAATGTCAGACTTACACCATGTCTCCTGCAGAATGATTACCTCTCTGTAGCCTGTGGGACAGTGAGTGACAATGTCAGACTTACACCATGTCTCCTGCAGAATGATTACCTCTCTGTAGCCTGTGGGACAGTCAGTGACAATGTCAGACTTACACCATGTCTCCTGCAGAATGATTACCTCTCTGTAGCCTGTGGGACAGTGAGTGACAATGTCAGACTTACACCATGTCTCCTGCAGAATGATTACCTCTCTGTAGCCTGTGGGACAGTCAGTGACAATGTCAGACTTACACCATGTCTCCTGCAGAATGATTACCTCTCTGTAGCCTGTGGGACAGTGAGTGACAATGTCAGACTTACACCATGTCTCCTGCAGAATGATTACCTCTCTGTAGCCTGTGGGACAGTCAGTGACAATGTCAGACTTACACCATGTCTCCTGCAGAATGATTACCTCTCTGTAGCCTGTGGGACAGTCAGTGACAATGTCAGACTTACACCATGTCTCCTGCAGAATGATTACCTCTCTGTAGCCTGTGGGACAGTCAGTGACAATGTCAGAGTTACACCATGTCTCCTGCAGAATGATTACCTCTCTGTAGCCTGTGGGACAGTCAGTGACAATGTCAGACTTACACCATGCCTCCTGCAGAATGATGACGTCAACATCTTTAAGACGTTTGTTGAACTCCAGTGCTAAACTCTTCAGTCCAAAGGTTGGTGAGTTTAGGCCCTGAATGTTCCACATGCTGACTGATAGGTTGATGAGTTTAGGCCCTGAATGTTCCACATGCTAACTGATAGGTTGGTGAGTTTAGGCCATGAATGTTCCACATGCTGACTGATAGGTTGGTGAGTTTAGGCCCTGAATGTTCCACATGCTGACTGATAGGTTGGTGAGTTTAGGCCCTGAATGTTCCACATGCTGACTGATAGGTTGGTTAGTTTAGGCCCTGAATGTTCCACATGCTGACTGATAGGTTGGTGAGTTTAGGCCCTGAATGTTCCACATGCTAACTGATAGGTTGGTGAGTTTAGGCCCTGAATGTTCCACATGCTAACTGATAGGTTGATGAGTTTAGGCCCTGAATGTTCCACATGCTAACTGATAGGTTGGTGAGTTTAGGCCCTGAATGTTCCACATGCTGACTGATAGGTTGATGAGTTTAGGCCCTGAATGTTCCACATGCTAACTGATAGGTTGATGACTTTAGGCCCTGAATGTTCCACATGCTAACTGATAGTGATTTATTTCATGTTGCAAAAAGAAAGAATAGCAGTCAGAAATACAGTAACTACTAACTATTAGGTTGTTAAGAGTGAGATAAACAGGATAACAGCAAACAAAAGTTTTAAGTTTTAAGTTTACATACACTTAAGTTGGAGTCATTAAAACTAGTTTTTCAACCACTCCACAAATGTCTTAACAAACTATAATTTTGGCAAGTCGGATTGGACATCTACTTTGTGCATGACACAAGTATTTTTTCCAACAATTGTTTACAGACATTTTATTTCACGTATAATTCACTATATCACAATTCCAGTGGGTCAGAAGTTGACATACATTAAGTTGACTGTGCATTTAAACAGCTTGGAAAATTCCAAAAAATGATGTCATGGCTGTAGAAGCTTCTGATAGGCTAATTGACATAATTTGAGGATGGCCACCTCAGTGGGATTTACCAGATTAGTGGGTTTACGGTCTGGGGCTGGGTACACTGGGCCTGTGTACATGGAGGGGTGTTTGGGGGTGTGTCAGGGGGGAAGAGCTTCTCTCTGTAGTTGGTGTCCCCATGTGTGCCTTCTTGTTGACTGGGATAGTGGGTAAAGGTTTGTCGTTATGGGGGGGGTAAAGGTGGGTCAGTGGGGTTGTTAGGGGTGGTGAGGGGCTGCAGCTTCTCTCTAGGAATCTCTACACTCTGCATTCTGTGCTGCAGCACCCTCTTGATGATAGACAACTCTTTCGCCATCTCCTCCTTTACCTGCACTAGCTCTCTTGTCATGGTACGTTTACCTCCTCAAGCGCTGTGGTAAGGCTCTCTCCTCATGGTGGCCTTTACCTCCTCAAGTGCTGTGGTAAGGCTCTCTCACAGCTGCTGGACAGAGTTCTCCAGCTGGGCTCGTGCACTGGTCGATCTGGTCCTGTAGAAGCTTTGTGTGTGGGCTGGAGTCTGGTACATGTTTACCCGTCAGAAACCTGTTTTCCTGGTCCTTCTCGCTGTCCTCAAAAATGTGGATTTGCCTCCCCTTGCAGATAACTTTCTTTGTGGTATAGCTGAAATGCCTGGTTACAGCTGTATGCCAGGCAGTAGAGTGGTCTGTGTAAAATAACAGGTTTGAACAGTCCTGTTTTGTGAGCAGTTGGCAAATATAGTTTCTGGGTTCTCCCTCAGAAATCTGTGTTTAAAATTGATTTATTCTGGAAATTCAAAAAAAGGGGGGTTGCTGCTGGTGCTGCTAGCGCTGCCTCAGTGGCCATGTTGCTATAGCTACCAGCAGTAAACAGTTGGAGCTAGACGGAAAGCTAGCAGACAGATTTGAATTTGGCTAGCTAGCACAATTAAGATTGGTCTTTTAACTCACTCTCTGTCAATCTTTTCCTCCTGTGTTGATCTTCAGTTGTACAATTTGATTACCTATAAATGTTTTGCTGATTTAATCATGTCAATCTCACTCTTAACAACCAGAAAGTTATAACAAGTCAGGAGCTGTTCTTCTGCACTATTTTTTTTTCTCTCTCTATCTCTCTCTGTCTCTCTCTCTCTCCATGTCTCTATGTGTCTCTCACTCTGTGTCTTTCTCCTTCTCTCTCTCTTTCTCTGTCTCTCTCTCTCTCCATGTCTCTATGTGTCTCTCACTGTGTCTTTCTTTCACTCTCTCTCTCTGTGTGTGTGTCTCTCACTCTGTGTCTTTCTCCTTCTCTCTCTCTTTCTCTGTCTCTCTCTATCTCTCTCTGTCTCTCTCTCTCTCCATGTCTCTATGTGTCTCTCACTGTGTCTTTCTTTCACTCTCTCTCTCTCTGTGTGTGTGTCTCTCACTCTGTGTCTTTCTCCTTCTCTCTCTCTTTCTCTGTCTCTCTCTCTCTCCATGTCTCTATGTGTCTCTCACTGTGTCTTTCTTTCACTCTCTCTCTCTCTGTGTGTGTCTCTCACTCTGTGTCTTTCTCCTTCTCTCTCTCTTTCTCTGTCTCTCTCTCTCTTTCTCTGTCTCTCTCTCTCTCCATGTCTCTATGTGTCTCTCACTGTGTCTTTCTTTCACTCTCTCTCTCTCTGTGTGTGTGTCTCTCACTCTGTGTCTTTCTCCTTCTCTCTCTCTTTCTCTGTCTCTCTCTCTCTCCATGTCTCTATGTGTCTCTCACTGTGTCTTTCTTTCTTTCTCTCTCTCTCTCCATGTGTGTGTGTCTCTCACTCTGTGTCTTTCTCCTTCTCTCTCTCTTTCTCTGTCTCTCTCTCTCTCCATGTCTCTATGTGTCTCTCACTGTGTCTTTCTTTCACTCTCTCTCTCTGTGTGTGTGTCTCTCACTCTGTGTCTTTCTCCTTCTCTCTCTCTTTCTCTGTCTCTCTCTCTCTCCATGTCTCTGTGTGTCTCTCACTGTGTCTTTCTTTCACTCTCTCTCTGTGTGTGTCTCTCACTCTGTGTCTTTCTCCTTCTCTCTCTCTTTCTCTGTCTCTCACTCTGTGTCTTTCTCCTTCTCTCTCTCTCTGTGTGTGTGTCTCTCACTGTGTCTTTCTCCTTCTCTCTCTCTCTGTGTGTGTGTCTCTCACTCTGTGTCTTTCTCCTTCTCTCTCTCCATGTCTCTGTGTGTCTCTCACTCTGTGTCTTTCTCCTTCTCTCTCTCTTTCTCTGTCTCTCACTCTGTGTCTTTCTCCTTCTCTCTCTCTCTGTGTGTGTGTCTCTCACTCTGTGTCTTTCTCCTTCTCTCTCTCTTTCTCTGTCTCTCACTCTGTGTCTTTCTCCTTCTCTCTCTCTCTGTGTGTGTGTCTCTCACTCTGTGTCTTTCTCCTTCTCTCTCTCTTTCTCTGTCTCTCACTCTGTGTCTTTCTCCTTCTCTCTCTCTCTGTGTGTGTGTCTCTCACTCTGTGTCTTTCTCCTTCTCTCTCTCTTTCTCTGTCTCTCACTCTGTGTGTCTTTCATTGTGTGTATGTGTTTTTCTTTCTCTCTGTGTGTCTCTCTCACTCTCTCTGTGTCTCTCACTCTCTTTGTCTCTCTCTCTCTCTCTGTCTCTCACGCTCTCTCTGTGTGTGTGTCTTTCTCTCTTTCTGTGTGTGTGTGTGACTTTCTCTAATTCTCTGTGTGTCTCTCAATTCAATTCAAGGGGCTTTATTGGCATGGGAAACGTATGTTAACATTGCCAAAGCAAGTGAGGTAGATAATATACAACAGAGAAATAAACAATCAAAATTAACAGTAAACATTACACATGCAGAAGTTTCAAAACAATAAAGACATTACAAATGTCATATTATATACAGGTAAATATACAGTGTTGTAACAATGTACAAATGGTTAAAGTACACAAGGGAAAATAAATATTTACAATGGTGTTTGTTCTTCACTGGTTGCCCTTTTCGTGTGGCAACAGGTCACAAATCTTGCTGCTGTGATGGCACACTGTGGAATTTCACCAGGTAGATCTCTCTCTCTGTCTCTCTCTCTCTCTATGTGTGTTTCTCTCTCTCTCTCTCGCTCTCTCTCTCTCTCTCTCTCTGTGACTCTCTGTCTTTCTCTCTCTCTCTCTGGGTGTCACACTCTCTCTGTGTCTCACTCCCTCTGTGTTTGCCCCCCTCCCCGGCTGCGACGATGCGCTATTCTTCTCTGCAGCTGTTTTTTTCTTTATTTTCATCCCTCATTCCCAGTGCCCTTTCATCCCTTATTCCCAGTGCCCTTTCATCCCTTATTCCCACTGCCCTTTCCTCCCTTGTCCCAGTGCTCTTTCATCTGTTATCCCCACTGCCCTTTCATCCCTTATTTCCAGTGCCCTTTCATCCCTTATTCCCATTGCCCTTTCATCCCTTATTCCCACTGCCCTTTCATTACTTATTCCCACTGCCCTTTCATCCCTTATTCCCATTGCCATTTCATCCCTTATCCCAGTGCTCTTTCATCTGTTATCCCCACTGCCCTTTCATCCCTTATTCCCATTGCCCTTTCATCCCTGATTCCCACTGCCCTTTCATCCCTTATTCCCATTGCCCTTTCATCCCTTATTCCCAGTGCCCTTTCATCCTTATTCCCAGTTCCCTTTAATCTGTTATCCCCACTGCCCGTTCATCCCTTATTCCCATTGCCCTTTCATCCCTCATTCCAACTGCCCTTTCATCCCTCATTCCCACTGCCCTTTCATCCCTTATTCCCAGTGCCCTTTCATCCCTTATTCCCATTACCCTTTCATCCCTTATTCCCACTGCCCTTTCATCCCTCATTCCCACTGCCCTTTCATCCCTTATTCCCAGTGCCCTTTCATCTGTTATCCCCACTGCCCTTTCATCCCTTATCCCAGTGCCCCCTTCATCCCTTATCCCAGTGCCCTTTCATCCCTTATCCCAGTGCTCTTTCATCTGTTATCCCCACTGCCCTTTCATCCCTTATTCCCACTGCCCTTTCCTCCCTCATTCCCACTGCCCTTTCATCCCTTATTCCCAGTGCCCTTTCATCCCTTATTCCCATTGCCCTTTCATCCCTTATTCCCACTGCCCTTTCATCCCTCATTCCCACTGCCCTTTCATCCCTTATTCCCAGTGCCCTTTCATCTGTTATCCCCACTGCCCTTTCATCCCTTATCCCAGTGCCCTTTCATCCCTTATCCCAGTGCCCTTTCATCCCTTATCCCAGTGCTCTTTCATCTGTTATCCCCACTGCCCTTTCATCCCTTATTCCCATTGCCCTTTCCTCCCTTATTCCCACTGCCCTTTCCTCCCTCATTCCCACTGCCCTTTCATCCCTTATTCCCACTGCCCTTTCCTCCCTCATTCCCACTGCCCTTTCATCCTTATTCCCACTGCCCTTTCATCCCTTATTCCCAGTGCCCCTTCATCTGTTATCCCCACTGCCCTTTCATCCCTTATCCCAGTGCCCTTTCATCCCTTATCCCAGTGCCCTTTCATCCCTTATCCCAGTGCTCTTTCATCTGTTATCCCCACTGCCCTTTCATCCCTTATTCCCATTGCCCTTTCCTCCCTTATTCCCACTGCCCTTTCCTCCCTCATTCCCACTGCCCTTTCATCCCTTATTCCCACTGCCCTTTCCTCCCTCATTCCCACTGCCCTTTCATCCCTTATTCCCACTGCCCTTTCATCCCTTATTCCCAGTGCCCCTTCATCCATTATTCCCACTGCCCTTTCATCCCTTGTCCCAGTGCCCTTTCATCTGTTTTCCCCATTCCCCTTTCATCCCTTATTCCCACTGCCCTTTCATCCCTAATTCCCAGTGCCCTTTCATCTGTTATCCCCATTCCCCTTTCATCCCTTATTCCCAGTGCCCTTTCATCCCTCATTCCCACTGCCCTTTCATCCCTTATCCCATTGTCCTTTCATCTGTTATCCCCATTCCCCTTTCCTCCCTTATCCCAGTGCCCTTTCCTCCCTTATCCCATTGTCCTTTCCTCCCTTATCCCATTGTCCTTTCCTCCCTTATCCCAGTGCCCTTTCCTCCCTTATCCCAGTGCCCTTTCCTTCCTTATCCCAGTGCCCTTTCCTCCCTTATCCCATTGTCCTTTCATCCCTTATCCCAGTGCCCTTTCATCCCTTATCCCAGTGCCCTTTCATCCCTTATCCCAGTGCCCTTTCCTCCCTTATCCCAGTGCCCTTTCCTCCCTTATCCCAGTGCCCTTTCATCCCTTATTCCCACTGCCCTTTCATCCCTTATTCCCACTGCCCCTCCTCCCTTATTCCCACTGCCCTTTCATCTCTTCTCCTTTGTTCTCATATATGTATCTTATTGTATTTTCAAAAGGGAAAATAGGAACAATTTCTGCTCGAGGAGAAATGACAAAGGTGTGACAACAGTTATAAATTTATTTTAGATAATATCTGGTTAAACAACAATGTTCTTTCTTTACTGGGATTCTGCGCTCACATATTCTCTCTGCCATGCACTCATGTGCCTTTAACCACTCACTGTTAGCCAGATTCCAATGCAGCAGAGGATTCCCATTGCCCTTTCATCCCTTATTCCCAGTGCCCTTTCATCCTTATTCCCAGTTCCCTTTAATCTGTTATCCCCACTGCCCTTTCATCCCTTATCCCAGTGCCCTTTCATCCCTTATCCCAGTGCCCTTTCATCCCTTATCCCAGTGCCCTTTCATCCCTTATCCCAGTGCCCTTTCATCCCTTATTCCCACTGCCCTTTCATCCCTTATCCCATTGTCCTTTCCTCCCTTATCCCATTGTCCTTTCCTCCCTTATCCCAGTGCCCTTTCCTCCCTTATCCCATTGTCCTTTCCTCCCTTATCCCATTGTCCTTTCCTCCCTTATCCCAGTGCCCTTTCCTCCCTTATCCCAGTGCCCTTTCCTCCCTTATCCCATTGTCCTTTCATCCCTTATCCCAGTGCCCTTTCCTCCCTTATCCCATTGTCCTTTCCTCCCTTATCCCATTGTCCTTTCCTCCCTTATCCCAGTGCCCTTTCCTCCCTTATCCCATTGTCCTTTCATCCCTTATCCCAGTGCCCTTTCCTCCCTTATCCCATTGTCCTTTCCTCCCTTATCCCAGTGCCCTTTCCTCCCTTATCCCATTGTCCTTTCATCCCTTATCCCAGTGCCCTTTCCTCCCTTATCCCATTGTCCCTTCCTCCCTTATCCCAGTGCCCTTTCATCCCTTATCCCATTGTCCTTTCATCCCTTATCCCAGTGCCATTTCCTCCCTTATCCCATTGTCCTTTCCTCCCTTATCCCAGTGCCCTTTCCTCCCTTATCCCAGTGCCCTTTCCTCCCTTATCCCAGTGCCCTTTCCTCCCTTATCCCAGTGCCCTTTCCTCCCTTATCCCAGTGCCCTTTCCTCCCTTATCCCAGTGCCCTTTCCTCCCTTATCCCAGTGCCCTTTCCTCCCTTATCCCAGTGCCCTTTCCTCCCTTATCCCATTGTCCTTTCATCCCTTATTCCCACTGCCCTTTCATCCCTTATTCCCACTGCCCTTTCTCCCTTTCTGTTGAGCTGCTGCACTCCCATCTGCGCTCACACATTCTCTCTGCCATGCACTCATGTGCCTTTAACCACTCACTGTTAGCCAGATTCCAATGCAGCAGAGGATGTTTTGAATTTAATAATTACTTAGCAGGTAGGCCTGTAATTGGGCAGGTTAGCGTTTTCATCATTAATATTTTCTGAAGGCAGCTCTGCACGGTGGTCACTAGCTGGCAAAGTCACAAAATCATAAAATTAGACTTTAAACCTAAGCCTAACCGGGATACATCAGGAGTTTGGCAAATAAAGCCCTTTATTTTATTATTTTATTTTTTATTTATTTTTCACCTTTATTTAGCCAGGTAGGCCAATTGAGAACAAGTTCCCATTTACAACTGCGACCTGGCCAAGATAAAGCAAAGCAGTGCGACAAAAACATCAACACAGAGTTACGCATAAACAAACGCACAGTCAAAAGCACAATAGAAAAATCGATGTACAGTGTATGCAAATGTAGAAGATTAGGGAGGAAAGGCAATAAATAGGCCATAGAGGTGAAATAATTACAATTTAGCATTAACACTGGAGTGATAGATGTGCAGAAGATGAATGTGCAAGTAGAGATACTGGGGTGCAAAAGAGCAAAAAGATAAATAACAATATGGGGATGAGGTAGTTGGGTGTGCTATTTACAGATTGGCTGTGTACAGGTACAGTGATCGGTAAGCTGCTCTGACAGCTGATGCTTAAAGTTAGAGAGGGAGATTTAAGTCTCCAGCTTCAGTGATTATTGCAACTCGTTCCAGTCATTGGCAGCAGAGAACTGGAAGGAAAGGCGGCCAAAGAAGTGTTGGCTTTGGGGATGACCAGAGAAATATACCTGCTGGAGCGTGTCCTATGGGTGGGTGTTGCTATGGTGACCAATGAGCTGAGATAAGGCAGGACTTTACCTAGCAAAGATTCATAGATGATCTGGAGCCAGTGGGTTTTGCGACGAATATGTAGCGAGGGCCAGCCAACGAGAGAATACAGGTCACAGTGGTGGGTAGTATATGGGGCTTTGGTGACAAAACGGATGGCACTGTGATAGACTGCATCCAGTTTGCTGAGTAGAGTGTTGGAGCCTATTTTGTAAATGACATTGCTGAAGTCAATGATCGGTAGGATAGTCAGTTTTACAAGGGTATGTTTGGCAGCATGAGTGAAGGAGTCTTTGTTGCAAAATAGGAAGCTCATTCTAGATTTAATTTTGGATTGGAGTGAGTCTGGAAGGAGAGTTTACAGTCTAACCGGACACCTAGGTAATTGTAGCTGTCCACATATTCTAAGTCAGAACGTTCAGAGTAGTGATGTTAATCGGGCGTGCGGGTGCGGATGCGGGCAGCAATCGGTTGAAGAGCGTGCATTTAGTTTTACTAGCATTTAAAAGCATTTGGAGGCCAGAGAAGGAGTGTTGTATGGCATTGAATCTTGTTTGGAGGATTGTTAACGCAGTCTAAAAAAAAAAGGCCAAATGTATACGGAATGGTGTCATCTGCGTAGAGATGGATCAGAGAATCACCAGCAGCAAGAGCAACATCATTGATATATACAGAGAAAAGAGTCGGCCTGAGAACTGAACCCTGTGGCACTCCCTTAGAGACTGCAAGAGGTCTGGACAGGCCCTCCGATTTGACACACTAAACTCTATCTGAGAAATAGTTGGTGAAACAGGCGAGGCAGTCATTTGAGAAACCAAGGCTATTATTGTTGAGGATATTATTTAGGTGGGTCAGTGGGGCTGAAATTACAGGCTGATATTGTTTAGGACCTTGAGTATGGCTGAGGTGCACCCATGACCAGCTCGGAAACCAGATTGCATAGCGGAGAAGGTTTGAAGTGGTCGGTGATCTGTTTGTTAACTTGGCTTTTGAAGATTTTAGAAAGGCAGGGCAGGATGGATATAGGTCTATAACAGTTTGGGTCTAGAGTATCTCCTCCATTGAAGAGGGGGATGACTGCGGCAGCTTTCCAATATTTTGGGATCTCAGACGATAGGAAAGAGAGGTTGAATTGGCCAGTAATAGGGGTTTCAACAATTCGGCAGATCATTTTAGAAAGAGAGGGTCCGGATTGTCTAGCCCAGCTGATATGTAGGGATCCAGATTTTGCAGCTTTTTCAGAACATCAGCTGTCTGGATTTTGGTGAAGGAGAAGCGGGGGGGTTTGGGAAAGTTGCTGCAGGGGGTGTAGAGCTGTAGGGGTAGGGGTAGCCAGGTGCGTGGCCAGCCGTAGAAAAATGCTCACTGAAATGATCGATTATCGTAGATTTATCGGTGATGACAGTGTTTCCTAACCTCAGTGCGGTGGACAGCTGGGGGGAGGTGCTCTTATTCTCCATGGACTTTACAGTGAGCCAAAACTTTTCGGAAAGATGCAAATTCCTGTTTGAAAAAGCTAGCCTTAGCTTTCCTAACTGACTGTGTATATTGGTTCCTGACTTCCCTGAAAAGTTGCATATCACGGGGGCTATTCGATGCTAATGCAGAATGCCACAGGATGTTTTGTGCTGGTCAAGGGCAGTCAAGTCTGGGGTACATTTTTTTAAAGTAGGTGAGGCAGTCATTTGAGAAACCAAGGCTATTGAGTCTGTCGATAAGAGTTCGGTGATTGACAGAGTCGAAAGCCTTCGCCAGGTCGATGAAGACGGCTGCACCTGGCTACCCCTACCCCTACAGCTCTGCACCCCCTGCAGCAACTTTCTGAAGCCCCCCCTGCTTCTTCTTCACTAAAATCCAGACAACTGATGTTCTGAAAAAGCTGCTTATTTCAGATGGTGAGGAAAGCACCTTTAAAGAGCAACCAGGCATCCTCTACTGACGGGATGAGGTCAATATCCTTCCAGGATACCCGGGCCAGGTCGATTAGAAAGGCCTGCTTTATCTACTTTCCCAGAGTCAGATAAACTTGTGGATACCATTTTTATGTCTCTGCGTGCAATTTGAAGGACGTTTGCTAACTAGCGTTAGTGCAATTGCTAACTAGCGTTAGTGCAATTGCTAACTAGCGTTAGTGCAATGCCTGGAAGTCTATGGTAACTACTAGCATGCTAGTAGATACCATAGACTTCCAGTCATTGTTCTATTGCTAGTTAACATTTGCTAACAAAACTACCTCTAACTTCTTTCATACTGGATGCAGAGACATACAAGTAGTAGTTAATCTGGGGAAGTAGATAAAGGGCTTTATTGCCAAAATACTGAAGTATCCCTTTAATCTTAGGGGGCAGTATTTTCATTTTTGGAAAAATAACGTTCCCGTAGTAAACGGGATATTTTGTCAGGACAAGATGCTAGAATATGCATATAATTGACAGCTTAGGATAGAAAACACTCTAAAGTTTCCAAAACTTTAAAAATATTGTCTGTGAGTATAACAGAACTGATATTGCAGGCGAAAGCCTGAGAAAAATCCAATCCGGAAGTGACTCATGTTTTGAAAGCTCTGCGTTCCAATGCGTCCCTATTGAGCAGTGAATGGGCTAGACCAGATTACTTTTTCTCCGTATTCCCCAAGGTGTCTACAGCATTGTGACTTAGTTTTACGCATTTATGTTGAAGAATACCCGTAAGCGGCTACATTGCGCAAGTGGTCACCTGATGGCTCTCAGAGTGATTCTCTGTAAAATACAGGTAGCCATTATTCCAATCGGTCCTACTGAAAAACCAATTGTCCCGGTGGATATATTATCGAATAGATATCTGAAAAACACCTTGAGGATTGATTATAAACAGCGTTTGCCACGTTTCTGTCGATATTATAGAGCAAATTTGGAAAATTTGCGCCGTTTTCGTGACTGCAATTTCCGGTCGATTTCTCAGCCAAACGTGAAGAACAAACGGAGCTATTTTTCCTACAAAAATAATATTTTTGGAAAAAAAGAACATTGGTTATCTAACTGGGAGTCTCGTGAGTGAAAACATCCGAAGCTCATCAAAGGTAAACGATTTCATTTGATTGCTTTTCTGATTTCCGTGACCAAGTTATCTGCTGCTAGCTGGACAAAATGCTATGCTAGGCTATCGATAAACTTACACGAATGGTTGTCTAGCTTTGGCTGCAAAGCATATTTTGAAAATCTGAGATGACAGGGTGATTAACAAAAGGCTAAGCTGTGTCTCAATATATTTCACTTGTGATTAAAATGAATAGGAATATTTTCTAGGAATATTTATGTCCGTTGCGTTATGCTAATTAGTGTCAGTCGATGATTACGCTCCCGGACCCGGGATGGGGAGTCACTAGACCACACTGCTCAGTTCTGCAAGATTCATGACAATAAACGTCAACCTGATATAATTGGGGGCCATTGGTGTACTTACAGAGTGGAAAATAGTACAGTGACAGGAGGCATCTGACTAATCAGACAGGAGTAGAGAGCAAATGGGAAGGGAGGGAGAGAAAATTGGACAGAAATCAAGAAGGACAGCAGGGAAGAATGGAAAAGAGACGACAGAGGACATGGAGAGGCAATAGAGAGATGGGGGGCAAGAGAAAGAGGGCGAGGGAGATGAAGGCCAAGAGAGAGACAGAAATGGAGATGGAGAGGCAAGAGATAGAGGAGGAGGGAGATTGAGAGGCAAGACCGAGATGGGGGCAAGAGAGAGAGGGCGATGGAGATGGAGAGGCAAGAAAGAGATGGGGGCGAGAATGAGAGGGAGATGGAGAGGCAAGAGAGAGATGGGGGCAAGAGAGAGAGGGAGAGAGAGATGGAGAGGAAAAGAGAGAGATGGGGGGCAAGAGAGGGAGGGAGAGAGAGATGGGGGAAAGAGAGGGAGGGAGAGAGAGATGGAGAGGAAAAGAGAGAGATGGGGGGCAAGAGAGAGAGGGAGAGAGAGATGGAGAGGAAAAGAGAGATGGGGCAAGAGAGAGAGGGAGAGAGAGATGGAGAGGAAAAGAGAGAGATGGGGGCAAGAGAGGGAGGGAGAGAGAGATGGAGAGGAAAAGAGAGAGATGGGGGGGGCAAGAGAGGGAGGGAGAGAGAGATGAGGGGCAAGAGAGAGATGGGGGTAAGAGAGAGATGGGGGGCAAGAGAAGGAGAGGGAGGTGGAGAGACAAGAGAGAGATGTGAGTGAGATGTTACATTCAAGGATCTTTGCATATCTTTGATGACAGATCTCAACACCAGCAGAAAAATGCAGAGATTTCTACTCAACACACATATACATATACAGTTGCAGTCGGAAGTTTACATACACTTAGGTTGGAGTCATTAAAACTAATTTTTCAACCACTCCACAAATGTCTTGTTAACAAACTATATTTTTGGCAAGTCGGTTAGGACATCTACTTTGTACACCACTCAGGAAGGAGACGCGTTCTGTCTCCTAGAGTTTGAGCATCTCATTTAGGATGCCATCAGGTCCGTGGGGCTACGCACAATTGGCCTAGTGTCGTCCAGGTTAAATATTGCGGGGGTTAAATATTGTGCAAAGGAACACATATTTTTCTGTCAGCACAAGTTCTTTGTCAGTTTTAACCAAATGTGATATTTACCAATTTTGAGGGGATCAATTCCATTTTGTAGTTCGGATTTGTACCAAATGATTAGTCCTCCAGAGCCTCGATTGACAGAGCTGTGTTTCTGTGATGGCACAATTACCTTTCTGTAGCCTGTGGGACAGCGAGTGACAATGTCAGACTTACACCATGTCTTCTGCAGAATGATGACGCCAACATCTTTAAGATGTTTGTTGAACTTCAGTGCTAAACTCTTTAGTCCAAAGGTTGTTAAGAGTGAGATAAACAGGATAACAGCTAAAGAATGTTCTGTTATGTATAAAGTTGAAGTCGGAAGTTTACATACACTTAGGTTGGAGTCATTAAAACTTGTTTTTCAACCACTCCACAAATTTATTGATAACAAACTATAATTTTGGCAAGTCGGTTAGGACATCTACTTTTTGCATGACACAAGTAATTTTGTAACAAGCACCTACGCATTCTGTCTCCTAGAGATGAACTTACTTTGCTGCGAAAAGTGCAAATCAATCCCAGAACAACAGCAAAGGACCTTGTGAAGATGCTGGAGGAAACAGGTACAAAAGTATCTATATCCACAGTAAAACGAGCCCAAATCGACATAACCTGAAAGGCCACTCAGCAAGGAAGAAGCCACTGCTCCAAAACCACTATAATAAAGCCAGACTACGGTTTGCAACTACACATGGGGACAAAGATCGTACTTTTTGGAGAAATGTCCTCTAGTCTGATGAAACCAAAACAGAACTGTTTGGCCATAATGACCATTGTTATGTTTGGAGGAAAAAAGGGGATGCTTGCAAGCCGAAGATCACCATCCCAACCGTGAAGCATGGGGGTGGCAGCATCATGTTGTGGGGCTGCTTTGCTGCAGGAGGGACTGGTGCACTTCACAAAATAGATAGATTCATCAGGAAGGAACATTTTGTGGATATATCCCAAGACATCAGTCAGGAAGTTAAAGCTTGGTTGCAAATGGGTCTTCCATATGGACAATGACTTCAAGCACGCTTCCAAGGTTGTGGCAAAAGTGCTTAAGGACAACAAAGTCAAGGTATTGGAGTGAACATCGCAAAGCCCTGACCTCAATCCCATAGAAAAGTGTGCAGATCTGAAAAGGCATGCAGATCTGAAAAAGCGTATGCGAGCAAGGAGGCCTACAAAACTGACTCAGTTACACCAGCTCTGTCAGGAAGAATGGGCCAAAATTCATCCAACTTATTGTGAGAAGCTTGTGGAAGGCTACCAGAAACATTTGACCCAAATTAAATAATATGAAGGTAATGCTACCAAATACTAATTGAGTGTATGTAAACTTCTGACCCACTGGGAATGTGATGAAAGAAATAAAAGCTGAAATAAATCATTCTCTCTACTATTATTCTGATATTTCACATTCTTAAAATAAAATGGTGATCCTAACTGACCTAAGAGTGGTAAGATTTACTAGGATTAAATGTCAGGAATTGTTAACTGAGTTTAAATGTTATTGGCTAAGGTTTTTGTAAACTTCTGACTTCAACTGTATGTGCATTATATTTGCAAATTATAAATATCTCTTTTTGATATGTGATACTCTGTCTAAAATATTATCTGAAGCATCATATGGGGCCCCAGGTAGCCTAGTGATTAGTGCGTTGGGCCAGCAACCGAAAGGTTGCTGGATCGAACCCCCAAGGTAAAACTCTGTTGTTCTGCCCCTGAACAAGGCAGGTAAGCCACTGTTCCCTGGCAGTCCGTTGTTGTAAATAGGAATTTGCTCTTAACTGACTTGCCCAGTTAAATATATATTTTTTAAATATATCTGCAGTATGCTAACTGTACGTCGTCAGAAAGGTGACCTACATAAAGGCAATGTGTGGTCTAAAGTGTGACTTCATCCATCCTTTCTCTCTGGAGAGGGGACTGTGTTGACCCAGACTTCACGTCAACATCATTGACTGACTGTTCAGTCCGCCTCGAGCAAAACTAATGCCCAGAAAAAAAGGAAAAACAACCACAATTGAAATGCCAAAAAATTATGCAGAGCCTTCAAAACATGAAGCAAACTAATGGTCTGACCCATGCATGCCATGAATTTTAAGAATGATATGCAAAAATAAGTAATCACAACAAAGAATACCTAATGGGCATTGCTTTGCTATTAGACAATTATAATGGTATGTTTACAAAAGCTGTTTTCTGAATTCTGCTAGAAAATGCACAGCATTTCTCCATAGAAATCGCTGTGCCTTTAAACCGTCCAACAGTAGATTTTGCCTCAGGGTGTGTAGGACTGAGAAATTAGATGAGTCCAATTAAAATTGTACAATCATGTTGTGATGTTACACAACCCATTGAAAACATAAAACAATTAAGACTTACTTGAAGCTTATATACACTGAACCAAAATATAAAAGCAACATGTAAAGTGTTGGTCCTACGTTTCATTAGCTGAAATAATAAATCACAGGAATGTTCCATAGGCACAAAAAGCTTATTTATCTCAAATGTTGTGCACAAATTATGTGTATTTCTGTCTGTATTAAAGTCCTTTTGTGGGGAAAAGTCCATTCCTGTTGGCTGGGTCTGGCTCCCCAGTGGGCAGGCCTGGCTCCCAAGTGGGTGGGCATATGCCCTCCCAGGCTGCAATATAGCTGAACCCCTGCCCAGTCATGTGAAATCCATAGATTAGGACCTAATTTATTTAGTTCAATTGACTGATTTCCTTATATGAACTGTAACTGAGTAAAATCTTTGAAATTGTTGCGTGTTGCGGATATATTTCTGTCATTGGCGACCCCTCCCACCCTCTACAGTCCCCCACATCCAACCAGAACCCGAACAAAGTGCAAGCCAAACTATTCCTCTCAGCACTGCCTGGACTGCGCCAAAATGCAATATTTTTTTTATTTAATCAGTCCGAGAAGCTTCCCTCTGGCCGGTGTTTCAGAATGCCCGTGGCCAAGAATAATGTGTTCAAACATTCATTCGTTCCTTGTGCTGTTGGACTATGTAACGGCTGTTGGAAGGAGAGGACCAAGGTGCAGCGTGGTACGTGTTCATGCTTTTATTAGAACTGAACACTGAAATAACAAAGAGAACGAAAACCAAAACAGTCCTGTCAGGTGCAGAAAGACACAAAACAGAAAACAACTACCCACAAGAAACAGGTTGGAAAAGGCTACCTAAGTGTGGTTCTCAATCAGAGACAACGATAGACAGCTGCCTTTGATTGAGAACCACACCCGGCCAAACACACAGAAAACATAGAACACAAAAACATAGAATAAAGAACATAGAATGCCCACCCCAACTCACGCCCTGACCAAAAGCAAAAAAAATAGAGACATAAAAGGATCTCTAAGGTCAGGGTGTGACTGACTACTAATACAAAGTAAATTGTATTGGTATATGTACTTATCTTTCTAGTGCAGTTGGGACAGCGGTCGGTTGTGAGTGAATGTATTAATGTCCTCTATGTTGTTAGTGTATGTAAACATGATGGACTGACTGGTTTAAATATGTATGATGTTCAAATGTACAGTATGTGTATGTGATCCTTTTAATGGAAGGTGATGACAAACAAAAATGTCCATCCTCGATGGACAATAAAGTTGTATTCTATTCTATTCAGTATACAGTACATAATAGATTTTCCCAAAGGACGTACACATGTGCATTGGGGAATGTATTACGGCGCAGGACTGTAAATGTTGTGGTCAATGGAGCCTGAACCAGTTACACTTCCACTGTGTATAAACCATAAGGCATCCTCAGAGGCTGTGAAAATGGCGCCCGATAACAGTTACAGGGTCAAAGAAGACACCCAACCAAGCACATACTGTAACGAAGAGAAGATGTTTTGATTATTGTCAAATAAATGCACAGGTCAAAAGGAGGAATGGAATTCCTGACCGTTTCTATCTTATCGCCAGATGGATTTCAGAGGCTCACAGGAAAAATGAGGGCAGCATAAGGCTTATCTGGTCTGGTCCTTAGGAGCTTGTAAAACAGGGCTGGAACAAGTGCAATCTCTGCAGTGATAGATTATAGTCCTACCTGTCTGTGGTGCTAGCTCAGGATTCACGCTAGCCAAGCAAGACAATGAGAACATTCTCAAGCATGACATAGATGCCTCACGTTACAAAAGACTCACCTTTTAAATTCGCCTCACTACAACAACTACAGGGAAGATATTTTATCATGATGAATGAGTGGAGAAGCCCAGTACCACATAATGCATCACTATGGCTTCTCAGCTGTTTTCTACATCAGCTCATACAATACTGTACCTCTTTGACAAAACCAACCCACAATCTCTAGTTGGAAAAAAATTGGAAAGAGTTAAACCTGACCTGTTCAATTAGATTGTTATATTTAACTTTAGATTGTGAGACAATACTTAGCATCTAAGAATAACCAGCCTGGACGAGGTGTTGTTTCAGCTAGTGTAATGTCTTAGCTAAGTATTGCCTGGTAACATTAAACTCATTTCTTTCGTAGCCTGAAGCATGAACCCAGGTCCTTGGAAGGTGTTCTGTACATCTTCCGGGACATTTGGCAAATACAGCTTCTCTGTCATCATTTATTATATAAAACTTAACATCCTAACATAAAACCACAAACAGCTTTAAAACCAATGAAGGAAAAGCTGGTAATGATTTACATAACCAACACAGCGCTGGATAAACATGATGTAATAGCTACATATCCTATTGTGTCATATCATGTCAGATGTTTCTTGGGTAAGCAGCAGCCCAATAGAGATCATGTTTTTTGCCAAAACTACATTTTCCCCTTTTTGTCTGAAGCTATACCCACCCACACACACTCTCACAGAATCATGATAAATCTTTGGCCTTTTTCATTTTGTTTGATTGGAGACATGTCAGGATAATCCAGGCATTATATTCCCCGGCAGCACCACCATATTGCTAGGTAACTGTATCACGTACGTATGAAAGTGACATCAGTATGCTATTCCCCATTCAGGATTGTGTTTTTTGTTCCGTTTCTATTGAGTAGGTTCATAGGCCAGCTCCACATGCATTCAGGTCGAGTGTTGTGTTCAATTGGCTGAAATAATGCTGCTTGCCTCCCCAAAAAATACATCAATATAAAAGGAAAGAAAAGAGGGAGATCTAACTAGCACATTCATTAAACCTGGAAGAGGGAGATCTAACTAGCACATTCATTAAACCTGGAAGAGGGAGATCTAACTAGCACATTCATTCAACCTGGAAGAGGGAGATCTAACTAGCACATTCATTAAACCTGGAAGAGGGAGATCTAACTAGCACATTCATTAAACCTGGAAGAGGGAGATCTAACTAGCACATTCATTAAACCTGGAAGAGGGAGATCTAACTAGCACATTCATTAAACCTGGAAGAGGGAGATCTAACTAGCACATTCATTAAACCTGGAAGAGGGAGATCTAACTAGCACATTCATTAAACCTGGAAGAGGGAGATCTAACTAGCACATTCATTCAACCTGGAAGAGGGAGATTCTTAAACCTGGAGCACATTCATTCAACCTGGAAGAGGGAGAGAACTAGCACATTCATTCAACCTGGAAGAGGGAGATCTAACTAGCACATTCATTAAACCTGGAAGAGGGAGATCTAACTAGCACATTCATTCAACCTGGAAGAGGGAGATCTAGATTCATTCAACCTGGAAGCACATTCATTAAACCTGGAAGAGGGAGATCTAACTAGCACATTCATTAAACCTGGAAGAGGGAGATCTAACTAGCACATTCATTCAACCTGGAAGAGGGAGATCTAACTAGCACATTCATTAAACCTGGAAGAGGGAGATCTAACTAGCACATTCATTCAACCTGGAAGAGGGAGATCTAACTAGCACATTCATTAAACCTGGAAGAGGGAGATCTAACTAGCACATCCATTCAACCTGGAAGAGGGAGATGTAACTAGCACATTCATTCAACCTGGAAGAGACAGCTTATGCTTTCTTTCTAGTCCTATTCCTTTCTTCAAAGGCAGCCGTCCGCTTGGCCCTTTCAGGGGCTGGGAGATAAGAACAATAGGAAGTGCTACAAAGCAGATTAATGAGGAGAGAGCTGTTTGAAAGGCCATTAGAAAGTATATTTTATTAAATGCACCGCCACCGTGTGTCTGTCTCCTAACAGAGCAAAGCACTTGGGCTTTTCAACAGGCCCTATTGTCATCACCATCAGCAACCTGAGACTCATTGGAGATAATGGGGGGGAACCGTGAGTTGGGCTGTTTTGGTGATAATTGAGGATAATTCACGCAAACATGGTCTGAATGAGATATTATGATGTCCCGGAACTGAAGAAAGGAAAAGGAAGGAAAAGAACCTTGCTGATGGAAGTCTGCTGTCACAGAGTGTTATGTAAGCCATTGTAACTATGCCAACACCCGTCTGCCCTCCAAAATGAATCAAAGCAAAACCCTGGATCTAATATCAGACGAGGTCTTTCAATGCACAAATATTATCTTTCCAGATCATCTTCGATTGATTTCTTGTCTGTTTTCCAATATCATGTTTGTCCCCATCTCTTCCTCCCCTTTCATTCTCAGTATTAGAAAAATAGGACACGATATGATTCATCTATTTTCTCTCTCTCTCTCTCCCTCCCTCCACCTGAGTTGATTCTCTGCCCTGTCTCATCACAGGAAGTAATTTGGGGAAAAGCCAGGCAGCATTAAACGATCTGAGTTGCCTGAGAGGATCAGATAAATCCCTGTGTTCAATAAACCAAAGCGCCTTTCCTGAACGCAATCATTCTTAACGGGCGTATGAGTGCTAATCCTAATCCCTAATATTTGCTGTGCCCATCCCAGGAACCGTTGCCCGCTGACTGTCCAGCCCAATCTGTTATTAAAATAACATTGTGTAACGTGTGACTTAACACAGGGGCGTCTGTGTTGCCTGCTGCTAACAGCTGCCTCGGATCCACCGAGGTCACCCCATCGCTGGCTCTGGGCCGGCCACCCGAAGACGGCCTGGTGACAGTGTTTGCCAGACAGGCACCCAGCGTTCCTGATTCGACCCCGCTAACGAGTAATTACACCATCTGTCAAGTTATCGTCTCGCAATTATGGCTTATGACAGTTTAAGGCATCAGCCACCCAGTCAGGAGATGGAAGCCGACTCTCTGTTGTATCATATCATACCCCCTCCCAGATGACTGAATATCAAACACAGGTGATATTTCTCTTCCAATGGATTCTGATTATCTTTATTCAGACATTATAGCCATGTGGATACTGAACAAATTACCCTGTCAGTCATATGACGTGTTCATTTGTTTCTCGCTTTAATCGCAGATTCTAAGAACAATCCATTGTCGGCAGAAACTTAAGCCATTAATCAGATAATAATTTTTTATCTAATGATGCCGCTCTGACTGACTTTCTCATTACCATTACTTCCTGAATAATGAATGCAACAGATGTATCCTTTTTGAAGTCCTCCCTACCCCAGAAAACCCAAACTATACACACAGTGGTATTTATAGGATGATAATATCTATTACCATCATCATCAATGGCATCATAATCAGCATAAATTTCACAATCCGTCACCATATAGGAGTAAATGCACGGCTATTTTTACAACGATAATGGCAATAATTATCATCACCATAATCACTAGTACAACCATCACCATTATAATCCTTTCAATAGAATGTTCTAATAAGCAGCCCTCCTACATTAGATGGCAGAGCCCCATGTGAAACCCTGAAGAGAGGCAGTGATGCTCCTCTGGGTGACAACATGAGGTTTCTGGAGGAGCGCCTTCTCCAATCCCGACGCAGCATGCCACGGCCACGCCAGGACATACTTGGCCCCTGGCATCTCCCAGTCTGACGAGGGCGAGGGCACTACGGCATAGCAGGACTGATAGAGTCCAGAGAGAGTATGTGTGTGTGTGTGTGTGTGTGTGTGTGTGTGTGTGTGTGTGTGTGTGTGTGTGTGTGTGTGTGTGTGTGTGTGTGTGTGTGTGTGAGAGTTCTACAGCATGACGCGTCCCAGATAGAGTCCAGAGCATTTCTACACCGTTACCTGAGACAGCTCTGTCAGACTGCTCTGTCAGACTGCTCTGTCAGACTGCTCTGTCCGACTGCTCTGTCCGACTGCTCTGTCCGACTGCTCTGTCCGACTGCTCCGTCAGACTGCTCCGTCAGACTGCTCCGTCAGACTGCTCCGTCAGACAGCTTCGTCAGACAGCTCCGTCAGACAACTCCGTCAGACAACTCCGTCAGACAGCTTCGTCAGACAACTCCGTCAGACAGCTCCGTCAGACAACTCCGTCAGACAGCTCCGTCAGACAACTCCGTCAGACAGCTCCTTCAGACAGCTCCGTCAGACAGCTCCTTCAGACAGCTCCGTCAGACAACTCCGTCAGACAGCTCCGTCAGACAAACTCCGTCAGACAACTCCGTCAGACAGCTCCGTCAGACAGCTCCGTCAGACAGCTCCTTCAGACAGCTCCGTCAGACAACTCCGTCAGACAGCTCCGTCAGACAAACTCCGTCAGACAGCTCCTTCAGACAGCTCCGTCAGACAACTCCGTCAGACAGCTCCGTCAGACAGCTCCGTCAGACAGCTCCGTCAGACAGCTCCTTCAGACAGCTCCGTCAGACAGCTCCTTCAGACAGCTCCGTCAGACAGCTCCGTCAGACAGCTCCGTCAGACAGCTCCTTCAGACAGCTCCGTCAGACAGCTCCGTCAGACAGCTCCGTCAGACAGCTCCTTCAGACAGCTCCGTCAGACAGCTCCTTCAGACAGCTCCGTCAGACAGCTCCGTCAGACAGCTCCGTCAGACAGCTCCTTCAGACAGCTCCGTCAGACAGCTCCTTCAGACAGCTCCGTCAGACAGCTCCTTCAGACAGCTCCGTCAGACAGCTCCTTCAGACAGCTCCGTCAGACAGCTCCTTCAGACAGCTCCGTCAGACAGCTCCTTCAGACAGCTCCGTCAGACAACTCCGTCAGACAGCTCCGTCAGACAAACTCCGTCAGACAGCTCCTTCAGACAGCTCCGTCAGACAACTCCGTCAGACAGCTCCGTCAGACAAACTCCGTCAGACAACTCCGTCAGACAGCTCCGTCAGACAGCTCCGTCAGACAACTCCGTCAGACAGCTCCTTCAGACAGCTCCGTCAGACAGCTCCTTCAGACAGCTCCGTCAGACAACTCCGTCAGACAGCTCCGTCAGACAAACTCCGTCAGACAACTCCGTCAGACAGCTCCGTCAGACAGCTCCGTCAGACAGCTCCGTCAGACAGCTCCGTCAGACAGCTCCTTCAGACAGCTCCGTCAGACAACTCTGCTATGTAATTAAACCATTTCTGTTCATTATTTATTCAGTGTGACTGGGCCGTGGTTAGTTAAATCCTTAATTTCCCATTTTTCAGTGTTAATTCCCTTTAAACCGGTCAGGCTGGCGCAGTAATGTAAGGAACGTCTTCCAGAGGTTGTGTGTGTGGCCATGTGCACTGTGCAGGTCCTGGCTTAATTAACTAAAAGGGACTCAAAGAAAACCCAGTCTGCCACCGAGGTCATTGTCGCCTTATTGGAGTCCTACTCAGATTTGATTTATCTTTCTGATCCGACATCACTCAAACTCTAATCCTCACCTCTTCTCTTCCCTCGCTCCCTGCACAGAAAGAGTCAGCCGTGTCCTCAGTCAGTACTGAGTCTGTACTGGATGTGAATCCATGTGGTTGGAGGTTATTTATGGGCTATGGTACTCTGTCTCACATATTCCTGCCTGCTCACTAATTTAAAAAAAAAACTCCCTGTGGGGAATACATGCTCTTTCTGATGATGGCATGTCAGGGGACTCTCTCTATTGCTCGATCTATCTTTCCATCTCTCTCTCTCTCATATATATGTATATATATCCCTCTCTCTCTATACATATATATCCCTCTCTCTCTCATATATATATATATATACATCTCTCTCTCTATCCCTCATATATATATATATATATATATATATCCCTCTTTCTCTCGCTCTCTATCCCTCTCTTTCTGCATAAGGAAGACATTACCGCATGTCTCTGTCCTGAAATCAGTCCCATGTTGAAATCGGAGAGGGACACTGTTTTCAACTTCTAGTCAGTCAGATGTGACTGACAAAGAAAACAAGATACTGCTAAATTCCATTACTATGCAATAACAAAGCATTACTAAATCACTATGTAATACCATGTTGTTACTGCAGTAAATACAGTGTTACTACACAGGCCAAGAGGGATTTCTGTTTTTATTCTCTCACCAACTCAAGGATGGAACACAAATGGAGATGAAAACGTCATGTCCTCTGGAGTCATCTTTTTCTGTTCTATGTTTCATCTCGAAAAATGTTTACCCTTAACTACGTTTTAGATTTTAGTCATTTAGCAGACATTTACAGTAGCAAATAGGATTAAGTGGGCACATCGACAGTAACCTTTTGGTTACTGGCCCAACGCTCTTTATCGCAAGGCTATATGCCGCCCCATCAGCTTTCATAAAGGTCATCAAAATATATATATAACAAAGAAAGAAAATATTCATATTATGTAGATACAGTACTAGTCAACAGTTTGGACACACCTGAAATAACACATATGGAATCATGTAGTAACCAAAAAAAGTGTTAAACAAATCTATATATATTTTAGATTTTAGATTCTCCAAAGTAGCCACCTTTTGCCTTGGTGACGGCTTTGCACACTCTTGTCATTATCTCAACCAGCTTTACCTGGAATGCTTTTCCAACAGTCTTGAAGAAATTCCCAGATATGCTGAGCACTTGTTTGCTGCTTTTCCTTCACTCTGCAGTCCAATTCACCCAAACCATCTCAATTGTGTTGAGGTCGGGTGATTGTGGAGGCCAGGTCATCTGATGCAGCACTACATCACTCTCCTTCTTGGTCAAATACCTGACACACAGCCGGGAGGTGTGTTGGGTCATTGTCCTGTTGAAAAACAAATGACAGTCCCCCCTAAGCACAAACCAGATCGGATGGCGTATCGCTGCAGAATGTTGTGGCAGCCATGCTGGTTAAATGTGCCTTCAATTCAAAATAAATCACAGACAGTCTCACCAGAAAAGCATCCCCACACCATCACACCTCCTCATCCACGCTTCACGGTGGGAACCCCACATGCAGAGATAATCTGTTCACCTACTCTGCATCTCACAAAGACATGGCGGTTGGAACCAAAAATCTAAAATTTGGACTCATCAGACAAAAGGACAGATTTCCACAGGTCTAATGTCTATTGCTCAGGTTTCTTGGCCCAAGCAAGTCTCTTCTTATTATTGGTATCCTTTAGTAGTAGTTTCTTTAAAGCAATGCGACCATGAAGGCCTGATTCACACAGTCTCATCTGAACAGTTGATGCTGAGATGTGTCTGTTACTTGAACTCTGTGAAGCTTTTATTTGGGCTACAATCTGAGGTGCAGTTAACTCTAATGAACGTATCCTCTGCTGCAGAGGTAACTCTGGGTCTTCCTTTCCTGTTGCGGTCCTCATGAGAGACAGTTTCATAATAGCGCTTGATGGTTTTTGCAACTGACTGACCTTCATGTCTTAAAGTAATGATGGACTGTTGATTCTCTTTGCTTATTTGAGCTGTTCTTGCCATAATATGGACTTGATATTTTACCAAATAGGGCTATCTTCTTAATATAACCACAACGCAACACAACTACATTAAGGAGGAATTCCACAAATTAACTTTTAACAAGGCACACCTATTAATTGAAATGCAATCCAGGTGAATACCTCATGAAGCTGGTTGAGAGAATGCCAAGAGTGTGCAAAGCTGTCATCAAGGTAAAGGGTGGCTACATTGAAGAATCTCAAATATAAAATAGATTTGGACTTTTTTGGCTACTACATGATTCCATATTTCATAGTTTGATGTCTTCACTATTCTACAATGTAGAAAATAATAAAAATAAAGAAAAACCCTTGAATGAGTAGGTGTGTCCAAACATTTGACTGGTACGGTACTTTTGTATATAACTCTAAAAGATCAGTGCCGCTCATCATTGGACTATCATTTTAAACAAATCCTTGAGTTTCAAAAGCAGTCTTGTTTAGCTGCCCCATAAATCAGCCACAAGGCTCTATTCCAGACAGACCCAGTAACGGGCCTCCTCTCAAATATAAAACTAAGCCTTAGTCGGGCTGTAAGGCCATACATATTTCATTAAATTTAGATTTATAAAGTTGAAATTGACGTCCCTTTAGGATACTGTGGTTGTTGGAGCGAGCCGGGGGCTGTGTACTGGCCCTGGTCCATCAGCCTGACAGGATGAGACACCTCTGGGGGGTGGGGGGCACCAGCCTCCCCACCTCCTCCTCACAGTCCTCCCTGGGTGAGCAATTAAGTGTGAATACCCGGCTCTGTGTCATTCCTTATGGCTCTAATACCCCGTCCCCTTCATTGAGCTTCTGAAGGGGAGGGAGCAGAGGAGAGAGAGAGAAAGAAAGAGAGGGTGAGAGAGAGAGAGAGAGAGAGAGAGAGCAGAACAGAACTGAATAGAACACTCCATTTTAATTAGCGGAACTAGAGACTCCAGATTAAAAGACAAAGGGAAAGAAAATCTCAACTTTCTCAACTGTCATTTAATGATCGTCCTTTTTTTTCACTTCTTTCTTTCCATTCCTCTCCCCTGTTGATTTGCAATGATGTGGAAGTTCTAAATATTACATGAAGGTGACTTAGGTTTTATCAGTGTGGGGAGGTTGACTTTGTGCAGTGGTGATAAGATCAGTCAATGTGCAGGAAGGTTCTTATCTGTTTGTTGGGGGGTATTTCATATCTACAGTTGACATACGAACGTATGGTACATAGTGGAAAGACTCATAGTTTCACATAATAATGGAAAGGAGGCATATCGTGAAAAACTATAAATTTTTACATCCGTGCAGATGTGTTTAATAATCTTCCCTTTTTGTGTTCAATTATATAACCCTCTGTATAAAGACCTCTTCTCTGTGTAGAGGTGGATCCGTGAAGACCTCTACTCTGTGTAGAGGTGGATCCGTGAAGACCTCTACTCTGTGTAGAGGTGGATCCGTGAAGACCTCTTCTCTGTGTAGAGGTGGATCCGTGAAGACCTCTACTCTGTGTAGAGGTGGATCCGTGAAGACCTCTTCTCTGTGTAGAGGTGGATCTGTGAAGGCCTCTACTCTGTGTAGAGGTGGATCCGTGAAGACCTCTACTCTGTGTAGAGGTGGATCCGTGAAGACCTCTACTCTGGGTAGAGGTGGATCTGTGAAGACCTCTACTCTGTGTAGAGGTGGATCTGTGAAGGCCTCTACTCTGTGTAGAGGTGGATCTGTGAAGGCCTCTACTCTGTGTAGAGGTGGATCCGTGAAGACCTCTACTCTGTGTAGAGGTGGATCCGTGAAGGCCTCTACTCTGTGTAGAGGTGGATCCGTGAAGGCCTCTACTCTGTGTAGAGGTGGATCCGTGAAGGCCTCTACTCTGGGTAGAGGTGGATCTGTGAAGACCTCTACTCTGTGTAGAGGTGGATCCGTGAAGACCTCTACTCTGTGTAGAGGTGGATCCGTGAAGGCCTCTACTCTGTGTAGAGGTGGATCCGTGAAGACCTCTACTCTGTCTAGAGGTGGATCTGTGAAGGCCTCTACTCTGTGTAGAGGTGGATCTGTGAAGGCCTCTACTCTGTGTAGAGGTGGATCTGTGAAGGCCTCTACTCTGTGTAGAGGTGGATCCGTGAAGACCTCTACTCTGGGTAGAGGTGGATCCATGAAGACCTCTACTCTGTGTAGATAGTCAATTTCATTTGTGACATTGAAAACATGCTTTTACATGCAGAACATCATATACAGTAATATTTATCACATCACGGAGCGTTGGGGTTTTCTTTGCCTGGCTTATGTTCACAAATTCAACTAATCTCCTAGACAGACATCATCCAACCTACACAAAGCTGCTATTTTACACTTTGACACAAATGCTACTCAGAATTCATAGAAAGAAGCTTTTCTCTTATACATCAATGGGTGCTACTGAAGCTAGGATATAAAAGCATTCTGAACTCAATCTGAACTCATTCCAGCAAAAGAGAAAATGACATGCTGAATTTTTGCTGCATCTTCTGTTGTCAGACCCCATGAACGTTTGGATTACAGTGTGTACAAACACTGCGCCGAAAAAGAGCATCAATCGTGATTTTTTTTTCTCCCAAGCGCAGACATTTTCCGGACAGAATGGCTGTAAAATGGGCTCTATAAGCATTATTTGCTAGTCAAATGTGGCCCAAACCTGAATATATCAGCTGTTGACGTGTATGGAAATGTTAGTCGATTTCTGCCTGTACTTAAGTGCACTCTCGCCTGTTGTGCCTCACAAACAAACCTCAATCTATTTTCAGAGCTCTCTAAAGCAGAGCACTCAATTGACGGGAGAAAAGCTGATTGACTCATCTGAGGCCATGTTAATATTATGTTGGCTCTCTGGACATCTCTCTCTCTATCTCTGTCTATCTCTGTCTCACTGTCGCTCTGTCTCTCTTTCTCTTAATTCAACTTAAATTCAATTTAAGGGCTTTATTGGCATGGGAAACATATGTTTACATTGCCAAAGCAAGTGAAATAAACAATAAAACAATTTTACAGTAAAAATTACACTTACAAAAGTTCCAAAAAATAAAGACATTTCATGTCATATTATGTGCAAATAGTTAAAGCATAAAAGGGAAAACAAATAAATAAACATAAAAATGGGCTGTATTTACAATGGTGTTTGTTCTTCACTGGTTGCCCTTTTCTCATGGCATCAGGTCACAAATCTTGCTACTGTGATGGCACACTGTGGTATTTCCCCCAAAACATATGGGAGTTTATTAAAATTGGGTTTGTTTTAGATTTCTTTGTGGGTCTGTGTAATCTGAGGGAAATGTGTGTCTTTACTATGGTCATATATTTGGCAGGAGGTTAGGAAGTGCAGTTCAGTTTCCACCTCATTTTGTGGACAGTGTGCACATAGCTTGCCTTCTCTTGAGAGCCAGGTCTGCCTACGGCAGCCTTTCTCAATAACAATGCTATGCTCACTGAGTCTGTACATAGTCAAAGCTTTCCTTAAGTTTAGGTCAGTCATAGTGGTCAGGTATTCTGCCACTGCGTACTCTCTGTTTAGTGCCAAATAGCATTCTAGTTTGCTCTGTGTTTTTTGTTAATTCTTTCCAATGTGTCAAGTAAAAAAAACATCCGGCGCCGACAGAGATGGCCGCCTCGCTTCGCGTTCCTAGGAAACTATGCAGTTTTTTGTTTTTTTTACGTGTTATTTCTTACATTAGTACCCCAGGTCATCTTAGGTTTCATTACATGCAGTCGAGAAGAACTACTGAATATAAGATCAGCGTCAACTCACCATCAATACGACCAAGAATATGATTTTCATGAAGCGGATCCTGTGTTCTGCCTTTCAACCAGGACAAAAGGAATGGATCCCAGCCGGCGACCCCAAAAAAAAACGACGCCGTAAAAGAGGGAAACGAGGCGGTCTTCTGGTCAGACTCCGGAGACGGGCACATCGTGCACCACTCCCTAGCATTCTTCTCGCCAATGTCCAGTCTCTTGACAACAAGGTTGATGAAATCCGAGCAAGGGTAGCATTCCAGAGGGACATCAGAGACTGTAACGTTCTTTGCTTCACGGAAACATGGCTCACTGGAGAGACGCTATCGGAGGCGGTGCAGCCAGCGGGTTTCTCCACGCATCGCGCCGACAGAAACAAACATCTTTCTGGTAAGAAGAGGGGCGGGGGCATGTGCCTTATGGCTAACGAGACGTGGTGTGATCACAGAAATATACAGGAAGTCAAATCCTTCTGTTCACCTGATTTAGAATTCCTCACAATCAAATGTCGACCGCATTATCTACCAAGAGAATTCTCTTCGATTATAATCACAGCCGTATATATTCCCCCCCAAGCAGACACATCGATGGCTGTGAATAAACTTTATTTGACTCTTTGCAAACTGGAATCTCTACATCCTGAGGCTGCATTCATTGTAGCTGAGGATTTTAACAAGGCTAATCTGAAAACAAGACTCCCTAAATTGTATCAGCATATCGATTGCGCAACTAGGGCGGAAAAAACCTTGGGTCATTGTTACTCTAACTTCCGCGACGCATATAAGGCCCTGCCCTGCCCTCCTTTCGGAAAAGCTGATCACGACTCCATTTTGCTGATCCCTGCCTACAGACAGAAACTAAAACAAGAAGCTCCCACGCTGAGGTCTGTCCAACGCTGGTCCGACCAAGCTGATTCCACACTCCAAGACTGCTTCCATCACGTGGACTGGGATATGTTTCGTATTGCGTCAGATAACAACATTGATGAATACGCTGATTCGGTGTGCGAGTTCATTAGAACGTGCGTTGAAGAGTTCGTTCCCATAGCAATGATTAAAACATTCCCTAACCAGAAACCGTGGATTGATGGCAGCATTCGCGTGAAACTGAAAGCGCGAACCACTGCTTTTAATCAGGGCAAGGTGACTGGTAACATGACCGAATACAAACAGTGCAGCTATTCCCTCCGCAAGGCTATCAAACAAGCTAAGCGTCAGTATAGAGACCAAGTAGAATCTCAATTCAACGGCTCAGACGCAAGAGGTATGTGGCAGGGTCTACAGTCAATCACGGACAACAAGAAGAAAACCAGCCCAGTCACGGACCAGGATGTCTTGCTCCCAGGCAGACTAAATAACTTTTTTGCCCGCTTTTTTGCCCGAAAATACAGTGCCACTGACACGGCCTGCAACGAAAACATGCAAACTCTCCTTCACTGCAGCCGAGGTGAGTAAAACATTTAAACGTGTTAACCCTCGCAAGGCTGCAGGCCCAGACGGCATCCCCAGCCGCGCCCTCAGAGCATGCGCAGACCAGCTGGCCGGTGTGTTCACGGACATATTCAATCAATCCCTATACCAGTCTGCTGTTCCCACATGCTTCAAGAGGGCCACCATTGTTCCTGTTCCCAAGAAAGCTAAGGTAACTGAGTTAAACGACTACCGCCCCGTAGCACTCACTTCTGTCATCATGAAGTGCTTTGAGAGACTAGTCAAGGACCACATCACCTCCACCCTACCTGACACCCTAGACCCACTCCAATTTGCTTACCGCCCAAATAGGTCCACAGACGATGCAATCTCAACCACACTGCACACTGCCCTAACCAATCTGGACAAGAGGAATACCTATGTGAGAATGCTGTTCATCGACTACAGCTCGGCATTCAACACCATTGTACCCTCCAAGCTCGTCATCAAGCTCGAGACCCTGGGTCTCGACCCCGCCCTGTGCAACTGCGTACTGGACTTCCTGACGGGCCGCCCCCAGGTGGTGAGGGTAGGCAACAACATCTCCACCCCGCTGATCCTCAACACTGGGGCCCCACAAGGGTGCGTTCTGAGCCCTCTCCTGTACTCCCTGTTCACCCACGACTGTGTGGCCACGCACGCCTCCAACTCAATCATCAAGTTTGCGGACGACACAACAGTGGTAGCCTTGATTACCAACAACGACGAGACGGCCTACAGGGAGGAGGTGAGGGCCCTCGGAGTGTGGTGTCAGGAAAATAACCTCACACTCAACGTCAACAAAACTAAGGAGATGATTGTGGACTTCAGGAAACAGCAGAGGGAACTCCCCCCTATCCACATCGATGGAACAGTAGTGGAGAGGGTAGTAAGTTTCAAGTTCCTCGCCATACACATCACAGACAAACTGAATTGGTCCACTCACACAGACAGCATCGTGAAGAAGGCGCAGCAGCGCCTCTTCAACCTCAGGAGGCTGAAAAAATTTGGCTTGTCACCAAAAGCACTCACAAACTTCTACAGATGCACAATCGAGAGCATCCTGGCGGGCTGTATCACCGCCTGGTACGGCAACTGCTCCGCCCACAACCGTAAGGCTCTCCAGAGGGTAGTGAGGTCTGCACAACGCATCACCGGGGGCAAACTACCTGCCCTCCAGGACACCTACACCACCCGATGTTACAGGAAGGCCATAAAGATCATCAAGGACAACAACCACCCGAGCCACTGCCTGTTCACCCCGCTATCATCCAGAAGGCGAGGTCAGTACAGGTGCATCAAAGCTGGGACCGAGAGACTGAAAAACAGCTTCTATCTCAAGGCCATCAGACTGTTAAACAGCCACCACTAACATTGAGTGGCTGCTGCCAACACACTGACTCAACTCCAGCCACTTTAATAATGGGAATTGATGGGAAATGATGTAAAATATATCACTAGCCACTTTAAAATGCTACCTAATATAATGTTTACATACCCTACATTATTCATCTCATATGTATACGTATATACTGTACTCTATATCATCTACTGCATCCTTATGTAATACATGTATCACTAGCCACTTTAACTATGCCACTTGGTTTACATACTCATCTCATATGTATATACTGTACTCGATACCATCTACTGTATCTTGCCTAAGCTGCTCTGTACCATCACTCATTCATATATATTTATGTACATATTCTTTATCCCCTTACACTGTGTATAAGACAGTAGTTTTTTTTGTTGGAATTGTTAGTTAGATTACTTGTTGGATTATTACTGCATTGTCGGAACTAGAAGCACAAGCATTTCGCTACACTCGCATTAACATCTGTTAACCATGTGTATGTGACAAATAAAATTTGATTTGATTTGATTTAATTACATTTGTATTTTCTCATGATTTGGTTGGATCTGACTGTGTTGCTGTCCTGGTGCTCTGTGGGGTCTGACTGTGTTGCTGTCCTGGTGCTCTGTGGGGTCTGACTGTGTTGCTGTCCTGGTGCTCTGTGTGGTCTGACTGTGTTGCTGTCCTGGTGCTCTGTGGGGTCTGACTGTGTTGCTGTCCTGGTGCTCTGTGGGGTCTGACTGTGTTGCTGTCCTGGTGCTCTGTGGGGTCTGACTGTGTTGCTGTCCTGGTGCTCTGTGGGGTCTGACTGTGTTGCTGTCCTGGTGCTCTGTGGGGTCTCCCTGGAATGGAGCCAGAAGAAATGGCAGCAGTTTTATGGGCGCCCAACCAATTGTGCTATAATGTGTTTTTGTTTGCGTTATGTGTAACTTATTTTGTACGTAATGTTTCTGAAACCGTATCTTTCGGCAAAAAAGAGCTTCTGGATATCAGGACAGTGATCACTCACCTCGGGTTAGACAAATATTTTTTTCTACAACAAGGAGGACGCACAACACATTCTCCAAACACCCCACAGGGCCGACATCCCCGTTATTTGCAAAAGGAAGCGACGCAGGTACAGAGGACAAAAAGCTGGATGCTTCGCGAGGACCCGGAGAAGGCGAGTAGGAAATTACCGTCAATACTACTTGCCAACGTGCAATCATTGGACATTAAATTAGACGAGGTACGAACACGAATATCATACCAACGGGACATCAAATACTGTAATATCCTATGTTTCAAGGAATTATGGCTGAATGACGACATGGATATTCAGCTAGTGGGATATACGCTGCACCGGCAAGATAGAACAGCACACTCCGGTAAGACGAAGGGGGGTGGTCTGTGCATATTTGTAAACAATAGCTGGTGCACAAAATCTAAGGAAGTCTCTAGATTTTCCTTACCTGAAGCAGAGAATATTGTGATAAACTGCAGGCCACACTACTTGCCTAGATAGTTTTCAGCTATACTTTTCGTGGCAGTTTATTTACCACCACAGACAGATGCTGGCACTAAGACTGCACTCAGTGCTGTATAAGGAAATAGGCATAAAGGAAACCACTCACCCAGAGGAGGCGCTCCTAGTGCCCGGAGATTTAAATGCAAGGAAACTAGGATCAGTTCTACGAAATTTCTATCAACATGTTAAATATGCAACCAAAAAAAACATTCTAGATCACCTGTACTCCACACACAGAGACGCGTACAAAGCTGTCCCTCACCCTCCATTTGGTAAATTCGACCACAACTCTATCCTCCCTGATTCCTGCTTACAAGCAAACACTGAAGCTTGAAGGACCAGTGACACGGTCTATAAAAAAGTGGTCAGATGAAGCAGATGCTAAACTACAGGACTGTTTTGCTATCACAGACTGGAACATGTTCCGGGATTCTTCCGATGGCATTGAGGAGTACACCACATCAGTCACTGGCTTTATCAATCAGTGCATCGAAGATGTCGTCCCCACATTGACTGTACGTACATACCCCAACCAGAAGCCATGGATTACAGGCAATAGTCGCACTAAACTAAAGGGTAGAGCTGCCGCTTCCAAGGTGCGGGACACTAACCCGGAAGCTTACAAGAAATCCTGCAATGACTTGCGACAAACCATCAAACTGGCAAAGCGTCAATACAGGGCTAAGACTGAATCATACTACACTGGCTCCGACACTCAGTCTTATGTGGCAGGGCTTGCAAACTATTACAGACTACAAAGGGAAGCACAGCCACGAGCTGTACATTGACACAAGCCTACCAGACGAACTAAATCACTCGCTTCAATGCAAGCAACACTGAGACATGCATGAGAGCATCAGCTGTTCCGGACGATTGTGTGATCACCCTCTCCGTAGCCGACGTGAGTAAGACCTTTAACTTGTTATGGCTGCAATCCTGATATCGGGATCGATATGACAACTACCAGTGAAAATAGAGGGCGCCAAATTCAAACCACAGAAATCTCATAATTACATTTCCTAAAACATACATGTGTCTCATACCATTTTAAAAGCTAGTCTCGTTGTTAATCCCACCAAAGTGTCCAATTTCAAATATGCTTTTCAGCAAAAGCACTACAAACGATTATGTTAGGTCTCCAACAAACCGCAATAAGCACAGGCATTTTCCAGCAAAATATAACATTCACAAAAAGTGGAAATAGAGATCAAATGAATCACTAACCTTGAATTATCTTCATCGGATGACACTCATAGGACTTCATGTTACACATTACATGCATGTTTTGTTTGATAAAGTTCATATTTATACAAAAAAATCTGAGTTTACATTGGCATTTTAGATTCACTAGTTGCAAAAACATCAAATGATTTTGCATAGCCACATCGTTTCAACAGAAATACTCATCATAAATGTAGATGATAATACAAGTTATACACATGGAATTATAGATATACCTCTCCTTAATGCAGCCGCTGTGTCAGATTTCAAAAAATGTTTGCGAAAAAGCAACCCATGCAATAATCTGAAACGGCGCTCAGAACAGTAGCCAAATCAGAAACCAGAAAATACATGATAAATGTTTCCTTACCTTTGATGAACTTCATCAGAATGCAGTCCTAGAAATCCCAGGTCCACAATAAATGCTTGATTTGTTCGAAAATGTCCGTTATTTATGTCCAATTAGCTACTTTGGTTAGAGTCATTAGACAAAGTTCTATTGACTGCTGACATCTAGTGGAAGGCGTAGGAAGTGAAAACTCATCCATACCTCGCTGTAATTTCAATGAGAGCGTGGTTGAAAATATGCCACCTCCAGAAAAAAAACAGGAAGTAGAATTTCTCAGGTTTTTGCCTTCTATATGAGTTCTGTTATTTATACTCACAGACATACAGTTTTAGAAACTTCTGAGTGTTTTCTATCCAATACTAATAATAATATGCAAATATTAGCAACTGAGACTGAGGAGCATGCCGTTGAACATGGGCACCACTGTGCACCTTTCATCCAAGCTACTCAATACTGCCCCTGCAGCCATAAGAAGTTAAACAGGTCAACATACACAAGGCTGCGGGGCCAGACGGATTACCAGGACGTGTGCTCCGGGCATGTGCTGACCAACTGGCAGGTGTCTTCACTGACATTTTCAACATGTCCCTGATTGAGTCTGTAATACCAACATGTTTCAAGCAGACCACCATAGTCCCTGTGCCCAAGGACACAAAGGCAACCTGCCTCAATGACTACAGACCCATAACATTCACGTCCAAAGCCATGAAGTGCTTTGAAAGGCTGGTCATGGCTCACATCAACACCATTATCCCAAAAATCCTAGACCCACTCCAATTTGCATACCACCCAAACAGATCCACAGATGATGCAATATCTATTGCACTTGACATTGCCCTTTCCCACCTGGACAAAAGGAACACTTATGTGAGAATGCTATTCATTGACTACAGCTCAGCGTTCAACACCATAGTACCCTCAAAGCTCATCACGAAGCTAAGGATCCTGCGACTAAACACCTCCCTCTGCAACTGGATCCTGGACTTCCTGATGGGCCACCCCCAGGTGGTGAGGGTAGGTAGCAACACATCTGCCATGCTGATCCTCAACACTGGAGACCCCCAGGGGTGCGTGTTCAGTCCACTCCTGTACTCCCTGTTGACCCACGACTTCATGGCCAGGCACGACTCCAACAGCATCATTAAGTTTGCAGACGACACAATAGTGGTAGGCCTGATCACCAACAACGACGAGACAGCCTATAGGGGCTGTAGTGGAGCAGGTTGAGAGATTCAAGTCAAATCAAATCTATCTTTATTTGTCACATACACATGGTTAGCAGATATTCATGCGAGTGTAGCGAAATGCTTGTGCTTCTAGTTCCGACAATGCAGTAATAACCAACGAGTATTCTAAACTAACAATTCCACAACTATTACCTTATACACACAAGTGTAAAGGGATAAAGAATATGTACATAAAGATATATGAATGAGTGATGGTACAGAACGGCATAGGCAAGATGCAGTAGATGGTATCGAGTACAGTATATACAGTGCCTTGCGAAAGTATTCGGCCCCCTTGAACTTTGCGACCTTTTGCCACATTTCAGGCTTCAAACATAAAGATATAAAACTGTATTTTTTTGTGAAGAATCAACAATAAGTGGGACACAATCATGAAGTGGAACAACATTTATTGGATATTTCAAACTTTTTTAACAAATCAAAAACTGAAAAATTGGGCGTGCAAAATTATTCAGCCCCTTTACTTTCAGTGCAGCAAACTCTCTCCAGAAGTTCAGTGAGGATCTCTGAATGATCCAATGTTGACCTAAATGACTAATGATGATAAATACAATCCACCAGTGTGTAATCAAGTCTCCGTATAAATGCACCTGCACTGTGATAGTCTCAGAGGTCCGTTAAAAGCTCAGAGAGCATCATGAAGAACAAGGAACACACCAGGCAGGTCCGAGATACTGTTGTGAAGAAGTTTAAAGCCGGATTTGGATACAAAAAGATTTCCCAAGCTTTAAACATCCCAAGGAGCACTGTGCAAGCGATAATATTGAAATGGAAGGAGCATCAGACCACTGCAAATCTACCAAGACCTGGCCGTCCCTCTAAACTTTCAGCTCATACAAGGAGAAGACTGATCAGAGATGCAGCCAAGAGGCCCATGATCACTCTGGATGAACTGCAGAGATCTACAGCTGAGGTGGGAGACTCTGTCCATAGGACAACAATCAGTCATATATTGCACAAATCTGGCCTTTATGGAAGAGTGGCAAGAAGAAAGCCATTTCTTAAAGATATCCATAAAAAGTGTCATTTAAAGTTTGCCACAAGCCACCTGGGAGACACAGCAAACATGTGGAAGAAGGTGCTCTGGTCAGATGAAACCAAAATTGAACTTTTTGGCAACAATGCAAAACGTTATGTTTGGCGTAAAAGCAACACAGCTCATCACCCTGAACACACCATCCCCACTGTCAAACATGGTGGTGGCAGCATCATGGTTTGGGCCTGCTTTTCTTCAGCAGGGACAGGGAATATGGTTAAAATTGATGGGAAGATGGATGGAGCCAAATACAGGACCATTCTGAGCAGCGCCTTCTTCACAACGCTGTCTGTGTGGGTGGACCAATTCAGTTTGTCCGTGATGTGTACGCCGAGGAATAGAGGGGTGCTCCTGATGTGGAATAGTGCTCCCTCTGCTGTTTCCTGAAGTTCACAATCATCTCCTTTGACGTTGAGTGTGAGGTTACTTTCCTGACACCACACTCCGAGGGCCCTCACCTCCTCCCTGTAGGCCGTCTCGTCATTGTTGGTAATCAAGCCTACCACTGTAGTGTCGTCCGCAAACTTGATTATTGAGTTGGAGGCGTGCATGGCCACGCAGTCGTGGGTGAACAGGGAGTACAGGAGAGGGCTCAGAAAGCACCCTTGTGGGGCCACAGTGTTGAGGATCAGCGGGGTGGAGATGTTGTTACCTACCCTCACCACCTGGGGGCGGTCCGTCAGGAAGTCCCGTACCCAGTTGCACAGGGCGGGGTCGAGACCCAGGGTCTCGAGCTTGATGACGAGTTTGGAGGGCACTATGGTGTTAAATGCTGAGCTGTAGTCGATGAACAGCATTCTCACATAGGTATTCCTCTTGTCCAGATGGGTTAGGGCAGTGTGCAGTGTGGTTGCGATTGCGTCATCTGTGGACCTATTGGGGCGGTAAGCAAATTGGAGTGGGTCTAGGGTGTCAGGTAGGATGGAGGTGATATGGTCCTTGACTAGTCTCTCAAAGCACTTCATGATGACGGAAGTGAGTGCTAGTAGTAGTCGTTTAGCTCAGTTACCTTAGCTTTCTTGGGAACAAGAACAATGGTGGCCCTCTTGAAGCATGTGGGAACAGCAGACTGGGATAAGGAATGATTGAATATGTCCGTAAACACACCAGCCAGCTGGTCTGAGTATGCTCTGAGGACCCGGCTGGGGATGCCATCTGGGCCTGCAGCCTTGCGAGGGTTAACATATTTAAATGTTTTACTCACATCTGCTGCAGCGAAGGAGAGTCCGCAGGTTTTGGTAGCAGGCCGTGTCAGTCGCATTGTATTGTCCTCAAAGAGAGCAAAGAAGTTATTTAGTCTGTCTTGGAGCAAGACATCCTGGTCTGCGACGGGGATGGTTTTCTTTTTGTAATCCATGATTGACTGTAGACCCTGTCACAGAGTTCGTTGGTGTTCGTTGGTGTCCACATCAACAACAAACTAGAATGGTCCAAACACACCAAGACAGTCGTGAAGAGGGCACGACAAAGCCTATTGCCCCTCAGGAAACTAAAAGGATTTGGCATGGGTCCTTGAGATCCTCAAAAGGTTCTACAGCTGCAACATCGAGAGCATCCTGACTGGTTGCATCACTGCCTGGTACCACAATTGCTCAGCCTCCGACCGCAAGGCACTTCAGAGGGTAGTGCGTACGGCTCAGTACATCATTGGAGCTAAGCTGCCTGCCATCCAGGACCTCTACACCAGGCGATGTCAGAGGAAAGCCTTAAAAATTGTCAAAGACCCCAGCCACCCCAGTCATAGACTGTTCTCTCTACTACCGCATGGCAAGCGGTACCGGAGTGCCAAGTCTAGGACAAAAAGGCTTCTCAACAGTTTTACCCCCAAGCCATAAGACACCTGGATAGGTAATCAAATGGCTACCCGGGCTATCCGGGCTATGTGCATTGTCAGCTTGGTTAAGGGACTCTTCTCCAGGTTCATATCTATGTAGGTGATGGTTTTGCTATGGAAGGTTTGGGAATCACTTCCTTTTAGGTGGTTGTGGAATTTAACAGCTCTTTTCTGGATTTTGATAATTAGCGGGTATCGGCCTATTTCTGCACTGCATGCATTATTTGGTGTTTTACGTTGTTAGACTGAGGATAATTTTGATTAATTTTGCAAGCAGAGTCTCAATTTGGTGTTTGTCCCACTTTGTGAATTATTGGTTGGTGAGCAGACCCCAGACCTCACAACCATAAAGGGCAATGGGTTCTATAACTGATTCAAGTATTTTTAACCTGATCCTAATTGATCAAATTTTACATTCCTTTTGATGGCATAGAAGGCCCTTCTTGCCTTGTCTCTCAGATCGTTCACAGCTTTGTAGAAGTTACCTGTGGTGCTGATATTTATGCAGAGGTAAGTATAGTTTATGTGCTCCAGGGCAACGGTGTCTAGATGGAATTTGTATTTGTGGTCTTGGCAACTGGACTTTTTTGGGAACACAATTATGTTTGTCTTACTGAGATTTCTTACTGAGATTACAGGGCCCAGGTCTGACAGAATCTGTGCAGAAGATGTAGACGCTGCTGCAGGCCCTTCTTGGTTGGGGACAGAAGCACGGATTCTAGTAGGGTGAGGGCGGGTGCTGCAGACTGTTGTAGTGCCTTTGCCAATTTGTTGATATAAATGTTGAAGAGGGTGGGCTTAAGCTGCATCCCTGTCTCATTCCAAGACACTGTGTTTTATGCCAATTTTACCGCACACTTGTTGATTGTGTACATAGATTTTATAATGTTGTATGTTTTTCCCCAAACTCCACTTTCCATCAATTTGTATACTCAGGTTGTTAAAGCCCTTTGGTCATCATTAGTGTTCTGAAAACTGAATAAAGTACAAAAGAGAGAGTAACCACCCCATTGCTATAATAAATGCTGATTACATCTAAGTGCATAATTATTGTCCACTCTGTTCTAATGTCCCTGGTCCTAAGGGTTACTTATTTATTTATTAACTCACTCACTCATATTTACTGTCAATCTCATTCTCGCCACTACTGCCTTTCCCACTCACCCTCACCCTCATCCCCACCGTCACTCTCCCTCACCCCCACCGTCTCTCTCTCTCTCTCTCAGGACTGTAGAGGACACAAAGAGACAGACAGTCACACAACACCTGCATACAGTCAGGTCCAACATTTCTGGCACCCTTGCTAAATATGAGCAAGAAATGCTGATTGGAGAACACATTGAGAGAACACGTTAGGAGAACACGTTGGAAAAACACGTTGAGAGAACACATTGAGAGAACATATTGCGAGAACACGTTGGGAGAACACATTGGGAAGGATTTAACACCATTCCTTTACACATAAACCTTCCAGTTCCTTGATATGCTTCGTCTGCGCTTATGGACAGTCCTTCAATTTAAACCATACGTTTTCAATGAGTTTCAAGTCCGGAGACTGAGAGGGCCTTTGCAAAATATTGATTATGTGGTCAATTAACCATTACTTTGTTATTTTTGATTAGTACTTGGGGTTATTGTCTTTCTGGAAAACCCACTTCAGGCTAATTTTCAGCCTCCTGCAGAGGCAACCAAATTTTGGCTAAAATGTCCTGGAACTTGGAAAAGTTAATGATGGCGTTGACCTTAACAAGGGCCCCAAGACCAGTGGAAGAAGAACTGTCCCATAGCATCAAAGATCCACCAACATATTTTACATTAGGTATGAGACATACATTTTTATACACTGAGTGTTCAAAACATTAGGAACAGTTCTTCTTTCCATGACAGACTGAGGAGGTCTGAATGGGCAAGACAAAATATTTATGTGCCTTTGAACAGGGTATGGTAGTAGGTGCCAGGTGCACCGGATTGAGTGTGTCAAGAACTGCAACGCTGCTGGGTTTTTCACAGTCAACAGTTTCCCGTGTATATCAAGAATGGCCCACCAACCAATGGACATAAAGCCAACTTGACAACTGTGGAAGGCATTGGAGTCAACATGGGTCAGCATCCCTGTGAAATGCTTTCAACACCTTGTAGAGTCCATGCCCTGACAATTGGAGGCTGTTCTGAGGGCAAAAGGGGCTGTTCATGTTTCATACACGGTGTGTATATGCATCCTTCTTGACACCAAAACCACCACTGGTGTGCATGGCCAAAGAGATCTATTTCAGCGTCACCTGACCATAGCACCGAATCCAATCAAAGTGGCAGGCTCTACGGACTTGAACTCCCTTAAAAACCTGTGCACTGTAAAAAAATAAGTGCTTTGTAACACAAGCTAAAAAAGGAGGTGAAACATTAACTTTGCTGGAGTATTGAAACACACGATTGTGAGGGTCTTGGTACAGATTTAACTTCTTGCGTCGAGCCATCCCGGATCCGGGATCGTGAATACAGCCTCAAGCTCATTACCATAACGCAACGTTAACTATTCATGAAAATCAAAAATGAAATTAATATGCTAGCTCTCAAGCTTAGCCTTTTGTTAACACTGTCATCTCAGATTTTCAAAATATGCTTCTCAACCATAGCAAAACAAGCATTTGTGTAACAGCTAGCGCAGCTAGCGTAGCATTTAGCATTAGCATTAGCAGGCAACATTTTCACAAAAACCAGAAAGTCATTCAAATAAAATCATTACCTTTGAAGAACTTCAGATGTTTTCAATGAGGAGACTCTCAGTTAGATAGCAAATGCTCAGTTTTTCCTGAAAGATGATTTGTTTAGGAGAAATCGCTCCGTTTGGTGCATCACGTTTAGCTACAAAAAAACCTGTATCCAGGAGTGTAATTATCCCCGCAGCTCATTAGCATAACACAACGTTAACTATTCATGAAAATCGCAAATGAAATGAAATTAATATGCTAGCTCTCAAGCTTAGCCTTTTGTTAACAACACTGTCATCTCCGATTTTCAAAATATGCTTCTCAACCATTGCAAAATAAGCATTTGTGTAACAGCTAGCGCGGCTAGCGTAGCATTTAGCGTTAGCATCAGCAGACAACATTTTCACAAAAACCAGAAAATCATTCAAATAAAATCATTACCTTTGAAGAACTTCAGATGTTTTCAATGAGGAGACTCTCAGTTAGATAGCAAATGCTCAGTTTTTCTTGAAAGATTATTTGTTTAGGAGAAATTGCTCCGTTTGGTGCGTCACGTTTGGCTACCAAAAAAAAAACGAAAATTCAGTCTTCAAAACGCAGAACTTTTTTCCAAATTAACTCCATAATATCGACTGAAACATGGTAAACGTTGTTTAGAATCAATCCTCAAGGTGTTTTTCACATATCTCTTCATGATATATCGTTCGTTGAAAGCCTCCTCTCTCCTCTCAATCACTGGATGACTGCGTGCAGCTTGTAGATTACGCACCAAGTTAGACAAAGGACACCGGGCGGACACCTGGTAAATGTAGTCTCTTATGGCCAATCTTCCAATGATATGCCTACAAATACGTCACAATGCTGCAGACACCTTGGAGAAACGATAGAAAGGGCAGGCTCATTCCCGGTGCATTCACAGCCATATAAGGAGACAATGGGAAACAGAGCTTCAAAAATTCTGCCCATTTCCTGGTTGAAGTTTCATCTTGGTTTCGCCTGTAGCATGAGTTCTGTGGCACTCACAGATAATATCTTTGCAGTTTTGGAAACCTTAGAGTGTTTTCTTTCCAAAGCTGCCAATTATATGCATAGTCGAGCATCTTTTCGTGACAAAATATTGCGCTTAAAACGGGCACGTTTTTTAATCCATAAATTAAAAGAGCGCCCCCTATATCCAAGAAGTTAAAGTGTACTGAAACATTCATCCTGAGGTGTTCTGAAACATGGTGTGTTATAACACCACTTAATCAAGAGTTGTGCAACACCTTTGCCAGAGACTGGGAGCTGTCAGGATGGTGTATTGGAGGCGAAGTCAAGTGCAGGAGAGCAGATACAATGAACAGGCACACTTTTATTATAGTTCCAAAAACGAGAGCACTCATGCTACAAACACACTCAAAAAAATAGAACATAAAAGTAGAGCGCGTAAACTAACACTACCTAACAAGAAAGCAATTACACACAAAACATGATGGAAAACAGAGGGTTAAATACAAGTAGCTTAATTGGGGAAATGTAAACCAGGTGTGTATGGAAACAAGACAAGACAAATGGATATACGAAAAATGGAGCGGCTATGGCTAGAAAGCCTGTGACGTCGAACGCCGAACGAACAAGGAGAGAGGCTGACTTCGGCAGAAGTCGTGACAGGAGCACTAACCCAGAAATGATTGAACACACTTATGGTGTTTTGAGTCTTGTGTACAGTGCAGAATTATATCCCTTCTCTGTTGGTGTTGTTTCAACTCTCTAAAGCTCCTAAACACTATGATGCTGTTTCCAATCCAGTCTAGTGGAGAATTAGATATCTTCTTCTGGACTTTCCAAATACTGTAAATGGGAGTCTCTCCTCTTATTGTGTATTTCCTGCTCTTATATGGTGTGCTGATGAACTCATTGGCAATTCCAAAACGTTAAATACACTATTATGCTCAAACAAAGGACACGGGAAAAGGGTTGTGAAAATACAAGGATAATAACTAATGAGTACAAAATTACTTTTTCAAGACATGATTGCAGCATGAAATGCTTAGAATTGTATTAGAAAATCATCAAAATGACAACATTAAGAGGTCTTAAACATTAAACAAGATTTCAATGATCTGTAGGGAAATCAGAAATGTGTCTTTATATTTCATATTCATGGGGGGAAAATACAGGCAAATGACCGCTAATGTTAGCAGTAGCATTCATACAAAACTTCAGCCCAGGTCTCAATGTGATCCATTATAATAATGTATCTAACCTGAAACTTTATTTTCAGATGGTACAAAGCATGAAAGCTTGTTCAGATGAATTGAATCACAGTACAGTTAGACGATATGATTGACAGTTCGGTTGGCATTAGTCTGTGATCCTGGTATTGATTGGCTCTGGATAGGATTGGCTCTCCGTTGGGTAACATAGTATGTATGTATGTTTGTCTGGAGGAAGACAGAAATATCAAATAATAACAAGCAATAATGATAGTACATGAATACATAATTAGGTTATCATATTCTATAATATTAATACATGGCAATATGAATACAATTATTTAACATCAATGGAAATATGCAAGAAGTTAATACAATATGAATGTCAAAAGTGGAATGCAATTACATGTGGTGTGGTAGGCCACAGTTAGAACAAGCTAAAATGTGGCTGTATAGTGTAGCATATAGCACGTGGGGTACACAAACAGTAGATAAAACTCAAAGCTAGTCAGCAAACAAGCCAGCAGATTAACTCAAAAGCTGGACTTAATTTGCATGTAAAACAAGGTGCAAACAATGGTATGTTTCAATTAAGCACAACAATAGATTTCTCTTTCTTTTTTTTTCTTGCGAAAGTCGTTTCTCATGCATCCAATCTGAAGCGCTACACTTTTCTGTGTACACGGAGTACTTTGAGAAGTGTTTGCGTTTATATTTTTGTTCAGTATACGTGTACACACGCTGTTCCCACTTTTTTTTTCAGGAGTATAGCATGAAGAGAACAGATTGTTACGTTCCCCAGTTTCTGGGTTGTGGTTTGTTATTTGTGTTTCAGGATGGCTTCCTGAAATCCCCCAAGCAGCTGATTGGTCGACTCCACGGCTAATTGGAGCTGACCCCACCCCCTCGTCAAGTTACAGCTGTATTCCATGAGACTCCTTCTCCAGTTATAAAAGCCAGTATTCTGTTGTTCAGGAAACAGATCATTGCTGGGAGGTCATTGAAGAAAGATGATTGCTGAGAGAGGAGGCTGATGGTTATAGCATATGTTAGTTGTAGATGGTTATAGCATGTTAGTTGTAGATGGTTATAGCATATGTCAGTTGTAGATGGTTATAGCATATTATAGCTGCGGTCATCCCCCTCTTCAATGGGGGGGACACTCTTGACCCAAACTGCTACAGACCTATATCTATCCTACCGTGCCTTTCTAAGGTCTTCGAAAGCCAAGTCAACAAACAGATTACCGACCATTTCGAATCTCACCATACCTTCTCTGCTATGTAATCTGGTTTCAGAGCTGGTCATGGGTGCACCTCAGCCACGCTCAAGGTCCTAAACGATATCTTAAACGCCATCGATAAGAAACATTACTGTGCAGCCGTATTCATTGATCTGGCCAAGGCTTTCGACTCTGTCAATCACCACATCCTCATCGGCAGACTCGACAGCCTTGGTTTCTCAAATGATTGCCTCGCCTGGTTCACCAACTACTTCTCTGATAGAGTTCAGTGTGTCAAATCGGAGGGTCTGCTGTCCGGACCTCTGGCAGTCTCTATGGGGGTGCCACAGGGTTCAATTCTTGGACCGACTCTCTTCTCTGTATACATCAATGAGGTCGCTCTTGCTGCTGGTGAGTCTCTGATCCACCTCTACGCAGACGACACCATTCTGTATACTTCCGGCCCTTCTTTGGACACTGTGTTAACAACCCTCCAGGCAAGCTTCAATGCCATACAACTCTCCTTCCGTGGCCTCCAATTGCTCTTAAATACAAGTAAAACTAAATGCATGCTCTTCAACCGATCGCTACCTGCACCTACCTGCCTGTCCAACATCACTACTCTGGACGGCTCTGACTTAGAATACGTGGACAACTACAAATACTTAGGTGTCTGGTTAGACTGTAAACTCTCCTTCCAGACCCATATCAAACATCTCCAATCCAAAGTTAAATCTAGATGCAACAAAGCATCCTTCACTCATGCTGCCAAACATACCCTTGTAAAACTGACCATCCTACCAATCCTCGACTTTGGCGATGTCATTTACAAAATAGCCTCCAATACCCTACTCAACAAATTGGATGCAGTCTATCACAGTGCAATCCGTTTTGTCACCAAAGCCCCATATACTACCCACCATTGCGACCTGTACGCTCTCGTTGGCTGGCCCTCGCTTCATACTCGTCGCCAAACCCACTGGCTCCATGTCATCTACAAGACCCTGCTAGGTAAAGTCCCCCTTATCTCAGCTCGCTGGTCACCATAGCATCTCCCACCTGTAGCACACGCTCCAGCAGGTATATCTCTCTAGTCACCCCCAAAACCAATTCTTTCTTTGGCCGCCTCTCCTTCCAGTTCTCTGCTGCCAATGACTGGAACGAACTACAAAAATCTCTGAAACTGGAAACACTTATCTCCCTCACTAGCTTTAAGCACCAACTGTCAGAGCAGCTCACAGAATACTGCACCTGTACATAGCCCACCTATAATTTAGCCCAAACAACTACCTCTTTCCCATCTGTATTTAATTTAATTAATTTATTTATTTTGCTCCTTTGCACCCCATTATTTTTATTTCTACTTTGCACATTCTTCCATTGCAAAACTACCATTCCAGTGTTTTACTTGCTATATTGTATTTACTTTGCCACCATGGCCTTTTTTTGCCTTTACCTCCCTTCTCACCTCATTTGCTCACATTGTATATAGACTTGTTTATACTGTATTATTGACTGTATGTTTGTTTTACTCCATGTGTAACTCTGTGTCGTTGTATCTGTCGAACTGCTTTGCTTTATCTTGGCCAGGTCGCAATTGTAAATGAGAACTTGTTCTCAACTTGCCTACCTGGTTAAATAAAGGTAAAATAAATAAAATAAATAAATAAATATGTTAGTTGTAGATGGTTATAGCATATGTTAGTTGTAGATGGTTATAGCATATGTTAGTTGTAGATGGTTATAGCATGTTAGTTGTAGATGGTTATAGCATATGTTAGTTGTAGATGGTTATAGCATGTTAGTTGTAGATGGTTATAACATATGTTAGTTGTAGATGGTTATAGCATGTTAGTTGTAGATGGTTATAGCATATGTTAGTTGTAGATGGTTATAGCATGTTAGTTGTAGATGGTTATAGCATATGTTAGTTGTAGATGGTTATAGCATATGTTAGTTGTAGATGGTTATAGCATGTTAGTTGTAGATGGTTATAGCATGTTAGTTGTAGATGGTTATAGCATATGTTAGTTGTAGATGGTTATAGCATGTTAGTTGTAGATGGTTATAGCATATGTTAGTTGTAGATGGGTATAGCATATGTTAGTTGTAGATGGTTATAGCATATGTTAGTTGTAGATGGTTATAGCATGTTAGTTGTAGATGGTTATAGCATATGTTAGTTGTAGATGGTTATAGCATATGTTAGTTGTAGATGGTTATAACATATGTTAGTTGTAGATGGTTATAGCATGTTAGTTGTAGATGGTTATAGCATATGTTAGTTGTAGATGGTTATAACATATGTTAGTTGTAGATGGTTATAGCATGTTAGTTGTAGATGGTTATAGCATTTTAGTTGTAGATGGTTATAGCATGTTAGTTGTAGATGGTTATAGCATGTTAGTTGTAGATGGTTATAGCATATGTTAGTTGTAGATGGTTATAGCATGTTAGTTGTAGATGGTTATAGCATGTTAGTTGTAGATGGTTATAGCATGTTAGTTGTAGATGGTTATAGCATATGTTAGTTGTAGATGGTTATAGCATGTTAGTTGTAGATGGTTATAGCATGTTAGTTGTAGATGGTTATAGCATGTTAGTTGTAGATGGTTATAGCATGTTAGTTGTAGATGGTTATAGCATGTTAGTTGTAGATGGTTATAGCATGTTAGTTGTAGATGGTTATAGCATATGTTAGTTGTAGATGGTTATAGCATATGTTAGTTGTAGATGGTTATAGCATATGTTAGTTGTAGATGGTTATAGCATGTTAGTTGTAGATGGGAGCAGCTTTGGTATGTTCTGTGTGAGTTTGTTGCTCAGTCAGATGAATCAAAATCACTTGTTTTTACTTAGACTATTAGTATTAGTAACCAAAATGCTACACAAAACAAATGTTCTTATTGAGTGAATTACTTTTCTGTTTCCTTCAATGTCATAACATTGTGTACTCACGTTTTCATTGACACTTACTTTCTTTGATTGTTTTGGAGCTTTTGGTGTGCTTTCACCTGAGTTCGTGAAGGACCCGAATAGAGGGGAGGAGCTTGCAAACTTGCCTGATTACTGTTTGCACTAGAGTTTGCCAGAGGGCACACCGGCCCACGAATCCTCCACCTCAATGCTTCAGACTTCGGGAATTCTGAACATTTTCCATCAGCCCTATTCAGACTTGATATAAGTCGATTTAACTTTAACGTTTTAGGCTCAGTGCCTTTATCCTCTCTAGGGGAGGGTGCGGGAGTATTGAAAGCAGGACTGCCAATACATTTGACACCTATCTTTTAAATATTTTGTTGTATTACTTGTTAAAACATGTTTGGGATAGGCAGCATTGGGAAGTTTGGATGAAAAGCGTGCCCAGAGTAAACTGCCTGTTACTCAGACCCAGAAGCTAGGATATGCATTTAATTAGTAGATTTGGATAGAAAACACTCTCAAGTTTCCAAAACTGTTACAATAATGTATGTGAGTATAACAGGACTCATATGGCAGGCGAAATCCAACTAGGAAGTGGGAATTCTGAGGTTTGTAGTTTTCAAGTGAATGCCTATCGAATATCCAGTGTCTGTGGGGTCAGATTGCACTTCCTAAGGCTTCCAGTAGATGTCAACAGTCTTTAGAAGTTATTTCAGGCTTCTATTGTGAAAGGGGAGAGAATAAGAGCACTCAGAGTAAGTAGCTCAGCTGAAAGCTATGAGTTGTTTATGGCGCGTGGCCGTGAGCGCGACATTCGTTCCCTTTCTAATGAAAACAGTATTGTCTGGTTGAAACATTTGAATATTTATGATTTTTTTTAAACTAAGGATTGATTAGAAACATCGTTTGACATGTTTCTACGAACTTTAATGGAACTTTTTAGACTTTTCATCTGGATGTTGTGAGAGTGCTTTGTACCTTTGGATTACTGAACTAAACGCGCGAACAAAACTGAGGTTTTTGGACAAAGATGAACTTAACGACCAAAACAAACATTTGTGTAACAGAGTCCTGGGAGTGCCACCAGATGATCATCAAAGGTAAGTGATTAACTTTAACGCTATTTCTGACTTTTGTGATACCTCTCCTTGGCTTAAATGTCTGTATGGTTTTTGCGGCTACGCGCTGTCCTAACATTGTGTCTTTGGCTATGCCGGATTAAGTGATATGACATATTACCTGATTGAGCTCATCATGTAAATGTAATTAACTAGAGTCGGGCACCACAAAATAATATTTATAGAGCTGTTATCTTCCGAATAAACTCTTAAAGACCTAGTAATATTTTACATCAATAGCAGTCAATATTAATCGTCATGTTCATTCAGTCTCATCTGAAAGTTGTAAATTCTTGGTTATCTGCACGAACCCTGGTTCACAAGTTGAATCAGCAATACAAAATTGGGTTTAATTATTTATTTACTAAATACCTAACTAATCACACAGAATTACATACACAATTCAATCATAACTTGATTACAAATTACATCAAAAAGAAAACCTCCCTAGCGGGAGGAACATATATGAAAGCTTGTTACACGAAAGAAAAGGGCTGGGTTTGAGTGAAAGAGCAGGAAGACTGAGGAACAAAGGGTAGAAGCTGTGCTATCGTAAATACAATATCTTATGCATTCTAAATTACCCGCGCATTTGGAAAAGGAAAATGCAATAAATATTTACTCTGAGCTGCGCTTCGGTAGGTTGGTGGTAGATGGAAGGCCATGTTGCCCAACCGAGTCCTTTGAAGAATGTCTCTGGTGGTCAATTGGATACGTTGTAGTAACGTCATTGTGTGATAGACGGGATACTCTGTCTGTTCCTTCCTAACCCCGTTTGCATCTGCTGTTGCTAACTCAACGGCTAGGAGGTATCACTTCTGTAGGGAATAAGAGTTCAAAGTTCATACCATTCGCAACCAAAGCTCACGCTGTAGGCTTCGTTCTGTAGTTATTACCTGAACCATTCTGACATATAACCGTCGTTCTCGGAACAGGAGGTTACATTGTCGTCAAGGGCTTATATAGGAAGGGAGAGGAGGGCGTGTTTGAAAAGTTTTATAGCCCATGTCCCTTCACAGGGGCGGGCCACTGATCTTATGAAAACCCAAATCTCACATTTTAGAAGCTAAAATCACATTTCATCCCATCATGAATAATTTCATATTCAACAAACAACAACAACACAGCAACAATTCCATGTGAATCCGATAACTCTGTGTAGACTTTCCACTGTAGAGTTTGTCATCTTATCATTGATGAGAATGTCTCAGATGACAACCGAACTGACATCATATTCATTAAGTACCACCGCATATGTTCAATTGGTTGGATTAACAGAATATAGCTCATTTACCCTCACATTCTGATGTTGCCAGAATCTCTATGATAACCAAGGGTTTTGCAAATGTAACATCAGTAGGGTAGAGAGGGAAAAAGGGGGGAAGAGGTATTTATGACTGTCATAATCCTACCCCCCCAGGCCAACGTCATTACAACATACTCACATGGTGTGCTTTCGCCGTAAAGCCTTTTTGAAATCTGACACAGTGGCTGATTTAACAAGTAGTATATATTTAATCCTATGTATAACACTTGTATATTTCATCAATGTTTATGATGAGTATTTCTGTAATTTGATTTGGCTCTCTGCAATTCCACCGGATGTTTGTTTGAGACAATGCATTACTGAACATAACGCGTCAATTTAAACTGAGGTTTTTGGACATAAAGATAAACTTTATCGAACAAAACAAACATTTATTGTGTAACATGGAGTCCTGGGAGTGCCACCAGATGAAGATCAAAGGTAAGTGATTAACTTTAACATTCCAGGTGAAGCTGGTTGAGAGAAAGCCAAGAGTGTGTGAAGCTGCCATCAAGGCAAAGGGTGGCTACTTTGAAGAATCTCAAACATAAAATATATTTTGATTTGTTTAACACTTTGTTTACTACATGATTCCATATGTGTTATTTCATAGTTTTAATGTCTTCACTGTTATTCTACAATGTAGAAATAGTACAAATAAAGAAAAACCCTTGAATGAGGTGTATCCAAACTTTTGACTGGTACTGTTTTTATATACAATATAGATCCGTTTTTGTATTTATTTTATAAAGTATTTTGCGGACATGTGTGAGTGGTTGTGTCAGACACATAATGGTTTCCTTAGGTCTTCTTCAAGGCTCCACTTTAACAATATACAAAAAGGGGATTAAATAACATGAGGCTACAGTATTTTGTAATGAAGTAGGCCTTGAGAAGAAGAAATGCTCCCACATCCTTCTACCACAGATTCACTGTCGCTACAACCTTGTAATGAGAGAACCTGCTTCGGTCACATCTACATTGTGATATACCCAATAGAATACTATGAATGTGGCTAACATGCTATTAGTCTGACAGCTGCCTGTACTCTGTCTATTGTATATAGTTCCCCTCAGTGTCACAGATACTGTGGCCTCTGCACTAATGTGACTTTCAGTGGCTCAGTGGCTCTTGCAGCAGCATTGAATTGTGGGCCAGCCAATTTGTTGTGATTAATGTTGGGAACCCAGGGCCCCAGGTGAGACCAGCTAATTACAGGACGCTATAATTGCAACAAAAGTTGTTCTGTCACGACACATTAACCTAGTATTGTTTTGTTACGGAGAATGAATAAGTGTGTGTTTTGTGTGTGTGTGTGCACATGCATGTGTGTTTGTGGGGGGGGGTTCATTAGAGGCAGGTTATTATCCTACCTGCATTTCTCACTCAAAATGACAAATGTGCTCAAGTTGTGAATTGTGCCTTTATCGATCTGAACAAAAACCTGCCGTACAGTATATTGAAGGAAACAATGGTTGGTTGGATGTGTAATTTGTACAGTTTGCAAGGTCAGCAGGAGGACATCAATAGAAGGAACAACATGTGAAAACAACAGAATCAAATCAAAGTTTATTGGTCGCATACACAGATTTGGAGATGTTGTTGCAGGTGAAGCAAAGAAGTTAAGAAATGTCAGAATGAGCATTGTCAGAGTCGATATATATATATATATATATATATATAGTACAGTAAATCAAATTGTATTTGTCACATACACATGGTTAGCAGATGTTAATGCGAGTGTAGCGAAATGCTTGTATATGAATAGAACAGTTGTGTAGAGGAGTAAATATATAGGATGAGCCATGACTAGAATAGAGATATAGGATGAGCCATGACTAGAATAGAGATATAGGATGAGCCATGACTAGAATAGAGATATAGGATGAGCCATGACTAGAATAGAGATATAGGATGAGCCATGACTAGAATAGAGATATAGGATGAGCCATGACTAGAATATAGTATATGCATATGAAGTGGGTAAAACAATATGTAAACATTACTAAAGAAAGGAAAGCAGTCTCTAAGGTGCAGAGTAGAATACCGGGTGGTAGCGGGCTAGAGACAGAGACTAAGGTTCAGCACAGGGTACTGGGCGGAGGCCAGGTTGTGGTGACTGTTTTAACATTCTGATGGCATTGGATAGCATTGATGCAACTGTAGTATCTCCTCCTTCTAGATGGTAGCAGGGTGAACAGGACATGGCTTGGGTGGTTGAGGTCCTTGGTGATCTTCTTGGTCTTCCTGTAGATGTTCTGGAGGGCAGCATACCTCTGATGCGTTGGGCTGACTGCACCACCCTTTGGAGAGCAATGCGGTTGAGTACGGTGCAATTGCTGTACCAGGAGGTGATACAGCCTGACAAGGAGCTCTTAATGGTGCATATGCAGAAGAGCAACCCGTGTTACGCACAGCGTTGTTTTGGTAAAGCGCGTCTACAGCTGTTTATATATCAATCAGTATGGCGACTAAGTCAGGGAAAGCTAAATCTAAGTCTAGATATAGATGTACACACAATTTTAGAAGCAATTGATTGGGAAAATGAGACAGATTGTTGGACGATTCATTTAGCGATTCCCAAATGGAGGAATATTTTTTGAACGGAGAGGACATCGTTTTGGACTGGTAAGTTTTCTCATGCCAATGCCGTTGTTTGAAATTAATAATATAAAATATTATTTGTGAAATGAAATAGCATATTTGAGGCTGTTGAGGGGAGGGCAGGCCCCCAACAATGGCCGAAGTGAAATGGAGACAGATACAGCTGGTCTGTTGTAATACAATAAAGACGGTAGATCTAGCTGGTCTGTCATAATATAATAGAGACAGTAGATCTAGCTGAAATGTCATAATATAAAATAGACAGATCTATCTGGTCTGTCATAATATACAGTCATAATATACAATCATCTTTTTAAGTGGGAGAACTTGCACAATTGGTGGCTGACTAAATACTTTTTTGCCCCACTGTAAATGAGACCGTAGATCTAGCAGGTCTATAATAATATATTCAACCTTATGTTTCCTGTACTCATATATATATATATATATTATACCTGTTGATACAGGACTCATATGTGAAACTATTCTAACTGAACATTTTCCTTTCACAGTGACACTGACTCCGAATGGGAGCCCCCAGTGCCAAGGTGTCCATCCCCCACTGAAGCTGGTTCATCCAGCTCCTGCCACAAGTGGTGTTCATCTGCCCAAATGTATTTCTGCAGGCATGGATGTGACTCAGGGCCAAAAGGGCACAGCATGTACGCGTCGCTGTGTTCTTTGCTAAATGAAGTCCCCCATCACCTGCACCACATGCTTGGTGACCCTCTGTTTTTCAGCAGAAAGAGACTGCTATGGCACCTGGCATCAGCAACACAATCTTGTGTAGAGGACTGAGGGTCTTCCAAATATTGAAAGTGTTATTTTGTAAATGTATATTTTTTTTTTCATGTTTTTTCTCCATTTTTTGGGGGGGGGGGTGTGTGTTAGAATACCATTTTGGTATTTTGTATATAGTTATTCCATTCAAAATGTATAACTTCACCAATTTGGCCACTTGGGTACATTTGGGCTACTTGTGTGGGACACCTGGGTGACTTCATGATAAATGTCATGTAGCACACTCATTTTGGAAGTTATCATTCTGAAATTTTGCCTAAATACTGTTGCCCTATTATGTTTTTTACTGAAATTGTCCCCATCATCCTATCTGAATGTTTGTTTTGTCTTGTTCATTTTAAAGATGATACAACAATAAAAATGAAAAAATGTATGGATTTTTCATTGTATTATCTAAACCAGATCTAGTGTTATATTCTCCTACATTCAATTCACATTTACACAAACGTCAGAGTGTTTTCTTTCAAATGAAATCAAGAATATGCATATCCTTCGTTCTGAGCCTGAGCTACAGGCAGTTAGATTTGGGTATGTCTTCAGGCAGAAATTGAAAAAAGTAGGGGGATAGCTGTAAGAGGTTATTAAAGGCTGAACTCTAGTCGATGAACAGCATTCTTATAGGTATTTCTCTTGTCCAGGTGGAATAGCGCAGTGTGTAGTGCAATGGTGATTGCGTTGTCCGTGGATCTGTTGGGGCGGTATGCAAATTATAGTGGGTCTAGGTTGTCAGGTAAGGTAGAGGTTATATGGTCCTTAACAAGCCTGTCAAAGCACTTCATTATGACAGACGTGAGTGATAGTCATTTATTCAGTTACCGTCACTTTCTTGGGTACAGAAACAATGGTGGACATTTTGAAATAAGTGGGGACAAAAGACTGGGATATAAAGCGATTAAATATGTCCTTAAACATGATTACAAAACGTTTCATGTCCACTAAGGGGAAAAACTATGGTTTTCTACCTCTTATTTCTAAATTTAGAGAGAGAGAGAGAGAGAGAGTGTATCATTAGTTCCTGTTCTTCTATTCTGTATAACATTACAAGTTCCTGTTCTTCTATTCTGTACACGAAACACACGGTTGCTTGCAATCAGCAGTGCCATTCAGTGAATTTCCTAGCCCATAGTCTTCCGAGTGCACGTTGTATAGTATATGTAGGCTACTGTGGGATGACAAACCAGACCTCGAGCTCTGAAGGCGACAAACCTGCTTGGAGACAGAACACGCAGGGAGGTTGCCAAGGAAACCAAGATGCAGAATGTCCTCTTCTCTGTACAGGTGTGATGCTCATAGATCAATAAGTCAGTCTCACCCCAAAACAACACAGACTCTCTTTTACAGGAGGAGAAAATCTGCCTGCGTGCCTCCTACTGCTGTTTAGGGAGTTAAATAAGACCCTTCTTGATACGAATTTACACATGGGAGACAGAAGGAGAGAAAGTGGATGGGGAGAGAGAGAGAGAGAGAGAGAGGGAGAAAGAGAGTGGATGAGAGGAAGAGATAGCAGAAACATGAGAGAATAAGAGAGAGTGAGAAAGAGAGAAGATAGAAAAACAGAGTGAGAGAAAATAAATGCAGAGAGATAGACAGAGACAAGAGAGAGAGTTGAGTAGGAGAAGAAGAGAGGAGACACAGCAGAGCAGTCAGAAAATATAATCCCTCCCCTGCTTAGCTAACTAGCATCAGAATCAATATTTGCGTAAAACGTGGTGTGCAGATGAATACAGTCATGACAGAGACAGTTACGGATAAAATTGGACTGTCCAGGTCTGTAGACAGTAGGGAGGACTATCTGACTGGACTGTCCAGGTCTATAGACAGTAGGGAGGACTATCTGACTGGACTGTCCAGGTCTGTCGACAGTAGGGAGGACTATCTGACTGGACTGTCCAGGTCTGTCGACAGTAGGGAGGACTATCTGACTGGACTGTCCAGGTCTGTCGACAGTAGGGAGGACTATCTGACTGGACTGTCCAGGTCTGTAGACAGTAGGGAGGACTATCTGACTGGACTGTCCAGGTCTGTCGACAGTAGGGAGGACTATCTGACTGGACTGTCCAGGTCTGTAGACAGTAGGGAGGACTATCTGACTGGACTGTCCAGGTCTGTAGACAGTAGGGAGGACTATCTGACTGGACTGTCCAGGTCTGTCGACAGTAGGGAGGACTATCTGACTAGACTGTCCAGGTCTGTAGACAGTAGGGAGGACTATCTGAATGGACTGTCCAGGTCTGTAGACAGTAGGGAGGACTATCTGACTGGACTGTCCAGGTCTGTCGACAGTAGGGAGGACTATCTGACTGGACTGTCCAGGTCTGTAGACAGTAGGGAGGACTATCTGACTGGACTGTCCAGGTCTGTCGACAGTAGGGAGGACTATCTGACTGGACTGTCCAGGTCTGTAGACAGTAGGGAGGACTATCTGACTGGACTGTCCAGGTCTGTAGACAGTAGGGAGGACTATCTGACTGGACTGTCCAGGTCTGTAGACAGTAGGGAGGACTATCTGACTGGACTGTCCAGGTCTGTAGACAGTAGGGAGGACTATCTGAATGGACTGATCAGGTCTGTCGACAGTAGACCATAACAATGTCCTCTGTGAAGTATACATTGTTATGTTATCTGACCTTTTTTATGCTATCTGGCCTCTGTTTTCTCCTGGGCGTCATGGGGATGAGAATAAAATAAGAGTTCACATTTCTACCATCTGCACCTGTATCGTTTCATACACAAGTATTTCTTGAGGATGTAACCTGGATAAGGTTTATACTGATGCTTTGGGGGTGGGGATAAATCTATGTCGACATTACTTTATGGTATTGTCCGAAGGATTACTACAGGGAAAATCTTAACCTCGGTCTGATCTTCTCTTACTGAGAACATCCCCCTCATATATTTTCCTTTACACTTGACCATGACATATAATCAACAGGATGGATCCTGTTAGAGAGATAGAGAGAGAGTAGGAGGAAGTGGACAGGGAATTGGAGGAGGCCATAGCTTTCATTTGCTGACCTTCAGCCTTACGAAGAAAAACAAGACAGTCTGAAAGGAAAGATAGAAGAAACAGCAGGCCCTGGTAGTGGAGCATTTCTCCCTGCCTGTCAGAGAAGAGGAGAGGAGAGAAGGGGGAGCATTTCTCCCTGTCTGTCAGAGAAGAGGAGAGGAGAAGAGAGAAGGGGGAGCATTTCTCCCTGTCTGTCAGAGAAGAGGAGAGGAGAGAAGGGGGAGCATTTCTCCCTGCCTGTCAGAGAAGAGGAGAGGAGAGAAGGGGGAGCATTTCTCCCTGCCTGTCAGAGAAGAGAAGAGGGGGCTGTAGTGGTGCGGGTCGACAGCTTCAAGTCCTTGGCGTCCACATCACCAAAGAATTAACATGGTCCACACACACCCACACAGTCATGAAGATGGAACGACAGCGCCTCTTCCCCCTCAGATCCTCAAACTGTTCTACAGCTGCACCATCGAGAGCGTCTTGATTAGCTGCATCACCGCTTGGCGTTACAGAGGGCGGTGAGTACGACTCAGTACATCACTGGGGCCGAGCCCCCTGCCATCCAGGCCTTCTATACCAGGCTGAGTCAGAAGAAGGCCCCGAAAATTGCCAAAGACTCCAGCCACCCAAGCCATAGACTGTTTTCTTTGCTAGTGCACCAAGTCAGGAACAAACAGGACACACACACATAACACACACACACATGCATACTGATGCCACACACACAAGTGAAGAGAAGGGGGGATAACTTCTCCCTGGGTGATGGAGGAGAGAAGAGAAGGGGGGATAACTTCTCCCTGGGTGATGGAGGAGAGAAGAGAAGGGGGATAACTTCTCCCTGGGTGATGGAGGAGAGAAGAGAAGTGGGGATAACTTCTCCCTGGGTGATGGAGGAGAGAAGAGAAGGGGGATAACTTCTCCCTGGGTGAAGGAGGAGAGAAGAGAAGGGGGATAACTTCTCCCTGGGTGATGGGGGAGAGAAGAGAAGTGAAGGGGGATAACTTCTCTGGGTGATGGAGGAGAGAAGAGAAGTGAAGAGAAGGGGGATCACTTCTCTCCTCCTTCACCCAGGGAGAAGTTAAGGGGATAATTTTTCCCTGGGTGATGGAGGAGAGAAGAGAAGTGAAGGGGGATAATTTATCCCTGGGTGATGGAGGAGAGAAGAGAAGTGAAGGGGATAACTTCTCCCTGGGTGATGGAGGAGAGAAGAGAAGTGAAGAGAAGGGGGATAACTTCTCCCTGGGTGAAGGAGGAGAGAAGTGAAGGGGGATAATTTATCCCTGGGTGATGGAAGAGAGGAGATAAGGGGGGTAATTTATCCCTGGGTGATGGAGGAGAGAAGGGGGATACTTTCTCCCGGGGTGATGGAGAAGAGGAGAGAAGGGGGTAATTTCTCTCTGGGTGATGGAGGAGAGGAGAGAAGGGGGATAATTTATCCCTGGGTGATGGAGAAGAGGAGAGAAGGGGGGATAATTTCTCCCTGGGTGATGGAGGAGAGAAGGGGGATAATTTCTCCCTGGGTGATGGAGGAGAGAAGGGGGGATAATTTATCCCTGGGTGATGGAGAAGAGGAGAGGAGTAAAGGCTTTTATGTACGTTGACACTGCATCCCTGTCAGGGCCTTCCGGTTAAGATTAGGAAGGAGAGATTTTTATGAGGCCAGAGAGAGAGAGCGAGAGGAGTGTGTGTGTGTTTTCCGAGTCCTGGGCTGGCAGAAAGCAGGTGGCAGGAGGAAAGGCAGTGAAAACACCATAAAGGCAGCCAGGTGAAACAGCACAGTCACATAGAAATAACTAGGCTAAAGTTAGCATGAATGTACATGGCATCAGTGGGCTGTTTTAGAAAGGGGCACACCAGGAAACTGTGTGAAGGGTTGTTTCCTGGGACTTAATATTATTCATATTATAACACATAGATCCCCTGAGTGCAGCTCACTCTCCAGCCCACTTTCCAGCTCACACTCTCAAACACATAGATCCCCTGAGTGCAGCTCACTCTCCAGCCCACTTTCCAGCTCACACTCTCAAACACATAGATCCCCTGAGTGCAGCTCACTCTCCAGCCCACTTTCCAGCTCACACTCTCAAACACATAGATCCCCTGAGTGCAGCTCACTCTCCAGCCCACTTTCCAGCTCACACTCTCAAACACATAGATCCCCTGAGTGAAGCTCACTCTCCAGCCCACTTTCCAGCTCACACTCTCAAACACATAGATCCCCTGAACACAGCTCACTCTCCAGATCCCAATCACCTGGATTCTGATCACCTGTTCACACACCTGTATGTCATGATCACACACCATTTAGTTCAATTGTTTGTACCCCATCATTGTGAGGTGTTGTTTGTTTTGTGAAACACTTATATTTGGAGCGCTGGGTTGACTGTAATTTAATCCTCCTGCGTATGATAGTTTTTGCCTATTCCCTACCTCCCTACCTTCGGATTTCCTGTTATCAACCTCTTGCCTGATCTCCCGGACGACGTTACTAGCCTTTTCCCTGCCTGTAATGTTGCCTTTTTGGACCCCCTGTGTATGACCTTCTGCCTGCCCCTGGACCCAGCTACCTGCCTCCTCCTGTGGCCCTGCGCTTGAAACCAGCTCTCTGTCTCCCATCGTGTTCTTTACAAAATGTAACATGGACTCAGGGGTAGTCATAACATCCCACACTAGTCGTTTCAAATCAAACTAACTGGGTTTCGCCTTTTTTTGTGGATTAGTTGTTGGGTAGTGACTGAAAATGGGTCAAAATTCTACAAATATCTAGAAAAAAATAACCTTGTGCATTTCAGGTAAAATAACCCAATGTTTATATCCCAGGACAAATAAGCTAGCAACAGCAATCTAGCTAGCTAAAGGTCCATCAATGTTTCGACCTGTCCCCAAATGAATATATTTGGTTCAGAGTTCGCTTTGATATTTCAACCTGCTTGTCCTGATCACGTCTGGTGTGGATGGACAAAATCAACATGCGGGCCGGTCTCGTCAGCATTATATGTAACCACACCAAACGTTATATGTCATACTAATTTGAGTGTCCGGATTTACATTTATTATGTTATGTCTAGTCTATGAGTCCAGGCTGATAAATGTGAGGTCATTTAGAACTCTGAACGCCGCAATGAGAACCTAGCAACACATTTGATTGCAATGAGAACCTAGCAACACATTGCATTGCAATGAGAACCTAGCAATTCATTGGATTGCAATGATAACCTAGCAACACATTGGTTGCTCTAATAGAATTATATTCGGCCGATGTCAGCAATCATCACAACAGGGCTCTTACATCATTTTTACGAGTCAGCAGGAGTGGGATGGCGCTCCTGAAGCACCCAGCTTCACGGAGGATTTAGCTTAATAAGGCCTCGCTATAGATTTCCCTAGAGGGCAATTGTAGAGGGTGGTTAAAGACGAAACCAACTGGAGTAGTGATGTATGATTGCACTGACCTAGTAAAACACAACTTGTTTTGTAGAGCCTGGAGATACACTCTGCACTGGGAAAGACAAGGACATACATACAAGTTAATGCAATAATGTGGGTTTGGTAATGGAGTGGAAGGTGGGTGAAAGAGAGAAAGATAACTAGCTACCAATGGACATTCAAGCTAAATAAAGAAATGGTTATGACTCAGACTGGTCAGGTAAGTCTATTGGCTTCTCACTTGGTAGACATGGAGACACTTGGTAGTCACTTGGTAGTCACAACTTCAGTGGGTGGCTTTTTATTTTTGTTTTTACCTTTATTTAACTAGAACAAATTCTTATTTTCAATGACGGCCTAGGAACAGTGGGTTAACTGCCTGTTCAAGGGCAGAACGACAGATTTGTACCTTGTCAGCTCAGGGTTTTGAACTTGCAACCTTCCGGTTACTAGACCAACGCTCTAACCACTAGGCTACCCTGCCGCCGCTTTAGCCTCACTAATGTCATATGAGGCTGATAAAGAAGGACACAATGAACCATAACAGAGGGGTGCAAAAGACTCTTTCTGAAATGACGAGTAAACATTATGTTTCATTTCCATCGGTCTCTTATGAACTCATCAGAAATTAGATTTAGAATTATTTTCGTTGATTTAATTAAACAGTAAATTACAGTACCATCGGGAATAAGAGGCTTTGTATAAAATGTCCCTCATCTAATTAATATGTCTATAATTACATGATATGCCTATTACAGTAATATTTTGTAAGCTTAATTTGCTCCGGAGATGCCGTACTGCTATGGCTGACCCTGTAAAACAACACATTTCAGTGCACCTGTCATACTACTATGGCTGACCCTGTAAAACAACACATTTCAGTGCACCTGTCATACTACTATGGCTGACCCTGTAAAACAACACATTTCAGTGCACCTGTCATACTACTATGGCTGACCCTGTAAAACAACACATTTCAGTGCACCTGTCATACTACTATGGCTGACCCTGTAAAACAACACATTTCAGTGCACCTGTCGTACTACTATGACTGACCCTGGAAAACAACACATTTCACTGTACCTGTATGTGACAAAGAAACAATATATACAGTAAATATTAATAATACGTCTATTATTACAATAATAAGTTATTGCTATATACAGGAGCTACCTAGACCAGTCTTTAGCCTGCGATTGGGCTATGCAAAGAAATATGTATTTTAAATTCGTACAACAGTAATACACACTTGAAATAGGATAAATATAAGCACCATTAATATTTAATCTAAAACTCTGCAAACGCCTGCACACCAGGGCCAGAGTTGGTGATCACTGACCTAAATGTTTTCTTTCAACCCCCATATCAGGAGCAATACAGTTAGGGCTTGATTGAAGCCGTAGAGCTGAAAACCCGCATTACAGCGCCATAGAAATGTAGTGGCAATGTTCCCGGGTTCGCGGAGACTGCATTCATTGTAAATGCTGCATTTGTCGGCTTAATCTGAAATTACCTTTAAAATGTTCCATCGCGCTATACCGCAGATCTTCAGAGCTACGGATTTAATCGAGCCCCAAGTTGGTTTTGTGAGTATGAGGTGTTTCTGTCTGGTGGGGAAGCAGGATTGAATGCTATGGGCCCTCTCAGACAACAGTCCTTGGCCCTTCTTGATCCAGTCCTCTGGAAACTAAGTGGCAGCCCCGGCTCAGAATCTTAAGTGGGATCTGTGTCCACCTGTTTATTTGTGAGCGTGGCGAAGGTGAAGGAGTCTGCGCAGAGGCGGTCAGCAGGTAGCAGGGGTAAACCCCAGCGTAGAGGAGGTTGTTCGGTTTACATTTCCTCAGGCTCCAGTCTCGTCTTGGGAGACAGAGAATCATTGTTTCTGCCTTAGGCACTGTCATCTGCCTGTTTGGTGAGGACAGGGAGACAATGGAGCGGACAGAATGGACAGACATGAGAGAGAATGAACAGAATTGAATTTAGAGGGAGGTTGTGAGCAACAGAGGGACGAGGACAGAGATAGAGACAGGAATAGACAGCGGGAGGAGCAGTGACAGTGGCATTAGTCTGTCTGTCCGTCCGTCCGTCCCCCATACTGGCAGACTGTGTGTTTAGGAGTTGAGCTCTGGGCTGTCCTTTCCTTAGTGCTTACTAACAGGATGAGTCACGCGGTTGAGGAGGAGGACACAGAGTGTTAATAACAGGTTATTAACATCCTTCTGCAGAGGCCCAGGGAACGTGTGTGCATGTGCACATGCTTGTGTGTCTGTGTGCGTGTTAGTGTGTGTGGTTACAGGCCCCGCACTGGTTAAAGGGAGCCAGTCAAGGGAGAATGAAGGATGGAGGATTCCCGAGGGATGCTGGGCTGCGGGTCCACCCAGGTGGAAGTTTTGGTGGCTGGGCCCCAGATCCGCCTCGGTGTCCCTGTGTCCCACTTCCGCCTGGAAGGCTGAGTTGTATTTCAGATGCAAAGCCCAGTCAAGCAAACACAAAGGCAGTGATCCGCAATTGATTTCACATTGGATTTTTTTTATCTTTCTGAGTATTCCTTGGGTGGAATATTTTTCGGTGGATCTTTTCTGTAGATATGGAAAACCATTTCTACTTGAACAATGTTGGTCCTGTGGTGATGCCGGTGCATTACGCTTCATAGTGACATCTATGTCTGGTTCAACCTGAGTCTCTAATGATAAAGAGTGGATGAAGAGTGGATAAAGAGTGGGCAAAGAGTGGATAAAGAGTGGGTAAAGGGTGGATAAAGAGTGGGAAAAGAGTGGGTTGTGAAGGTACAGTGTGCAGCATGACTAGGGAGAATCCTTTTGACGCTCTGCAGTGCATGACATTGACATACTGGATTTAATTCAACTCTTAAGGATCGGACGCTTTTTTTCAATTTTCACCTAAAATGACATACCCAAATCTAAAGCAAGGATATGCGTACCATCATCTTTGAAATGCAAAGCCGTAATGTATTATTCCATTCCATGCGCAATTTAGATGTTGGCCACTAGATGGCAACAGTGTATGTGCAATGTTTAAACTGATCCAATGAAGCATTGCATGTCTGTTCAAAATGTTGTATCAAGACTGCCCATATGTGCCTAATTGGTTTATTAATAACTTTTCAAGTTCATAACTGTGCACTGTCCTCAAACAATAGCATGGTATTATTTCACTGTAATAGCTACTGTAAATTGGACAGTGCAGTTAGATTAACAAGAATTTAAGCTTTCTGCCAATATCAGATATGTCTATGTCCTGGGAAATGTTCTTGTTACTTACAACCTCATGCTAATCGCATTAGCCTACGTTAGCTCAACCGTCCCGAGGGGGACCCACCAATCCTGTAGAGGTTTAAAGGTCTTTCTATGTCTATTGTATTTGATTAAGTATACTGTAAGCCTTTAGACTTTCATTGTGTTTCTTTCTGCTCCTGGGTTGATGTGTATACATGTCCACCATGAATGAAGCCTCAACACGCTCAGATGACTTTGAGAACAATGAATGACAAGTATACCCTAGATATTCTACCTTAAATGCTTTTGTGGAACAACAACAACAACGAAAAATCAATTTGGAGCCTGTCCATTCTCCCTTCTCCGAAGAACTAAAATACACTTCCCTGACATCTCAATTGTGTGGTGAATTACAGAGCAGAGAGAGGAGGGGGCCTTCATTCTGGGAGAGATCTGATGAAGACACATTCAGGTTAGGGCTTGCTGTGTCTTTAGTAGAAATGTCAACAGGTGCTGTCAGGTCTAAGGAATGAAAAGAGACTGTATCTGAAATGGCAGCCTATCCCCTATATAGTGCATCACATTTGACTCGGGCCCAAAGGGCTCTGGTCAAAAGCAGTGCACTATATAGGGAATAGGGTGTCATTTCAGCCTCAGATTTTAACTGTATGGTCAGTGAGAACCTAAAAAAACAGTCATGGAAAGATAGGCTTCCAAAATTATTTTACTAATATCACTGCTGAAATTTGAGAGGTTGTTATCAGACTCTGAAACCACAAAAAAACTGACTGAAATAAATGTCATTTTTATTAACATAAAATTACTATAAATCGGATTGACCAGGTTTCGCAGTCATGGGATGATCGACAACTACAGTTATCTCTTTCACAGAAATAGGCTGGGGCAAAAGCTATTCATCTTGCTATGGGGAAATGATGATGAAAATATTCTACAGCAGATAGGGTGGCCAGAATTACTGGCTAAAATAGCAAACCGGCCTCAGAGCATTTCGTATTATTCTATAAATAAATCAGAGAAACCCCATTTAAAATGAAGTGTTCCATTTCGTATTGTATGTACAGTTGAAGTCGGAAGTTTACATACACCTTAGTCAACTACATTTAAACTAAGCTTTTCACAATTCCTGACATTTAATCCTAGTAAAAAGTCCCTGTCTTAGGTCAGTGAGGATCACCACTTTATTTTAAGAATGTGAAATGTCAGAATAATAGGAGAGAGAATGATTTATTTCAGCTTTTATTTCTTTCATCACATTCCCAGTGGGTCAGAAGTTTACATACACTCAATTAGTATTTGGTAGCATTGCCTTTAAGTTGTTTAACTTGGGTCAAATGTTTCAGGTAGCCTTCCACAAGCTTCCAACAAAAAGATAGGTGAATTTTGGACCATTCCTCCTGACAGAGCTGGTGTAACTGAGTCAGGTTTGTAGGCCTCCTTGCTCGCACAAGCTTTTTCAGTTCTGCCCACACATTTTCTATAGGATTGAGGTCAGGGCTTTGTGCGGACCACTCCAATACCTTGACTTTGTTGTCCTTAAGCCATTTTGCCACAACTTTGGAAGTATGCTTGGGGTCATTGTCCATTTGGAAGACCCATTTGCGACAAAGCTTTAACTTCCTGACTGATGTGTTGAGATGTTGCTTCAATATATCAACATAATTTTCCTCCCTCTTGATGCCATCTATTTTGTGAAGTGCACCAGTCTCTCCTGCAGTAAAGCACCCCCACAACATGATGCTGCCACCCATGTGCTTCACGGTTGGGATGGTGTTCTTGGACTTGCAAGACTCCCCCTTTTTCCTCCAAGCATAACAATTGCCATTATGGCCAAACAGTTCTATTTTTGTTTCATCAGACCAGAGGACATTTCTCCAAAAAGTACGATCTTTGTCCCCATGTGCAGTTGCAAACCGTAGTCTGGCTTTTTTATGGCGGTTTTGGAGCAGTGGCTTCTTCCTTGCTGAGTAGCCTTTCAGGTTATGTCGATATAGGACTCATTTTACTGTGGATATAGATACTTTTGTACCTGTTTCCTACAGCCTCTTCACAAGGTTATTTGCTGTTGTTCTGGGATTGATTTGCGCTTTTCACACCAAAGTACGTTCATCTCTAGGAGACAGAATGCGTTATGACGGCTGTGTGGTCCCATGGTGTTTATACTTGCATACTATTGTTTGTATAGATGAACGTGCTACCTTCAGGCGTTTGGGATGAACCAAACTGGTGGGGGTCTACAATATTTTTTTCTGAGGTCTTGGCTGATTTCTTTTGATTTTCCCATGATGTCAAGCAAAGAGGCACTGAGTTTGAAGGTAGACCTTGAAATACATCCACAGGTACACCTCCAATTGACTCAAATTATGTCAATTGGCCTATCAGAAGCTTCTAAAGCCAAGCCATAATTGTCTGGAGTTTTCCAAGCTGTTTAAAGGCACAGTCAACTTAGTGTATGTAAACTTCTGACCCACTGGAATTGAGATACAGTGAAATAATATGTCTGTAAACAAAAAAACTGGCTAACGATTTCTAGGTGGCTCGGTGGCTAATGCTAATGTTAGGTAGCTGGCAAACGTTAGCAACGCTAGGCGTTAGGGATTCAGTTTAGGGTTAAGGTTAGGTTAAAGGGTTGAGGTTAGGGTTAGGGTTAGCTAACATGCTAAGTAGCAGCAGTAGCTAAAAAGTAGTACATAGTTGCTAAGTTGCAAATTAGCTAAAATGCTAAAGTTGACCAAACCCATTTTATTTAATCATACCAAACGTAACATATCATACTAATTTCAGTCTCGGATTAACCATTACTATATTACGTCTAGTCTATGAGACCAGTCTGAAGAGAGAAGTGGGGTGTTAAGGGTGGATAGCTGCATTATGACCTTTCAAAATGAAACAGATCCAATGAATTCCACTGGCCACAAACAAAGAGCTAGCTACACTGTTACAGCTGGACCACACAAGACTAGCCACATAAAACAGCTTGTATGGATGATTAATAACTCTCCGTTTGCTGCCAGTATTCAAATGCTTAGCAAATCAAATATTCACTTTTTCTACATACCCCAGCCCTTTTTGTTTGGCAAACACACGATGGTACAGGCTATAAAACTAGAAACTGCCCTGGCCATTAGTCTACACAGCTGAAGGATAAATCTCCATAAATATGGATTTAGTGTCTTAAAGCTGCAGACATGGCCACTTCCCAGTCTAGTTCACCACTTGTTTGGAGTATTACTGATGTAAGCAGGGAGCCACTAACCCAAACACCATTATGGGTTTATTATCACTTAGCTACATCATATGCTAAGCTCATTTAGAGGTTTTGCTGTTTTGGGCTTTGCTGATCTGTTAAAAGCATTAAAATCTTTGTGGGCAAATATTTGTGTCTTTATAAACACATACAGTATGTTTCCTAACACCATATGATATTATGTGAAATTGCAAATACCAAGTAGAAAACAATCAATCTCACATTTTTTGCTGCTCTCTTTTTCTGGTCTCCAGAGAGGGCCTGGTTGCTATGTTGGTTGCTAGCGAGTGACCAGTACCAATAGTGAATTGAGTCAGGTGTTCTGTAGCTTTACTCACGTAACAGGATCTAATTTTGAGAATAGTCCCTCTCTGTTCCCTCCTAAAACACTCAACAATCATCATTTAACACGGCAGGAGGATAGGATGTCTCTGCTTTCCTACTCTACCTACAACCCAATCCACTACAGTTAAGTATTTATATTTTCTGTTCTGCCTTCTCTCATGAGAACTCTCAATACTGCTTCATGGTCAGCTTCATTTTGTACTTTTCATTTCTCCCATTGTCCATCATTCATCATTTGGAATACGGACTGCAGCTATAATATTCTATATATTCTGTCCATTCTGTCTTTCAGGTGGCAGGTGCCCAAACTGAAAAAAATGGAACCCCGCAATCAGCTTTGTATTTCTGCCTCTCTTTGCTAAGCGTATCAGCCAACCAGACCGAATATTGATGATGTAAATCAAGCTTTATCAAGAGTTAATCAAATAGTATGCTGCTGTAGTTAGCTACACACACCTTACCAGTGACTATCTCAAGCCATGCATGTTTGGATAACAGACCCGTACAATCTCAGTACAGGGTAGACTAAGAAAAGGCACAACCTGGCGTGCTCAAGCTCTGTACAGGGCAGACCAACAAGTGCAACCTGGCATGCGCAAGCTCTGTACAGGGCAGACCAACCGGCGCATTCAACGGATGGGGTGGGGTGGAGGGTGGCAAACTTTTCAACGACTTATGGACAATGGGTTCAGAACAACAACAACAAACTTTATGAAAAAAGGGCACAGGTTGACTCCTGTCTGTGCTAGTGTCTAATTCTATCTAGATCACAACAGAACATTCTTTCATGTCAGCAGCATTCCAAACTCCAACACCACTGAGAGTTCTCTGAATAGAGGAGAGGAACACCATAAGTGAACTAGCCTTAGAGAGACAATGCAATATGCACTCTTAAACAAAGGCTCAGGAAAGACTTTGCCCTGATTCTGACTCCTCTGCAATGATGAAACCAAGTCGACTGACATGCCAACTGTTCAGAAAGCCTCAGAAGTGCTTTTAGATTTGACTGAACGGAGTTTAATCTTCTTGACAGTAGGGTGCATTACCCAAAGGGTTCACCTCGACACTTACAATGTGAATTACACACTTCATGTTGAAGCCTCCATTAGCAGGCAAGTCCCTACTAGATCTGTTTCAACTTGAACATACACTATGCACACCATATACACACTACATATACACTATTCGTACAAAAGAAAGAAAGTGGACACCCCTTCAAATCAGTGGATTTGGCAATTTCAGCCAAACCATTGCTGACAGGTGAATAAAATAGAGCACAAATTCATGCAATCTCCACATACAATCATTTGCAGTAGAATTACTTTGCTGAAGAACTCAGTGACTGTCAATGTGGCACCGTCATAGAATGCCACCTTTCCAACAAGTTAGTAAATCAAATTTTTGCCATGCTAGAGCTGCCCTGGTCAACTGTAAGTGCTGTTAATGTGAAGTGGACATGTCTAGGAGCAATAACTGCTCAACTGCGAAGTGGCTATCACAGACTGGAACATGTTCCGTGATTCTTCCAGTGGCACTGAGGAGTACACCACATCAGTCAATTGGCTTTATCAATAAGTGCATCGAGGATGTCGTCCCCACAGTGACTGTCTGTACATATCGCAACCAGAAGCCATGGATTACAGGCAACATTCGCACTGAGCTAAAGGGTAGAGCTGCCGCTTTCAAGGTGAAGGAATCTAACCCGGACTCTTACAAGAAATCCCGCTATGCCCTGCGACGAACCATGAAACAGTTAAAGCGTCAATACAGGGCTAAGATTGAATCATACTACACCGGCTCCGACGCTCATTTGTGGCAGGGCTCGCAAACGATCACGGACTACAAAGGGAAGCACTGCTGCGAGCTGCCCATTGACACGAGCCTACCAGACGAGCTAAATCACTTCTATGCTCGCTTTCGAGGCAAGCAACACTGAGGCATGCATGTGAGCATCAGCTGTTCCGGATGACTGTGTGATCATGCTCTCCGTAGCCGACGTGAGTAAGACCTTTAAACAGGTCAACATAAACAAGGCTGCTGGGCCAGACGGATTACCAGGACGTGTGCTCCGGGCATGTGCTGACCAACTGGCAGGTGTCTTCACTGACATTTTCAACATGTCCCTGATTGAGTCTGTAATACCAACAGGTTTCAAGCAGACCACCATAGTCCCTGTGCCCAAGAACACAAAGGCAACCTGTCTAACTGACTAGAGAGCCGGAGCACTCACGTCCATAGCAATGAAGTGCTTTGAAAGGTTGTTCATGGCTCACATCAACACCACTATCCCAGAAACCCTAGACTCACAACAATTTGCATACCGCCCAAACAGATCCACAGATGATGCAATCTCTATTGCACTCTACACTGCCCTTTCCCACCTGGACAAAAGGAACATTTATGTGAGAATGCTATTCATTGACTACAGCTCGGCGTTCAACACCATAGTACCCTCAAAGCTCATCACTAAGCTAAGGATCCTGGGACTAAACACCTCCCTCTGCAACTGGATCCTGGACTTCCGGATGGGCCGCCCCCAGGTGGTGAGGGTAGGTAGCAACACATCTGCCACACTGATCCTCAACACTGGAGCTCCCCAGGGGTGCGTGCTCAGTCCCCTCCTGTACTCCCTGTTCACCCACGACTGCATGGCCAGGCACGACTCCAACAGCATCATTAAACACCATTCTGGCATTCTGGTGGTGCCAGAATAACAACCTATCCTTCAACGTAACCAAGACTAAGGAGATGATTGTGGACTACAGGAAAAGGAGGACCGAGCATGCCCCCATTCTCATCGACGGGGCTGTAGTTGAGCAGGTTGAGAGCTTCAAGTTCCTTGGTGTCCACATCAACAACAAACTAGAATGGTCCAAACACACCAAGACATTCGTGAAGAGGGCACGACAAAGCCTATTCCCCCTCAGGAAACTAAAAAGATTTGGCATGGGTCCTGAGATCCTCAAAAGGTTCTACAGCTGCAACATCGAGAGCATCACTGCCTCGTACAGCAATTTCTCAGCCTCTGTCCGCAAGGCACTACAGTGAGTAGTGCGTACGGCCCAGTACATCACTGGGGCTAAGCTTCCTGCCATCCAGGACCTCTACACCAGGCGGTGTCAGAGGAAGGCAATAAAAATTGTCAAAGACCCCAGCCACCCCAGTCATAGACTGTTCTCTCTACTACCGCATGCAAAGCGGTACCGGAGTGCCAAGTCTAGAACAAAAAGGCTTCTCAACAGTTTTTACCCCAAACCATAAGACTCCTGAACAGGAAATCAAATGGCTAAATAAATAAATATACATTTTTTTAAATGTATATAAATGCAGAGCAAGGGGAACTACTACTTCAAGGTCTCAGAGCAAGTGACGTCACTGATTGAAACGCTATTTAGCGCATACCGCTAACTAAGCTAGCCGTTTCACATCCGTTACACTCACCCCCCTTTTGACCTCCTCCTTTTCCACAGCAACCAGTGATCCGGGTCAACAGCATCAATGTAAGAGTATAACTTTAGACCGTCCCCTCGCCCATACCATACCAAATCAAATCAAATTTATTTGTCACATACACATGGTTAGCAGATGTTAATGCGAGTGTAGCGAAATACTTGTGCTTCTAATTCCGACAATGCAGTAATAACCAACAAGTAATCTAACTAACAATTCCAAAACTACTGTCTTATGCACAGTGTAAGGGGATAAGAATATGTACATAGAGATATATGAATGAGTGATGGTACAGAGCAGCATAGGCAAGATACAGTAGATGGTATCGTGTACAGTATATACATATGAGATGAGTATGTAAACAAAGTGGCATAGTTAAAGTGGCTAGTGATACATGTAATTACATAAGGATGCAGTAGATGATATAGAGTACAGTATATACGTATACATATGAGATGAATAATGTAGGGTATGTAAACATTATATTAGGTAGCATTGTTTAAAGTGGCTAGTGATATATTTTACATAATTTCCCATCAATTCCCATTATTAAAGTGGCTGGAGTTGAGTCAGTGTGTTGGCAGCGGCCACTCAGTGTTAGTGGTTGCTGTTTAACAGTCTGATGGCCTTGAGATAGAAGCTGTTTTTCAGTCTCTCGGTCCCAGCTTTGATGCACCTGTACTGACCTCGCCTTCTGGATGATAGCGGGGTGAACAGGCAGTGGCTCAGGTGGTTGTTGTCCTTGATGATCTTTATGGCCTTCCTGTAACATCGGGTGGTGTAGGTGTCCTGGAGGGCAGGTAGTTTGCCCCCGGTGATGCGTTGTGCAGACCTCACTACCCTCTGGAGAGCCTTACGGTTGTGGGCGGAGCAGTTGCCGTACCAGGCGGTGATACAGCCCGCCAGGATGCTCTCGAATGTGCATCTGTAGAAGTTTGTGAGTGCTTTTGGTGACAAGCCGAATTTCTTCAGCCTCCTGAGGTTGAAGAGGCGCTGCTGCGCCTTCTTAACGATGCTGTCTGTGTGAGTGGACCAATTCAGCTTGTCTGTGATGTGTATGCCGAGGAACTTAAAACTTACTACCCTCTCCACTACTGTTCCATCGATGTGGATAGGGGGGTGTTCCCTCTGCTGTTTCCTGAAGTCCACAATCATCTCCTTAGTTTTGTTGACGTTGAGTGTGAGGTTATTTTCCTGGCACCACACTCCGAGGGCCCTCACCTCCTCCCTGTAGGCTGTCTCGTCGTTGTTGGTAATCAAGCCTACCACTGTTGTGTCGTCCGCAAACTTGATGATTGAGTTGGAGGCGTGCGTGGCCACGCAGTCATGGGTGAACAGGGAGTACAGGAGAGGGCTCAGAACGCACCCTTGTGGGGCCCCAGTGTTGAGGATCAGCGGTGTGGAGATGTTGTTGCCTACCCTCACCACCTGGGGGCGGCCCGTCAGGAAGTCCAGTACCCAGTTGCACAGGGCGGGGTCGAGACCCAGGGTCTCGAGCTTGATGACGAGCTTGGAGGGTACTATGGTGTTAAATGCCGAGCTGTAGTCGATGAACAGCATTCTCACATAGGTATTCCTCTTGTCCAGATGGGTTAGGGCAGTGTGCAGTGTGGTTGAGATTGCATCGTCTGTGGACCTATTTGGGCGGTAAGCAAATTGGAGTGGGTCTAGCGTGTCAGGTAGGGTGGAGGTGATATGGTCCTTGACTAGTCTCTCAAAGCACTTCATGATGACGGAAGTGAGTGCTACGGGGCGGTAGTCGTTTTGCTCAGTTACCTTAGCTTTCTTGGGAACAGGAACAATGGTGGCCCTCTTGAAGCATGTGGGAACAGCAGACTGGTATAGGGATCGATTGAATATGTCCGTAAACACACCGGCAAGCTGGTCTGCGCATGCTCTGAGGGCGCGGCTGGGGATGCCGTCTGGGCCTGCAGTCTTGCGAGGGTTAACACGTTTAAATGTTTTACTCACCTCGGCTGCAGTGAAGGAGAGGCCGCATGTTTTCGTTGCAGGCCGTGTCAGTGGCACTGTGTTGTCCTCAAAGCGGGCAAAAAAGTTATTTAGTCTGCCTGGGCGCAAGACATCCTGGTCCGTGACTGGGCTGGTTTTCTTCTTGTAGTCCGTAATTGACTGTAGACCCTGCCACATACCTCTTGTGTCTGAGCCGTTGAATTGAGATTCTACTTTGTCTCTATACTGACGCTTAGCTTGTTTGATAGCCTTGCGGAGGGAATAACTGCACTGTTTGTATTCAGTCATGTTACCAGTCACCTTGCCCTGATTAAAAGCAGTGGTTCGCGCTTTCAGTTTCATGCGAATGCTGCCATCAATCCACGGTTTCTGGTTAGGGAATGTTTTAATCGTTGCTATGAGAACGACATCTTCAACGCACGTTCTAATGAACTCGCACACCGAATCAGCGTATTCGTCAATGTTGCTGTCTGACGCAATACGAAACATATCCCAGTCCACGTGATGGAAGCAGTCTTGGAGTGTGGAATCAGATTGGTCGGACCAGCGTTGGACAGACCTCAGCGTGGGAGCTTCTTGTTTTAGCTTCTGTTTGTAGGCAGGGATCAGCAAAATGGAGTCGTGGTCAGCTTTTCCGAAAGGAGGGCGGGGCAGGGCCTTATATGCGTCGCGGAAGTTAGAGTAACAATGATCCAAGGTTTTTCCCGCCCTGGTTGCGCAGTCGATATGCTGATACAATTTAGGGAGTCTTGTTTTCAGATTAGCCTTGTTAAAATCCCCAGCTACAATGAATGCAGCCTCAGGATGTATGGATTCCAGTTTGCAAAGATTCAAATAAAGTTTGTTTAGAGCCATCGATGTGTCTGCTTGGGGGGTGAATATATACGGCTGTGATTATAATCGAAGAGAATTCTCTTGGTAGATAATGCGGTTTACATTTGATTGTGAGGAATTCTAAATCAGGTGAACAGAAGGATTTGAGTTCCTGAATGTTTCTGTCATCACACCACGTCTCGTTAGCCATAAGGCATACGCCCCCACCCCTCTTCTTACCAGAAAGTTGTTTGTTTCTGTCTGCGCGAAGCGTGGAGAAACCCGCTGGCTGCACCGCCTCCGATAGCGTCTCTCCAGTGAGCCATGTTTCCGTGAAGCAAAGAACGTTAAAGTCTCTGATGTCCCTCTGGAATGCTACCCTTGCTCGGATTTCATCAACCTTGTTGTCAAGAGACTGGACATTGGCGAGAAGAATGCTGGGGAGTCTGACCATAAGACCGCCTCGTTTCCCTCTTTTACGGAGTCGTTTTTTTGGGTCGCCGGCTGGGATCCATTCCGTTGTCCTGGTTGAAAGGCAGAACACAGGATCCGCTTCGTGAAAGTCATATTCTTGGTCGTACTGATGGTGAGTTGACGCTGATCTTATATTCAGTAGTTCTTCTCGACTGTATGTAATGAAACCTAAGATGACCTGGGGTACTAATGTAAGAAATAACACGTAAAAAAACAAAAAACTGCATAGTTTCCCAGGAACGCGAAGCGAGGCGGCCATCTCTGTCAGCGCCGGAAGTGTTTATGGGCGCGAACCAGGGACCCTCTGCACACATCAACAACAGTCACCCCCGAAGCATCGTTACCCATCGCTCCACAAAAGCCGCGGCTGAAAAGACTCCTGAACAGGTAATCAAATGGCTACCTGGACTATTTGCATTGTGTGCCCCCCCAACCCCTCTTTTTACACTGCTGCTACTCTCTGTTTATCATATATGCATAGCCACTTTAACTATACATTCACGTAAATACTACCTCAATTGGACCAACCAACCAGTGCACCCGCACATTGGCTATCTGCATTGTGTCTCGCCAACCCCTCTTTCACGCTACTGCTACTCTCTGCTCATCATATATGCATATATGCATAGTCACTTTAACCATATCTACATGTACATACTACCTCAATCAGCCTGACTAACCGGTGTTTGTATGTAGCCTCGCTACTTTTATAGCCTGTCTTTTTATTGTTGTTTGATTTCTTTACTTACCTATTGGTCACCTAACACCTTTTTTGCATTATTGGTTAGAGCCTGTAAGTAAGTATTTCACTGTAAGGTCTACACCTGTTGTATTCGGCACACATGACACATAAACTTTGATTTGATTTGGTAGGCCACACAAGCTCACAGAACAGGATTGTCTGTCCTGGGTTGCAACACTCACGACCAAACTTCCTCTGGAAGCAACATCAGCACAAGAACTGTTTGTCAGGAGCTTCATGAAATGGGTTTCCATGGCCGAGGAGTCGCACTCAAGCCTGAGATCACCGTGCACAATGCCAAGAGTCGGCTGGAGTGGTAAAAAGCTTGCCTCCATTGGCCTCTGGAGCAGTGGAAACACGTTCTTTGGAGTGACCAATCACGCCTCACCATCTGGCAGTCCGACGGATGAAACTGGGCTTGGCGGATGCCAGGTCAACGCTACCTGCCCCAATGCATAGTGCAAACTGTAAGGTTTGGTGGAGGAGGATTTATTTTTTTCACCTTTATTTAACCAGGTAGGCAAGTTGAGAACAAGTTCTCATTTTCAATTCGACCTGGCCAAGATAAAGCAAAGCAGTTTGACAGATACAACTACACAGAGTTACACATGGAGGAAAACAAACATACAGTCAATAATACAGTATAAACAAGTCTATATATGAATAATGTGTCTTGACGTTGGCCTCTTTGGGTACAGCGAGCACCATCCCCCTCTCTCTGTCTCCTACAACCAGGCAGCTGTGGTCAGAGAGGTCGTAAATTCCTAGGGAAGATCCTGCCTCATGGCCACACAGTATAGAGACAGAGTGAAGTTTCATAGAGAACAAAGGAATTTCTTCCACCTCACTTGAGGTCCGAACAACAGGTCCGAAGAAGGTATAAAAGATCGATGAAGAATCCAGCTACGAACTGGTCCGTTCGTTACAAGTTTGTAAAACTCATTAGAGACGGTGCGGCCACATTACCATAACGCTGTATATATAATAGCCTCAGATATGAGGTTTACATCTAATTGTTGTATAAGATGAATGAGTGAGGATGATACTGTTTGTAAAATTGAGTAATGTGATTTTGAACTGTTTAATGAAGGAAAATCCAATTCCCTTTTGAGTTTAACTAAATCAGAGGACCGCCCATGAGCACAGTTATGGTCGGCATCCTGGGACAGGCCCTTTTTTGCCCTTCCGGATAAAACCCCCACTCGGGTTTTCTATCACCAGACCATGTTTTCTCTCAACCACGAGAGGACAAAGGTTGCAGACCAGCTTACCTCGATAAAGAGAGGGCCAAGGTTTGAGACGATTGCTGAATCTTTTAACCATACCACGTGGTTAAACTCTTAGACTATCGATTACGACAGAGTAAGAACAAGTCTTTGATATTTATTACTAGTCTGCAGCTAAGAATTCGGCATCATTGAACGCGAAGAACGAAGACCGCCGAAACATCTATAATGAAATGAATGAATGTCACTCTGAACTATCCACTCTATCCACGACAGAAAGAGAGAGAGAGGACGGAAACTCTCCAACAGAAACGACCTTTTCAGCAGAGATCCCGACGACACACTGAGCGTAAATATATTGATTGATTGCAATTGTTCCCAAATGAAACTACCTTTTCAGCAGAGATCCCGACGACACACTGAGCGTAAATATATATATTGATCGCAATTGTTTCTGAATGAGTGAGCGTTCATGTGCAAAGGATTAGCATTTCAATTGTTATAATTATCACTCTGTAGTGACTTCTCATCTGACCCCCACTCCCCTTTTGTCCAACAAACCACCATGCCGGTTTAGCCCACTAGGGCACATTCCCCTATCATTTCTTTAATCATTTTTACTTTGTTTGTTTGTTTATGCATTTCTGTGAATTACTTAGTTAGTATATCAATGATTTAAGACAATTGGTGTATGGGTGACTCATAGTGAAGACTGGATTTGTGCAGATAACCAACAATTTACGACATTTGGGATGAGACTAACGAAAGATAAAGTAAATAATTCATACATTCGAAGACTAATTGATCAGATATAAAATATCTGAAAAGTTATTTTAGGAAATTATAACTTTGTAATCTGAATATTTTCCTTGGTGCCCAGACTTCCTAGTTAATTACAGTTACATGATTAATCAGTTTAATCACATAATACTAATCTTTGATAAAAACTAAAAGTCTTCATTTAATGATAGTAAAGACACAACATATTATCTGGAGCTCGTTTTCATAGTTCGGGTTAGGCCCCTTAGTTCCAGTGAAGGGAAATCTTAACGCTACAGCATACAATGAAATTATCGGCAATTTTGTGCTTCCAAATTTGTGGCAACAATTTGGGAAAGGCCCTTTCCTGTTTCAGCATTACAATGCCCCCATGCACCAAGCGAGGTCCACACAGAAATGGTTTGTGGTGGCTGCTATAACAGCAAAGGGGGACAAACTCCATATTCATGGCCATGATTTTGTAATGACATGTTAGACAAGCAGGTGTCCACATACTTTTAGTTATGTAGTGTACGTTAGTTACTTTATGGAGAGACAATTACAGTTACCCCAATTCTAACAGTTCACTATATTTCTTTTGGGGATAGGTGTTCTATTTCCTACCTCATATTCATATGTCAAAACTGGTGTGTGAAATAATGTGATTAGCTGTAGTCCCTTATGACTCAGTTGGTAGAGCATGTCGCTTTCAATGCCAGGGTTGTGGGTTTGATTCCTGCGGGGGACCAGTATGAAAATGTATACACGCTACTGTAAATTGCTCTGGATAAGAGCCTCTTCTAAATGACAAAAATGTAAACTGCGTAACACTCTGTAAATAATGTGATTAACTGTGGAACACTGTAAATAATGGGATTAACTGTGGAACATCTTAAATAACGGGATTAACTGTGGAACACTGTAAGTAATGGGATTAACTGTGGAACACTGTAAATAATGGGATTAACTGTGGAACATCTTAAATAACGGGATTAACTGTGGAACACTGTAGATAATGTTATTAACTGTGGAACACTGCAAATAATGGGATTAACTATAAATAATATAATTAACTCGTGTGGAACACTGTAAATAATGGGATTAACTGTGGAACACTGTAAATGGGATTAACTGTGGAACACTGTAAATAATGGGATTAACTGTAGAACACTGTAAATAATGGGATTAACTGTAGAACACTGTAAATAATGGGATTAACTGTAGAACACTGTAAATAATGGGATTAACTGTAGAACACTGTAAATAATGGGATTAACTGTGGAACACTGTAAATAATGGGATTAACTGTGGAACACTGTAAATGGGATTAACTGTGGAACACTGTAAATAATGGGATTAACTGTAGAACACTGTAAATAATGGGATTAACTGTAGAACACTGTAAATAATGGGATTAACTGTAGAACACTGTAAATAATGGGATTAACTGTGGAACACTGTAAATAATGGGATTAACTGTAGAGCACTGTAAATAATGGGATTAACTGTAGAACACTGTAAATAATGGGATTAACTGTAGAACACTGTAAATAATGGGATTAACTGTAGAACACTGTAAATAATGGGATTAACTGTGGAACACTGTAAATAAAACAGATGAGGAAATGTCCTCTTATAGTTCTTCTTTCTGACTTTTTCCTTTCCATCCTTTGTAAGAATTTAATTCTGTGCTATGGTACTTCATTCTGTAGTATGGTACTTCATTATGTGCTATTGTACTTCATTCTGTAGTATGGTACTTCATTGGCACTCTAAGGAATTGGTGTTTGCAGTGAGGGAACACAGCTACAATGTTCTCCCTCCTTCCCTTCCTACCTCATTCCCGCCCGCCCGCCCTCCCTCCACCCCAACCCATCACTTTACGGGGGAATCTTCCCCATCTCTGGACAGCTTCCAGATCGGCACGTCTTATGCCTCTCACCATCTTTCATGAGCTCCCAGAGAGACCAGCAGCTTGTCAGAGTGAGTGGTGAAGGACATTTCACTCACCACTGCCCAAGAGAAGTCGCTCACTTCTCCACTCCAGTCTCCAGCATGCCCCTCTGATGGAGAGAACGAGAAAACTAACATATGGAGGACAAGAAGGAGACAGATGCAAAAGGGAAGCTCGGTTGGCACTGCAGAGCTATGCAAAAAAAATAAAGGGAAATCAACAATTGTATGACGAATTTGTTTGGACAAACCTGTTCGACTTTGCAAGCTTCAGCAATCACTTTTGAATAATATTATGATTTTTGAGAGGTCATTGAATGGGCATTGGCTTCAAAGTAACTTCCTCAATATGAAGTGACAGGAAAGTACTTATGTTTTGTCCACGTTCTCCTTGACAATTGAGAAGAGCAATACAATCTATTTTGAACAGATTGTGTATAAATAGTTTCATTTCCTATGAAAGAAAAACAATATCATGACAAGGAAATTCCTTTGTCCTGTTCTCACACGTACACAAGCTGTTACAAGCTGTTCTCACACGTATGTTTACAAGCTGTTCTCACACGCAATTTACATTTTATGTTTACGAGCTGTTCTCACACGTATGTTTACAAGCTGTTCTCACACGCAATTTACATATGTATGTTTATGAGCTGTTCTCACATATGTATGTTTACGAGCTGTTCTCACACGCAATTTACATATGTATGTTTACGAGCTGTTCTCACATATGTAAGTTTACAAGCTGTTCTCACAGGCAATTTACATATGTATGTTTATGAGCTGTTCTCACATATGTAAGTTTACACGCTGTTCTCACAGGCAATTTACATATGTATGTTTACAAGCTGTTCTCACACGCAATTTACATATGTATGTTTACAAGCTGTTCTCACAGGCAATTTACATATGTATGTTTACAAGCTGTTCTCACACGCAATTTACATATGTATGTTTACAAGCTGTTCTCACGCGCAATTTACATATGTATGTTTACGAGCTATTCTCACACGTATGTTTACAAGCTGTTCTCACACGCAATTTACATATGTATGTTTACAAGCTGTTCTCACACGCAATTTACATATGTATGTTTATGAGCTGTTCTCACATATGTATGTTTACAAGCTGTTCTCACACACGTATGTTTACGAGCTGTTATCACACGCAATTTACATATGTATGTTTATGAGCTGTTCTCACATATGTATGTTTACGAGCTGTTCTCACACGCAATTTACATATGTATGTTTACGAGCTATTCTCACACGTATGTTTACAAGCTGTTCTCACACGCACTTTACATAGGTATGTTTACGAGCTGTTCTCACACGTATGTTTACAAGCTGTTCTCACACGCAATTTACATATGTATGTTTACGAGCTGTTCTCACATATGTATGTTTACAAGCTGTTCTCACACGCAATTTACATATGTATGTTTACGAGCTGTTCGCACAGGCAATTTACATAGGTATGTTTACGAGCTGTTCTCACATATGTATGTTTACGAGCTGTTCGCACAGGTATGTTTACAAGCTGTTCTCACACGCAATTTACATGTGTATGTTTACGAGCTGTTCTCACACGTATGTTTACAAGCTGTTCTCACACGCAATTTACATATGTATGTTTACGAGCTGTTCTCACATATGTATGTTTACAAGCTGTTCTCACACGCAATTTACATATGTATGTTTACGAGCTGTTCTCACACGCAATTTACATAGGTATGTTTACGATCTGTTCTCACATATGTATGTTTACGAGCTGTTCGCACAGGTATGTTTACAAGCTGTTCTCACACGCAATTTACATATGTATGTTTACGAGCTGTTCTCACACGTATGTTTACAAGCTGTTCTCACACGCAATTTACATATGTATGTTTATGAGCTGTTCTCACATGTATGTTTACGAGCTGTTCTCACATGTATGTTTACAAACTGTTCTCACACGCAATTTACATATGTATGTTTATGAGCTGTTCTCACATATGTATGTTTACGAGCTGTTCTCACACGTATGTTTACAAGCTGTTCTCACACGCAATTTACATATGTATGTTTATGAGCTGTTCTCACATGTATGTTTACGAGCTGTTCTCACATGTATGTTTACAAACTGTTCTCATACGCAATTTACATATGTATGTTTAGAGCTGTTCTCACATGTATGTTTATGAGCTGTTCTCACACGTATGTTTACAAACTGTTCTCACACGCAATTTACATATGTATGTTTATGAGCTGTTCTCACATGTATGTTTACAAGCTCTCACACGTATGTTTACAAGCTGTTCTCACACGCAATGTACATATGTATGTTTACGAGCTGTTCTCACACGTATGTTTACAAGCTGTTCTCACATGCAATTTACATATGTATGTTTATGAGCTGTTCTCACACGTATGTTTACAAGCTGTTCTCACACGCAATGTACATATGTATGTTTACGAGCTGTTCTCACACGCAATTTCCATATGTATGTTTACGAGCTATTCTCACACGTATTTTTACCAGTTGTTCTCACACGCAATTTATATATGTATGTTTACGAGCCATTCTCACACGTATGTTTACAAGCTGTTCTCACACATTTTCAAGCTGTTCTCACACATTTACAAGCTGTTCTCACACGTTTACAAGCTGTTCTCACACGTTTACAAGCTGTTCTCACATGTTTACAAGCTGTTCTCACATGTTTACAAGCTATTCTCACATGTTTACAAGCTGTTCTCACATGTTTACAAGCTATTCTCACATGTTTACAAGCTGTTCTCACATGTTTACAAGCTATTCTCACACATGTTTACAAGCTATTCTCACACATGTTTACAAGCTGTTCTCACATGTTTACAAGCTGTTCTCACATGTTTACAAGCTGTTCTCACATGTTTACAAGCTGTTCTCACATGTTTACAAGCTGTTCTCACACATGTTTACAAGCTGTTCTCACACACAATTTATTTGGATTAGCTAACACAACGTGCCATTTGAACGCAGGAGTGATGGTTGCTGATATTGAGCCTCTGTCCGCCTATACAGATATTCCATAAAAAACCTGCCGTTTATAGCTACAATAGTCATTTACAACAATAACAAATGTCTACTCTGTATTTCTGATCAATTTGATGTCATTTTAATGGACAAAAAAAATGGCTTTTATTTAAAAAGACATTTCTAAGTGACCCCAAACTTTTGAACGGTAGTTTATGTTTACAAGCTAAACGTTTTGTAAACGTCACAAGTGTCATTCAGATGTAATACTATATTTTTCTGAAGCAAAGTGACAACATAATGCCAGGTATAAATGCTCAACAAAATGGAGGCAGCCTCACAATCTTGGACAAATTCTGGTGAAAGTGTTACCAGTTAGAACAGTCAATCTTCCTGTTAGCCAAGCAGGAAATCCCGTGGCTGTCACTTTGGGTCATGTCAATAGGAAGGGAACTAGACCAGCCCAGTTACACAGCCAGTAAGCCAGGCAGATGGACCTGAACCCCCTCTAAACTTTGACCTGGGTGTAGCTTTGATCATGCACTTCCTAAATGCGAACTGCTGCAAAATGCAAGGTTTGTCATTTCAAGACATCATTGTATCATCGCAATGATATGAGTAATCATGCTATCATGTACCATGCTCCTAATGTTTTGTATACAGAGTAAACTGTAGCAAAAAGTATAACATTGACAACTAGAGTATAGTAGCAGATGCAGTGACCGTGGCAGGCTTGTATGGTTCATGTGGTTACAGAGTTTAGAGACAGGGTAAGACCTGGAGCTAGTAGCAGGTTACACAGTCAGAAGAGAGCTGTATATACTACAGTTTAGCATACTGCCAAGCAGCAGAACGGTAAACATGGAGAGGAGATGGGGAGGACAGGAGGGAAGATGGGGCAGGGGAGGGAGGAGATGGGGAGGAGTGGAGAAGACAGGAGAGGAGAGGAGGGAGGAGGGGCTACAAGAAGGGACGGTAGAGGAGGAAATAGGGGAGGAGGGGAGAGATTAGGAAGTATAGAGGAAATGGGGGAGAAGAGTAGAGGGAAGTAAATGGAGCAGAGGAAAATAAAGGAGAAGGGGAAGAAGGGAAGAGGGAGGACAGGAGAAGATAAGGAGAGGAGAAGGGATAAGATGGGAGGGAGGGAAGGGTAAGAGATGAGAAGCCTCTGATGCAGAGGAGAAGGGATAAGATGGGAGGGGGAAGGGTAAGAGATGAGAAGCCTCTGATGCAGAGGAGAAGGGATAAGATGGGAGGGAGGGAAGGGTAAGAGATGAGAAGCCTCTGATGCAAAGGAGAAGGGATAAGATGGGAGGGAGGGAAGGGTAAGAGATGAGAAGCCTCTGATGCAGAGGAGAAGGGATAAGATGGGAGCAGAGGAGGGGATAAGATGGGAGGGGGAAGAGATGAGAAGCCTCTGATGTAGAGGAGAAGGGATAAGATGGGAGGGAGGGAAGGGTAAGAGATGAGAAGCCTCTGATGCAGAGGAGAAGGGATAAGATGGGAGGGAGGGAAGGGTGGGTAAGAGAGGAGAAGCCCCTGATGCAGAGGAGAAGGGATAAGATGGGGGGGGAAGGGTAAGAGATGAGAAGCCTCTGATGCAGAGGAGAAGGGATAAGATGGGAGGGAGGGAAGGGTAAGAGATGAGAAGCCTCTGATGCAGAGGAGAAGGGATAAGATGGGAGGGGGGAGGGTAAGAGATGAGAAGCCTCTGATGCAAAGGAGAAGGGATAAGATGGGAGGGAGGGAAGGGTAAGAGATGAGAAGCCTCTGATGCAGAGGAGAAGGGATAAGATGGGAGGGGGAGGGTAAGAGATGAGAAGCCTCTGATGTAGAGGAGAAGGGATAAGATGGGAGGGAGGGAAGGGTAAGAGATGAGAAGCCTCTGATGCAGAGGAGAAGGGATAAGATGGGAGGGAGGGAAGGGTGGGTAAGAGAGGAGAAGCCCCTGATGCAGAGGAGAAGGGATAAGATGGGAGGGGGGGAAGGGTAAGAGATGAGAAGCCTCTGATGCAGAGGAGAAGGGATAAGATGGGAGGGAGGGAAGGGTAAGAGATGAGAAGCCTCTGATGCAGAGGAGCAGAGAGAGAGAGGATTAACACACACAACACCCTGAGCCCTGATCCCACTGGTCTCAAACACATTGAATCAATATTGTCTCAGCATAGTTTTGTCCATATTGTATCAAAGTGGGAAAACAATTTTGATTACGCACAAAATAAAATAATCAACACCCAAATTTTCTTTGTGTCGTTTTAACTCAACATCAGGTTTCATGTTTCAGGCTTAATTTGTTCCACATTGAGCTCCTGTTAATTAACAACTCAGTCATGCTAATATCAGTAGCAGGCTAGACGTTGAACTGACGTCTGTGGGCCATTCACTCTAAGGATCCAGAGTGTTAACTATTGATATATGCCAGATAGCCAGGAGACACTAGCATAATTATACCCACAGAATCATATAATCATCATCACAAGTCAGGTTTCCACTCTCAGAGCTACACAACTAAAGAGGTTTACAGAAAATTGCACAATGGATCAAAATGGTGTGGGGTGTGTCATAGTTCCAGTGTATTATTACATTTTGGACAATGGCAAAACCAAATTGAAACAGGTTATTTTTACATTAAATTATTATTACAGATGTATTAATGTATATGATATTCAAATGAACACTTCAAAGCATGCTGGGTAACAAGACAAACTCTTTAATCAAACGAAATTGGGGAGGGGACTGTGGATCGATGTCTGTCCATTCCGTCTGTGCATTCGTACGTTAGTCACACGCGATTAGGTAAAGAGACTGGTACCCATGCTCACTACCTTCCATGCCTGGCCACTTGAGCATCTGGTCAACATAATGGATAATCTGTGGTCACACACGATAACTGAAATTTGTTAGTCACACGCGTTATCTCAATTGGGTGGGTGGGGGGTGACATGTTTACTTTTGCCTTGTTTCTACATGAATGAATATGGTGCATATCAAGGTCTGCCAACTTAGGTACACTATATATACAAAAGTTATGGATTCGACTAGTTCAGCCACACCCGTTGCAGACGGGTGTATAAAATCGTGCACATAGCCATGCAATAGACAAATATTAGCAGTAGAATGGCCAACAAGTCAGTTCGTCGAATTTCTGCCCTACTAGAGCTACACCTCAAAGTGGTAGGCCACACAAGCTCACAGAAGGGGACCGCCGAGTGCTGAAGTTTGTAAAAATGATCTGTCCTCGGTTGCAACACTCACTACAGAGTTCCAAACTGGAAGCAACGTCAGTGCAAGAACTGTACGTTGGGAGCTTCATGGCCGAGCAGCTGTCAACAAGCCATCGCAATGCCAAGCGTCGGCTGAAGTGGTGTAAAGCTTGCCACCATTTGACTCTGGAGTAGTGGAAACGTGTTCTCTGGAGTGATGAATCATGTTTCCCCATCTGGCAGTCCGACGGACACATCTGGGTTTGGCGGAAAATGCCAGGAAAACGCTACTTGCCCGAATGCATCACTCCAGAGAACATGTTTCCAATGCTCCAGAGTGCAATGGCGGCGATCTTTACACCACCCCAGCTGACGCTTGGCATTGTGCATGTTGATCTTAGGCTTGTGTGCGGCCGCTTGGCCATGGAAACTAATTTCATGAAGCTACCGAAGAACAGTTCCTATGCTGACTGTAAAGTTTGGTGGAGGAAGAATAATGGTCTGGGGCTGTTGTTCATGGTTCAGGCCCCTTAGGTTCCAGTGAAGGGAAATCTTAACGCTACAGCATACAATGACATTCTAGATGATTCTGTTTTTGCAACTTTGTGGAAAAAGTTTGGGGAAGGCCCTTTCCTGTTTCAGCTTGACAATGCCCCCGTGTACAAAGCGAGGTCCATACAGAAATGGTTTGTCGAGATCAGTGTGGAAGAACTTGACTTGCCTGCACAGAACCCTGACCTCAACTCCATCTAACACCTTTGGGATGAATTGGAACGACGACTGCGAACCCGGCCTAATCGCCCAACATCAGTGCCGACCTCACTAATGCACTTGTGGCTGAATGGAAGCAAGTCCCCTCAGCAATGTCCCAACATCTAGTGGAAAGCCTTCCTAGAAGAGTGGAGGCTGTTATAGCAGCAAAGGGGCGACCAACTCCATATTAATGCCCATAATTTTGGATTGAGATGTTCGACGAGCAGGGTTCCACATAATGTTGCTCATGTGGTGTATTTAATCAATGGGAGATAGATTTAAAATGACAGAATTAAAAGCAGCAATGCAATTTTCTCTCGCTCTCCACTGGAAGTGTAAGGATCAGAACACATGCCTTTTATTGCAACTTCTTCCAAATCATCCATTTAGAGTTGGCACAATGCAGCCTTTATGTTTTGATTTCTAAGAGATTCCCAGGTTTGTAGGTCTATAACAACTGAATAAATAATGGATTTTATGGTGATGACTATATTAAACTGATTTATTCCACTTTTTAAAGTGTAGATACTTCCTAAACATGTTTATGTTAATAAATGGCCAACTACTGTGAGACCGGCAGCCATTTGCATTACAATTACCGTCTGACAAAATGTCATGACCACCACCGCCTTTGGTGCAGAAAACAAAAAAGATCCAGTCAGCGGCAGTCCTGTGGACTAAAACAGTTTGTTGATGAGAGGTCGAAGGAGAATGGCAAGAACTGTAACAGCTAACAGGCGGGTCACAAACATGCAAATAATGGCACAGTACAACAGTGTCGTACTGCAGAACGGCGTCTCAGAGAGCACAACTCGTCAGTCCTTGTCATGGACGGGCAGCAGACGACCACACAGGGCTCCTATCACCTAAAAACAAGACGAAGGGTTTCCAGTGGAAGGGCAGAGGCGGATTATTTACTCCCTGACGTAGTTTCGACAGGATGCCCGCACGTCGGCCTCTCTTACGCTGTTCCTTCCTTTTCCGGGTATCAGGGATTAGGGCCTGATCCGTGGTGAGAAGTATGACCTGCACCGCTGACTCGTTGAAGTAGAAATCTGCATCCTAATCGTGGTTAGTGACTGGTGTTCTGATGTCCAGAAGCTCTTTTCGGTCATAGGAAACGATGCAGGAAAACAAAACAGCAGAACTGGCCAGGAGCCCATTAAACAAAAGCCATCCAATGCAGAGCCATTCTTTCAACATCAACACCCACCCCTGCTCCAGCCCAAGCAGAACTTGATGCACACCTCCGTGTCAATCCGTCAGGAACATAAATGGGGCGACGCCAGCAGAATGTGCTTTGCTAGCACCCGCGACCTCATCTCCAGCTCTGGGAACATACGTCACCCTGACAACAGACAGATTAGTAGCACGGTGCTCGCCTCTGGATTTATTGTCTCAACATGTGTTTTTTTATTTTTTTTAATGTTCGATGCTTGCTGTTTGCAGCCATCTAACATTTCCTCTCTATATGCTGTACTGTGGAGACTGAAAATCCATCTAGAGATTTGTGCTGACATCACATACTCAGGTACCATGGTAACCATAGCTATGTTATAAAAAAAAATTAAAAATCGTATATGCTACTAATCAAATGAAAATAACAACCAAACAAGTCTTTGACCTGTTCTATAAGAGCTCCTGGTACTCAAGAGGTAAAACATTTGAGATTCCGGTTCTCGATAGCGGTCAGCACAGGCCAACTTCAACCACTAGTCGAGACAGATCTCAAGAAGCAGTTCTATTCAGATCAATTTAAATTCGGTGTATTAATCGATGTCACGACATACACATAAAAAGACACTCAGGGTAAAAATGCAAAGGCACTTTTCCTCCATCTCCACCTTCACTCAGGCACGGGAAGCATTCAGGAATACATTCATCTCAGGCCATAAAGGAGAGGAAGCTCACACTCCATTTCCATCTGATGAAAGTATTTCAACTCCAGCTAGCTCTTACTCTGTCATAAAAGTCCCCTGAGTGGACAATTATACACTCTAACAGTATTTTGCTTTGCCTGCTTAGCCTATATGTTGTGAAAGCATTGTAATAACATTATAATAAACTGATAAAAGCATAGCATATATAGTATTATTAGCCAAATCTTTCATAATATATTAACATAGTAGAGAATGAAATAAATGTAACAAAACAAACATATGGACTCCGGATTACTTTAGATCCCTCAAATTCAAATCTGGATCTCGAACCCAGTTCCACTGTTTTTTTTATTTTTATTCTCCCCTGTAATCAGGGACTGATTTAGACCTGGGACACCAGGTGGGTGCAATTAATTATAAGGTAGAACAGGAAACCAGCAGCAGTCCATACCTTGTAGGGTAAGATTTGAATAACCCTGCCTCTGGTGGTCTTTTAAAATATGCATTTACCTTTGACCTTTTCAACAAAAAAGTAGTTTTTCCTTCATAATTGCTTTTACAATTACAGATTAGTGAGAGAACGCAATAAAACGCAGTCATCATCTCATACTCCACTGAGCACCGTCTTTAACTCTGACACCTACATGAGGGAAGTCATAGCTACTGTAGCTGTGCTCAGTGTGGATGACCAACGGTAGACCACAACAAGATAACAATTTTCAGATGTTGTAACTGAATTTGAAGACACTGTTGACTCTTTCCAACAAGTCATATTGACATCTTTAGGTAGAATAATTAGGACGAGTAGAGGGGACTGCATGAGGATTCCTCTGAGCTCCAATTAAAGAGTGTGTCTTTGAAAATATGTGCTGTTTTCAACTCTAATTCATTAACGTGACGTGTGTGCCAGCTTCAGAGCCTGTACCCTTTCAAGTTAAGACCAATTATAATGATCCTTCTCTCTTTCTCTCCCTCACATCCAGGAGCAACTGTAGGAAAGAGGTTTGAATTTTCCCATGTCTTGGCTCACCATATAGGGACATTTACAGATCAGAGGACTGGTCCATTGGAGCTGGATTATGACATGACAACCAGGGGAGTGGGTTATACAGACCTGTCTATGGCAGAAACCTTCATACAGGTCTAACACTGACCTTGGGTGCCTATCCTTCTGTCAACAGACAGGCAAATCAAACCTGTTCTGCACAAGAAACATCCATAACCTGGGATTCAATCAAAGGTGTGTTGTCGACGACCACATTACACTACGAATGTCTGGGAAATTGCACTTAAAAGGCGCACTGTCGGTAGTGCAGAATGCAGCTCTGGCAACACTACATCTTTAAATGACTCCCAGCCATAGATATGAAGCACAAACTCTATACGAAACAGCATGAATATACTGCATCTCTCAAATGGCTTTGAATCTATGTGGAATCATATGACATAAAAGTCTTTGTCACGCCCTGGCCATAGAGAGGTTTTTATTCTCTATTTTGGTTAGGCCAGGGTGTGACTAGGGTGGGCATTCTAGTTTCTTTATTTCTATGTTTTCTATTTCTTTGTTTTTGGCCAAGTGTGGTTCCCAATCAGAGGCAGCTTTCTATCATTGTCTCTGATTGGGAATCATACTTAGGCAGTCCTTTTTCCCTCTTTCATTTGTGGGTTCTTATTTTTGGATTGGTTGTTATTTTGCCCTGCAGAGCGTCCCGTTCGTATTTTGCTGTGTTGTTGTCGGTGTTCTTTAAATAATAAATAGAATGAACACGTACCATTCTGCTCTTTGGTCCACTTCTTCCCATGACGATCGTGACCGTCTTGAAGCTCTCAGATCCTCAGTGAAGCTCTGTTTTCATGACTGTTTCCCTAATAGGCTAATAAATGCTTGGGTGACTAGATAAAACAAGATTCATTTCCACACAAAGATTAGAAACCTTTGAGGCATTTCTTTCACAACCGTAGCCAGGGCCGGGCTATGCTCAGCTGTATCAAATTTCAATCGCAGCAGTCTGGGTCTTTGGGTAAGATTCAATAATGTTTCATATGAGCTGCTCAGTCAGTCATCTCCACATTGTCTGATCTGAAGACAGCAATTGAAAGTGAAACAGCTGGATGTATTATTTGAGTCTAGACCTATTGTGGCATTTTGATCAAATAATGTTTTTTAACAGTTTAGTTACTTAACAGACACTTATCCAGAGCAACTTACAGCAGTAATTAGGGTTAAGTGCCTTGCTCAAGGGCACATCGACAGATTTTGCACCTAGTCGGCTCGGGGACTCGAAGCAGTGACCTTCCGGTTACTGGCCCAACGAGCTTAACAGCTAGTCTGCCTGCCACCATAAACACATAATCACATATAAACTGTTCTCTGGCTTTTTCACCTAAATAGCTCCATCTCCCTCCTTATGTGTTTGGATAAGAGGCCATATGGACATTTATGAGTCAGTATCCTTGAGGAAATGTGAGCACATGCCGTAGAGTCAACCCTGTAATGCACGGGTGATTACTTCCACACTGTTAAAATAGAAAAGACACCATCATCGTGTAGTATTACCATGAAAAGTACCTCACCTAAGCTGAGATCTGGTGTTCGGATGTAAACCCAATGTCAGTGTTCTGATACACGGAATAGATTTCAAAACAGATTAGAAGTACTCTGAAACACCCAAAGTGGTTCTTCAATCTGAATAATTGTATCAAGAAAGTGTTGTGAAAACACTTGTTGGTGTTTCAGTGCATGTAAAAGGCAGCATCAAAACACAAAAAAATCATGTTTGGCAGACTGTGTCTCTCATACAATCAAATGGTTTTACATTGCAAATGATGCAAAGTATAAATATTGATTGATGATGATTTTGAGTATTTTGATTAGACATGGGGAATGGAAGACTTTTCCTAGGGTTGACAACGCCATTAATTATAGGCTACAGTTGCCAGGCCCATTGTAAGATTATAAATGTTGTTACGATCAAGTTGTCTAGAGCTATGTATAGTAGAAGTAGCATGTGGTCCAGTCATGAACCTTCATGTGAGGAGGTGGATGTGAACCCTGGTCTTTTGCCTGTCAAAACACTGCCTTTGTCCTCTCAGCCAGACTTCAGGAATAAACTGCTGTGCTGAACCACTCTTCTTACACTGAGCACATTGGGCACAATTCAGTCTTGAGATAAGTAAGACTTAACATGGAATCAATAAAACATGGACTTAATTAAGTCCCCAAAATTGTAAACGTCCATGTTAAATCAACTTAACTAAAGACTAAATAAGGTTTAAGGAGAATTTTGGGGACTTTTTTTGTTGACAAATTTATACATTTTCTTGATGCAACACTGTTAGGAAAAAAAGGTGCTATGTAGAACCTAAAAGGGTTCTTCGGCTGTGTCCATTGGAAAACCCTTTGATGAACGCTTTTTGATTCCAGGTAGAACCCCTTGTGGTTCCAAGTAAAACCCCTTTTTAATTCAATGTAGCCCTTTGAGTTCAATGTAGAACCCTTTGTCAAACTCAATCCATGGAGGGCCTAGTGTCTGCTAACTGTTTTTTCCCCTATCAATTAAGCCCTAGACAACTAGGTGTGGGGAGTTCCTTACTAATTAGTGACCTTAATTAATCAAGTACAAGAGAGCAGCGAAATCCCACAGACACGCGACCCTCCGTGGAATGAGTTTGACACCAGTGCCTTACACAGAGGGGTCTACCTGGAACCCAGAAGGGTTCTCCTATGGGGACAGCAGTAGAATCATTTTGGAACTCTTTTTTTAAAGCGTGTACATCAGTGGAGGCTCCTCCTCAGAAGAAAGGGAGGACATCCTCCTCAGTGAATTTAATAAAAATAGCGTAACATAAAAATAAATTATGCTTTTTAGATAAAACTATAAAAAGTCGAAGTTTACATACACTTAGGTTGCAGTCATCAAAACTCTATCAACCACTCCACAAATGACTTGTTAACATATTATAGTTCTGGCAAGTCGATTAGGAAATCTACTTTGTGCATGACACAAGTCATTTTTCCAAAAATTGTTCACAGACATATAATTTCACTTATAATTCACTGTATCAATTCCAGTGGGTCAGAAGTTTACATACACTAAGTTGACTGTGCCTTTGAACAGCTTGGAAATTTCCAGAAAAGGATGTCATGGCTTTAGAAGCTTCTGATAGGCTAATTGACATCATTTGAGTCAATTGGTGGTGTACGTGTGGATGTATTTCAAGGCCTACCTTCAAACTCAGTGCCTCTTTGCTTGACATCATGGAAAAATCAAAAGAAATCAGCCAAGACCTCAGAATTATTATTATTTTTACCTCCACAAGTCTGGTTCATCCTTGGGAGCAATTTCCAAATGCCTGACGGTACCATGTTCATTAGTAGAAACAATAGTACGCAAGTATAAACACCACCATGGGACCACACAGCCGTCATATCGCTCAGGAAGTAAATGCATTCTGTCTCCTAGAGATGAACGTACTTTGGTGCAAAAAGTGGGAATCAATCCCAGAACAACAGCAAAGGACCTTGTGAAGATGCTGGAGGAAACAGGTACAAAAACATCTATATCCACAGTAAAACGAGTGCTGATAGACATCATCTGAAAGGCCGCTCAGCAAGGAAGAAGCCACTGCTCCAAAACCGCCATAAAAAAGCCAGACTACGGTTTGCAACTGCACATTGGGACAAACATTGTACTTTTTGGAGAAATGTCCTCTGGTCTGATGAAACAAAAATATAACTGTTTTTCCATAATGACCATCGTTATGTTTGGAGGAAAAAGTGGGAGTCTTGCAAGCCGAAGAACACCATCCCAACCGTGAAGCAAGGAAGTGGAAGCATCATGTTGTGATGGTGCTTTGCTGCAGGTGGAACTGGTGCAGTTCACAAAATAGATGGCAACATGAGGGAGGAAATTTATGTGGATATATTGAAGCAACATCTTAAGACATCAGTCACGAAGTTAAAGCTTGGTCGCAAATGGGTCTTCCAAATGGACAATAACCCCAACTATACTTCCAAAGTTGTGGCAAAATGGCTTAAGGACAACAAAGTCAAGGTATTGGAGTGGCCCTCACAAAGCCCTGACCTCAATCCTATAGAAAACTTGTGGGCAGAACTGAAAAAGCATGTGCAAGCAAGGAGGCCTACAAACCTGACTCAGTTACACCAGCTCTGTCGGGAGGAATGGGCCAAAATTCACCCAACTTATTGTGTGAAGCTTGTGGAAGGCTACTGAAACGTTTCACACAAGTTAAACAATTTCTAGGCAATGCTACCAAATACTAATTGAGTGAATGTAAACTTCTAACCCACTGGGAAAGTGATGAAATAAAAGAAAGCTGAATTAAATTCTCTTTACTATTTTTCTGACATTTCACAGTCTTAAAATAAAGTGGTGATCCTAACTGACCTAAGAGAGGGACTTTTTGCTAGGATTAAATGTCAGGAATTGTGAAAAACTGAGTTTGAATGTATTTGGCCTAGGTGTATGTAAACTTCCGACTTCAACTGTATATTCACGTCACCAAATAAATTATTAAAACACACGGTTTTGCAATGAAGATCTACATTAAGCCTCAGCAGCACTTTGTGGGGTAGCACCACAGACAGAACAATGAGACAGATTTTTCACTGGATGTATAAATGTGAAGCATCCGCTTGGCGTTTCCACTCATTACCAAATATGGTAGCGAGAGGAAGCTCACTGGCGGTCAGTCGGAGAAGGTGGAACAAGATGAATTTTGGCCGACATTCTGCAAATTTTCTCATCGATGAAACATTTGATCTCAATTCAGTCGTGGCCAAAAGTTTTCAGAATGACACAAATATTAATTTCCACAAAGTTTGCTGCTTCAGTGTCTTTAGATATTGTCAGATGTTACTATGGATTACTGAAGTATAATTACAAGCATTTCATAAGTGTCAAAGGCTTTTATTGACAATTACAAGAAGTTGATACAAAGAGTCAATATTTACAGTGTTGACCCTGCTGTCAATTAACTTCTGGGCCACATCCTGACTGATGGCAGCCCATTTTTGCACAATCAATGCTTAGAGTGTGTCAGAATTTGTGGGTTTTTGTTTGTCCACCCGCCTCTTGAGGATTGACCACAAGTTCTCAATGGGATTAAGGTCTGGGGAGTTTCCTGGCATGAGCGGTTCAATTTGCCATAAGGCAAATGTGATGACTAAGTGACTCGGGGAACAAAACATCGATATTTTGGGTCTACCGCCAGACCAAAAATATCGATGATTTGTTCCCCGAGCCACTTAGTTATCACATTTTCCTTATGGCAAGGTGCTCCATCATGCTGGAAAAGGCATTGTTCGTCAACAAACTGTTCTTGGATGGTTGGGAGAAGTTGCTCTTGAAGGATGTGTTGGGGCCATTCTTTATTCATGGCTGTGTTCTTAGGCAAAATTGTGAGTGAGCCCACTCCCTTGGCTGAGAAGCAACCCCACACATGAATGGTCTCAGGATGCTGTACTGTTTGCATGACACAGGACTGATGGTAGCGCTCACCTTGTCTTCTCCGGACAAGCTTTTTTCCAGATGCCCCAAACAATCGGAAAGGGGATTCATCAGAGAAAATGACTTCACCCCAGTCCTCAGCAGTCCATTCCCTGTACCTTTTGCAGAATATCAGTCTGTACCTAATGTTTTTCCTGGAGAGAAGGGGCTTCTTTGCTGCCCTTCTTGACACCAGGCCACACCAGGCCTCCAAAAGTCTTCACCTCACTGTGCGTGCAGATGCACTCACACCTGCCTGCTGCCATTCCTGAGCAAGCTCTGTACTGGTGGTGCCCCGATCCCGCAGCTGAATCAACTTTAGGAGACAGTCCTGGTGCTTGCTGGACTTTCTTGGGTGCCCTAAAGCCTTCTTCACAACAATTGAACCGCTTTCCTTGATGTTCTTGATGATCCGATAAATGGTTGATTTAGGTGCAATCTTACTGGCAACAACATCCTTGCCTGTGAAGCCTTTTTTGTGCAAAGCAATGATGATGGCACGTGTTTCCTTGCAGGTAACCATGGCTGACAGAGGAAGAACAATGATTCCAAGCACACCCTTATTTTGAAGCTTCCAGTCTGTTATTCGAACTCAATCAGCATGACAGAGTGATCTCCAGCCTTGTCCTCGTCAACACTCACACCTGTGTTAACGAGCGAATCACTGACATGATGTCAGCTGGTCCTTTTGTGGCAGGGCTGACATGCAGTGGAGATGTTTTGGGGGGATTCAGTTCATTTGCATGGCAAAGAGGGACTTTGCAATTAATTTCAATTAATCTGATCACTCTTCGTAACATTCTGGAGTATAAGCAAATTGCCATCATACAAACTGAGGCAGCAGACTTTGTGAAAATTAATATTTGTGTCATTCTCAAAACTTTTGGCCACGACTGTACAGTTTTCTGTCCAAAACAAAAAATATGTTATGAACAGAGTGGACTAAGGTTTGTACATTTTACCCTTTGCAAAAGTTTTAAAAATCAAGTTGTTTAGAAGGAGTGCAAAGGCAAATTTAGTTATTGCACACGCGCACTTCACAGAGTAGGCGTTCCGTAACAGAAATATGCAGATAATGCTAGAATGCACAAATAGGATCTCACTAGCTCATGCTTGGCTCTACCCCCCTCCTTGTGTGTCCTGCCACTATGGCTCATTTGTTGGAAATGACAGGCTGCAGTCTATCTTGGTTTAGTAAAAAAATCTTTGGTAGCACCATGGTGTAGCCGCTAGCTACTGTCCTCCTCTTGGTACATTAACTTCAATACAAAACCTAGGAGGTGCATATTTCTCACCCCCTTCCATAGACTTACACAGTCATTATGACAACTTCCGGAGGACATCCTCCAACCTTTCAGAGCTATTGTAGTATGAACTAACATGTTGTCCAGTTGTCCACCCATCAAAGGGTCAGAGAATGAATCTAGTACTGAAAGCATAAGCTACAGCTACCTAGGACTGCAATATATACAATGTGGTGAGTAGTTGACTCAAAAAGAGAGAAAGATAGAATTTTAACAAGGAGAAGCATGAGAGAGCTAGCTATATTTGGTTGTATTTTTTAAACTTTCACTTAGCTAGCGAATGCAGCTAGCTAGTTTAGCCTACTCAAACACCTGGCTCAAACAGATAGGGATGCCATGTTAGCTAACTGGCTGTGGCTATTCAACACTGGAACTCTTACAAGTCAAGGTAAGCTTGTGGTTTTATGAATTTATTGCCACAGGGGCCCGCCAGTGTAACTGCTAAATTGCTTTCTGGTTGTAGACTGTACAGCATGATTGTAGCGGGTTTACTAATGTGTTAGTTGTATTAGCTATGTTGACTATGAGGTGACAATGATATAGGCTGTGTGTAGCGGTTAGCAGTCATGATATGGAGGTTTGGCTTGGCAAGGTTTTTTGTTCTGGTCACAGACAGCTGATGTGTTGTGCACTAAAGTCCACAAGTGAAGGGAAAAGGTGAGAGGAGGAGAGCGCGTAGATAGTTGAGGGAAGGAATTATATATACAACGACCATGCATTTTTTTATTGTGGCTGCTATGAAAATTAACTGTGTTTGCGGGGGTGTATACATTCCGCTGATAGTTGAGTTTTTGTATTCTTATTTTTTACCCCTAATTCTCCCCAATTTCATGGTATCCAATTGGTAGTTACAGCATTGTCAAATCTAGACCCCTACAAATCAGCAGGGCTAGACAATCTGGACCCTCTCTTTCCAAAATTATCAGCCGAAATTGTTGCAACCCCTATTACTAGCATGTTCAACCTCTCTTTCGTAGAAGCAGACGATACCATTCTGTATACTTCTGGATCTTCTCTGGACACTGTGTTAACTAACCTCCAGATGAGCTTCAACGCCATACAACTCTCCATCCGTGGCCTCCAACTGCTCTTAAATGCAAGTAAAACCAAATGCATGCTCTTCAACCGATTGCTACCAGCACCTGCCCGCCCGTCCAGCATCACCACTCTGGATGGTTCTAACTTAGAATATGTGGACATCTACAAATACCTAGGTGTCTGGTTAGACTGTAAACTCTCCTTCCAGACTCACATTAAGCATCTCCAATCCAAAATTAAATTTAGAATCGGCTTCCTATTTCACAACAAAGCATCCTTCACTCATGCTGCCAAACATGCCCTCGTAAAACTGACTATCCTACCAATCCTTGACTTCGGCGATGTCATTTACAAAATAGCCTCCAACACTCTACTCAGCAAATTGTATGCAGTCCATCACAGTGCCATCGGTTTTGTCAACAAAGCCCCACATTCTACCCACCACTGCGACCTGTACGCTCTCGTTGGCTGGCCCTCGCTTCATATTCGTCGCCAAACCCACTGGCGCCAGGTCATCAATAAGTCAGCTCACTGGTCACCATAGCAGAACCCACCCATAGCACACGCTCCAGCAGGTATATTTCACAGGTCACCCCCAAAGCCAATTCCTACTTTGGCCGCGTTTCCTTCCAGTTCTCTGCTGCCAATGACTGGAACAAATTGCAAAAATCACTGAGGCTGGAGACTCATATCTCCCTCACTAACTTTAAGCACTAGCTGTCAGAGCAGCTCACAGATCACTGAACCTGTACATAGCCCATCTGTAAGTAGCCCATCCAACTACCTCATCCCCATACTGTTAATCATTTTTTTGCTCCTTTGCACCCCAGTATCTCTACTTGCACATTCATCTTCTGCACATCTATCACTCCAGTGTTTAATTGCTAAATTGTAATTATTTCACCACTATGGCCTATTTGCACACATTTGCAAACACTGTATATAAACTTTTTTTCTATTTTGTTATTGACTGTATGTTTGTTTATTCCATGTTTAACTCTGTGTTGTTGTTTGTGTCACACTGTTTTGCTTGATCTTGGCCAGGTCGCAGTTGTAAATGATAACTTCTTCACAACTCAGCCTATCTGGTTAAATAAAGGTAAAAAAAAAAAAAAAAAAAAATTAAAAAAATCGCTGCATAGGGACTCGGTAGAGGCGAACATCGAGAGCCATGCATCCTCCGAAACACACCCCATCCAAGCCGCACTGCTTCTTGACACAATGATCACTTAACCCGCGCTGGGACAAGGACATCCCTGCCGGCCAAACCCTCCCCTAACCCGGGCGAAGCTGGGCCAATTGTGCTCTGCCCCATGGGTCTCCTGGTCACAGCCCGGCTGCGACAGAGCCTGGACTCGAACCCAGAATCTCTAGTGCCACAGCTAGCACTACGATGCAGCACTTTAGACCACAGTGTCACTTTAAGGGAAGCCCTTAAAAAAACATTTCTTAAACGGAAGCAAATGGAATAAAACGGGGATAAACATACCTGAATGGGTCCAATAGAAACTCTCATTTGCAACTTTTGGACTAATGATTACACCCTAGATCAGCTAGATGCAGGCAATAGTGTGAATGGCTGTATTGAATGTGTTAATGTCTGTCACCTTGATTCCTCAAAGTTATCTCGACCTGTGTGCACCTACATTGTAAACTGTCATTCATAGGCTAGGATGTAATGACCTCATGATGGGTACAGGGATATTTTAGTATCATCTAGTAGCTGTGGTGGTTCATTTCTTTACTATCAAATGAGGAGAGACAAACTTATCACACAAGTCAGAGTTATTCTCAAACTAAATCTTTATTCACTTATTAATAAGGGAGCAGGTCAATACAACACATATAAAGTGAATCGATTGAGTGCTCTACGTTAATGATGGCTGGTCGATGAATCACCCTCAGATGATTTGTTGAGAGCCCCGAGACAAAAGTACAAAGGTATTTTATAGCCAAGATACACACCTTTCAGTCTACCTGACAAACAACAGATGTATGGAATGGGTCACAATGTTAAGATTTGTATAATTCACAGCAGACAGTATCTGCTGGAAAAACAGTTATCTTTGTGTAGAGATCAAAGTCTGGCCCTGGGGTCATCTCTCCCTGGTACCATATAGAACAGAAACACTAACTCATGCTCTGGAATGCGGTATCCCCAAAGACATCATATATCTTCCAGAGGACAATCCTCAGTAGAACACACAGAGATGAGCTTTCTAACAACTCCTTATTCTTTTGCATAAAACAACCATTTCATGCAATGAAAAGTATTATAACATAATCTTGCAATTTTGCTCTCACATAGCCTAAACCTAGATATGTTAAATTGAGATGGGTGAATGGAATATGAATGACAATCATCCAATATGCTGTAATAGAAGTAAGGCCATGTTCATAAAAATAAAATTCTCCTCCCTCATCTTAAACGGCACCAAATGCCACTGGTGTACCTATAGTTGTTAATTGACACCACCTTGTTTGCATCTGTTTTTTTATGCAAACAAATGCCATCTTTTTAGTTTATACTGCTGACAGGTTTGCCTACTAACTTTGAGTTTTAGCTGTTGTTTGCTATATGCTACATTAAATAGCCACTGCAATTTTAGCCTGCTTTGGCTTACCACACCACATGTTATTGTCCCACTTTTGACGTTCATATTGTTATCTTGTTGCTATATTTGCATATGAGCTATTTGCATAGCTCATATGTATTTTGTTCAATAATTGTATATTCAAATCACAAAATATTATTATTATAGAATTTGTTATGCATTCATGTAGTGTCATTATTGCTTGTTATTATTTGCTATTTCTGTCTTCCTGCAGACAAACATACATTACCCACCGGCTAGCCAATCCTATACAGAGCTAATCAATACCAGGATCACAGACTAATGCCAACTGAACTGTCAACTGTCAATCATATTGTCTAACTGTACTGTGATTTTATTAATCTGAACAACATTCCATGTACCATCTAAATATAAAGTTTAGCATAATGTCTGACTGGTGGATCGCATTGAGCCCTGGGCTGAAGTGTTGTATGAATGCTACTGCTAACATTAGCAGTCATTGCCTGTATTTGTTTTCCATTCATGTAAATGACAATGCCATGTTTGCCTTGATTTGGAAGAATATTAAAGATGAATGCCTTACAGATCTTTGAACTGTCTTTATCAATAGAAAAATGTGAAAGACCTATTTTGTTAAATTAATATTTGCCAAGAAAAGAGAAACCATTTGAAGCTTAAAAATAATGTCTTCAAGTAATTTTGTCTTTAAGTAATTTATAATAGTGTATTTAACCTTTTGAAAATACCAATGAGGTCATCAGCACACCATATAAAAGAGCAGGAAATACACAATAAGAGGAGAGACTCCCATTTACAGTATTTGGAAAGTCCAAAAGAAGAGATTTAATTCTGCACACTAGACTGGATTGGGGAATAGGGAAACCTAGTCAGTTGTACAACTGAATGCCTTCAACTGAAATGTGTCTTCCGCATTTAACCCAACCCCTCTGAATCAGAGAGGTGCGGAGGGCTGCCTTAATCAACATCCACGTCTTCGGCGATTGGGGAACAGTGTAACTGCCTTGCTCAGGGGCAGAATGACAGATTTGTACATTGTCAGCTTGGGGATTCGATCCAGCAACCTTTCGGTTACTGGCCCAATGGAAACAGCATCATAGTGTTTAGGAGCTTTAGAGAGTTGAAACAACACCAACAGAGGAGGGATCTAATTCTGCACTGTACACAGGACTCAAAACACCATAAGTGTGGTCAATCTTTTCTGGGTTAGTGCTCCCAGTCTCTGGCAAAGGTGTTGCACAACTCTTGATTAAGTGGTGTTATAACACACCATGTTTCAGAACACCTCAGGGTGAATGTTTCAGTACACTTTAAATCTGTCCCAAGATCCTCACAACCATGTGTTTCAAGACTCCAGCAAAGTTACCATTTCGCCTCCTTAAGGTGGTGGCAGCTCAGTTGACACTAGTTTTAACAGCGCATTCTTTTGTGATGTGAAGATTGGGGAGAAATGAAAAGGTAGAAATGAAAAAGACTATAGAGCAATTCCAACAGTGAGTTGAAAAAGTGGAAAAGGTGTGTGTACTTTTCATGGAGGCTCACACTACGTTAACAATACAGTACTAATGTGGTGATGTTTAGTGTGACATTGTGCTAGTGTGAAATAGAGCTGCCATGCATTGTCAAAATGTATCTGTAAATAGCACACCAAACTACCTCGTCCCCATATTGTTATTTATCTTTTTGCTCTTTTGCACCCCAATATCTCTACTTGCACATCTATCACTCCAGTGTTAATGCTAAATTGTAATTATTTCACCACTATGGCCTATTTAGACTCCTTTTACCCATCTATCACTCCAGTGTTAATGCTAAATTGTAATTATTTCACCACTATGGCCTATTTAGACTCCCTTTACCCATCAAGGAGTCTAATCTATGTGGCAAACATCTCATAAAGGGGGTTTGGAATGCAACAGTTTTGGGACTGAATTGGGCATGTTTCTTCACAGTTACGTTTTACATGTAATACATTGCTTTGCACAGATGTAATGATGATAAAGGTGGTGATATATATAGATTATATTTATGATCAAATTTTATTTGTCACATCCGCTGAATACAACAGGTATACAGTGAACTACTTACTTGCAAGCCCTTATGATGGTGAGGATGATGACAAGGTAATGTTGATCAGAACTACATCTAGCTATTGTCAATAGTTGATGCAGGACAAGGTAATTGCCAAGTCAGTAAACTCCAAATTCAGGGCTAAAATTAATTCAATTTCAGCCTCTTTAGCAGAGTTAGATTTAATCTTTCACAGGGGAGGGAAAAAAAGCATTCCATTTGCCAGTGGAACACTTAGCGAGATGAAAAGCCTTGCTAGCAGCCCTGTTGCCGGGCTACTCTGCCAGTATTGTCTTTGTAGATTACACCCAGCAAGGGGGACTGCAGGGGTCAGTGCCTGAGGCAGGTACTACAAACAGCTTTCTGCTGGCGTCCTGCAACCCAGAGCCCTGGCCCTGCCAAACAGCTGGCTCTACAGCGCGTCACAAGGCCTGGTCATTAAAGTGCCCCAGTTCAGCCTTCAACTTCCTCAACCCGGACTTCCGTTCACAGAGCTCGTTTGTGCCAGACAAACACTCTGCCAGCGGGGTCGCTGATTGGCTGAATACCCAGGGCGCGAGGTGGTTGGAGTTGTCAACAAAGTAGCGTTACAGAAATATGATGCCAAGTTTCCGAAATAGCGGTATTTTCTTTGAGAAGATAATAATATAATATAATATAAAGCGATCTGTGCATTTGAACAGCATAAATACACCTATTTCACTTTTGCATGTCAAAAACTGAATGACCACAGCTGCACATGATGCCAGTGTTTAGAACGAGCAGCCAGGTCACGAACAAACGAGTGCACCAGTGAGAACGGTCGTCACTAGTTACCACAGCTACAAAATCATAAAGCCTGTCTATTTTTTTTTAAATATATCCTCTTAAAATGTGATTTCAAACCTAAGGCGCTGCATGGTCAATCTGACATCTGCATTGGCCGTGGGGTATTTACGGTGATACGGCCTCTGCAGAAGTCTGGGCATTCATACTGCTTGTGCTTCACGGAGTAGTGCAGAACGGTTGAGCAGAGCGGTTGTGAATGAAGTTGGCAAGAAAGTGATTTTGTGTTTATACAGGACCTCCTGCCCCCACCTACCATCAACCAATAATGTCAATGCGGAGCTATACAGAGCCCTCCACATTGTTACAACATTTGGGAGGTGCACGGTGATGCGGTACAGAGCTCAATTTAGCCTCTGAGTGTTTCCAGTGGCTCTGCAATTGCATACGGGGCCTCCGACCACATTTTCGGATTTAACGTTAGTGTCACGTCCGTCTGGCAAAGAGACTAATTGGGATGGAGACTAGATCAGACCCAGAAGTTGTGAATGAACGGACACACATTTGACCGGGACAATCCATTTGCTTTGTGCTGTTATAATGTATGCTGTGAAATCCTGCGAATTCATTGGGGCAGTGCTCCCTCATAGCAAATAGCTGGCAAAACAATTCAAGCAATGATCGCACAACCTATGCACCCAAGGAGTCGGGGGCTGCTGGCAGTCACTGATGGGGCAGAGTATTAAGTAACTGAACAGCTTGTTTTGAACAATATATTTTTGAAAACAGGAAAATGTACACATTTACTGAACTTTTATGAGCATTTAAAACATAATCCATGCATTATATTTATACATATTTTTTTTATCGGAAGTGTTTAACTTTTTATTTTGTTAACCATTCACAAGTGGGGCTCTGTCCCTAAAGCCCTAATGGGCGAGCTTCCACTGCACTCGGCTGACACAACAAAACATGACCGGAAACTAATCTGAACTCCAACCTCAACTCCCCTGCAGAGGTAATAGATTCTAGCACATCGTCTCTCCAGTGAATCTCAGGATAGTGGAGGAGGGGAGGAGAAAAGGAAAAACATAAGAGGAGATGAGACTAAATGAAGGGTGCACCACCCATTCTCAACAACACCTTGCCCAGAGGCCTGATGTTGTTAGAGAGTGAGGCAGCTGGAAAACGTTTAATTCAAAGCGAACAGGAATAACTAATTGAACATTTCGGATGCAAAGCCTTCCCAGTGGGGTGTTAGCCAGGGAGGGTTGTGAGTAAAAGGATTTAGAGGTCTGCTCCACAGAGGGAAGCCAATGCATCGACATGTCAAGCCGCAGCCCTCCCCCGAGTCAGACACAGAAGCAAAACAAAATGATAAAATGGGAACCATTATATTCGTCTCTCAGAGGCATGCAGAGTCTGAGAATACCTAAGTGCCACCGCTGTAAGCAGCCTCCTGTAAAGGAAATCATACCGTAACCCTTCTCACACACAGACGCGGCAGCCAAAAGACTGGGAGACATTTAAATGTCAGTGAAGTGTCACACACACAGTGCTATATTCTTCATGCTCACTGTAAACTGGAAAAGAGCTGTAACACCTTCAGTCTTTTTTTTCTTCGTATAACTGGCTCCATTATAGGGTCATATAAAGTTGTATGGCCTGTCCCTGTCAGAAGTTATCCTCTTAGCCCCTACTCCTAAACACTCCTGGTATGTCCCTGTCAGAAGTTATCCTCTTAGCCCCTACTCCTAAACACTCCTGGTATGTCCCTGTCAGAAGTTATCCTCTTAGCCCCTACTCCTAAACACTCCTGGTATGTCCCTGTCAGAAGTTATCCTCTTAGCCCCTACTCCTAAACACTCCTGGTATATCCCTGTCAGAAGTTATCCTCTTAGCCCCTACTCCTAAACACTCCTGGTATGTCCCTGTCAGAAGTTATCCTCTTAGCCCCTACTCCTAAACACTCCTGGTATGTCCCTGTCAGAAGTTATCCTCTTAGCCCCTACTCCTAAACACTCCTGGTATGTCCCTGTCAGAAGTTATCCTCTTAGCCCCTACTCCTAAACACTCCTGGTATGTCCCTGTCAGAAGTTATCCTCTTAGCCCCTACTCCTAAACACTCCTGGTATGTCCCTGTCAGAAGTTATCCTCTTAGCCCCTACTCCTAAACACTCCTGGTATATCCCTGTCAGAAGTTATCCTCTTAGCCCCTACTCCTAAACACTCCTGGTATGTCCCTGTCAGAAGTTATCCTCTTAGCCCCTACTCCTAAACACTCCTGGTATGTCCCTGTCAGAAGTTATCCTCTTAGCCCCTACTCCTAAACACTCCTGGTATGTCCCTGTCAGAAGTTATCCTCTTAGCCCCTACTCCTAAACACTCCTGGTATATCCCTGTCAGAAGTTATCCTCTTAGCCCCTACTCCTAAACACTCCTGGTATGTCCCTGTCACTTATCCTCTTAGCCCCTATAAACACTCCTGGTATGTCCCTGTCAGAAGTTATCCTCTTAGCCCCTACTCCTAAACACTCCTGGTATGTCCCTGTCAGAAGTTATCCTCTTAGCCCCTACTCCTAAACACTCCTGGTATGTCCCTGTCAGAAGTTATCCTCTTAGCCCCTACTCCTAAACACTCCTGGTATGTCCCTGTCAGAAGTTATCCTCTTAGCCCCTACTCCTAAACACTCCTGGTATGTCCCTGTCAGAAGTTATCCTTCTGACAGGGACAGTATCCAGATACTGCGGACACCATCGTCCTGTGGTATAATACATCTCCACAACAGACAACTCTGTCCAGGTCTAGAAACTCTGATGGCCGTAGACTCCCAGACAATGGTCAATGCGTTAAAATGTATCTGTTTTTTGAATCTGCACAGTAGAGTGTCAAAAGGAGAATTGAGTGCGCTCTTTGGTTTAGTAGTGCTTCCTGTCCTTCTGTGTTCTACTGTAGCTGGCTCTATTGGATTTCAGACTGAAACAGAGATCAGGCAGGTGCTACAGTACATCCTCTGTGTTGAGAGACTGATACAGAGATCAGGCAGGTGCTCAGCAGTGGATGCTGTCCGTAACAACAGAGCAGAAGCCCTGTTATTGGGGGGGTACACATGTATGTTTGCAGTCACACCTCTCTGCAAACCCTGATCAAGGTCTATCGATCAAAATATGTATACTTCTTTTTTTTAGTGTACAAAAATGGCAATATGTTAAGTGAGTTTCTTTTTCTCAACATTCTCTGTCGGGGAGTGAAAAATAGTTTTCAGATGGTATCCTGTGAACACTAACAGGCTCAGTAGTGGATGCTGACTGACTGAGAATTGACCAGGAGGCTGTGCTGTGTGTATGCTCACTACAATACGACTGTACGACTGTTTCATCCTCCAGGGATGAGGGCCAGATACATCGAACAACCAGGGGACCCATTCCCTTTAATATTGAACAATTTAGTACATTGTCTCCGTCCCTCTCTAGCTCCAGAAGAATTCACACAGAGAACCTGCATTTCAAAGCCATTGGAAATTGCTGAATGTATTTATTATCTTTGAAGGTCAGAATTAAACAGTGTCTACAGTATTTACACCAAGAGCTAGATTTGAACACAAGCCTAGCCAGCTACGCTACTGTGAAGGGCCCAGTCATGAATTCATGCAGATTGAATGGAAGGGATGGATTTGAAAGGCTTGCATAATCCCTGTGACAACATTAAACATGGTTTGAGAATGAGCTGAGAACATGAAGTACAGAGCTGCAAGTGGAGACAGATATACTCCTGTCAGAATGTTAGCATCTCAGGAGAAGATTTCTACAGAACAGCATGTTCAGAACCATTTCTGTGCAAATGTAAAGGTTATCCTATGAATGAACCATTTCTGGTAAGTGTGAGACTGATTTGTGTTCTCATACATATTCATTTTCACTTTGAAAAAATATCCAAACACTTGGTGGCAAAGTACAGATACTGAATAGACAATGAGATATGCTGTGAGCCAGAAAAAAAGAAAGCAGAATCACATTGGGAAAAGAAAGAGCTTATGAAAAATACAAAGGAAAACGCTGCACACTGCTGTTCATACTCCCAGGTATTTTATTGATACGTTTTACGACAAAAACGTTTGCCTATAACTATATAAAATAATATAACTATATAAGATAATATACGCATATATTATAAGTATAACCGCATAATATAACTATAAATAACTATAATATAATATAACCATATAATACAATATAAAAATAACTATATAATAACTACTATATAAAATAACTATAACTATAATTATTCAACCTTTATTTATAGAGGCAAGCCAGTTAAGAACAAATTATTATTTACAATGACGGCCTACCAGGGAACAGTGGGTTAACTGGCTTGTTCAGGGGCAGAAAGACATATTTTTAACCTTTCGGTTACTAGTCCAACGCTCACTTGTGTAATTTATTATAACTATAACTAACTATTTTATATAATATAACTAAAACTATATAATATAATATAACTATGACTATATAATATAAATATATAATATACCTATAACTATATACAGTTGAAGTCGGAGGTTTACATACACCTTAGCCAAATACATTTAAACTCAGCTTTTCACAATTGCTGACATTTAATCCTAGTTAAAATCCCCTGTCTTAGGTCAGATAGGATCACCACTTTATTTTGAGAATGTGAAATGTCAGAATAATAGTAGAGAGAATGATTTATTTCAGCTTTTATTTATTCACATTCCCAGTGGTCAGAAGTTTACATATACTCAATTAGTATTTGGTAGCGTTGCCTTTAAATTGTTTAACTTGGGTCAAATGTTTCAGGTAGCCTTCCACAAGCTTCCCACAATAAGTTGGGTGAATTTTGGCCCATTCCTCCTGACAGAGCTGGTGTAACTGAGTCAGGTTTGTAGGCCTCTTTGCTCGCACACGCTTTTACAGTTCTGCCCACACATTTTCTATAGGATTGAGGTCAGGGTTTTGTGATGGCCATTCCAATACCTTGACTTTGTTGTCCTTAAGCCATTTTGCCACAACATTGGAAGTATGCTTGTGGTCATTGTTCATTTGGAAGACCCATTTGTGACCAAGCTTTAACTTCGTGACTGATGTCTTGAGATGTTGCTTCAATATATCCACATAAATTTCCTCCCTCATGATGCCATCTATTTTGTGAAGTGCACCAGGCCCTCCTGCAGCAAAGCACCCCAACAACATGATGCTGCCAACCCCGTGCTTCACTGTTGGGATGGTGTTCTTTGGCTGCCAATCTCCCCCTTTTTCCTCCAAACATAACGATGGTCATTATGGACAAACAGTTTTTTTTCATCAGACCAGAGGACATTTCTCCAAAAAGTACGATATTTGTCCCAATGTGCAGTTGCATACTGTAGTCTGGCTTTTTTATGGCGGTTTTGGAGCAGTGGCTTCTTCCTTGCTGAGCGACCTTTCAGGTTATGTCGATATAGGACTCGTTTTACTGTGGATATAGATACTTTTGTACCTGTATCCTCCAGCATCTTCACAAGGTCCTTTGCTGGCCCCCTCCCAGTTAGGGGGAGTGATGAGCTCTACAGCAGAGTCTCACAACTCAATCGCTGGTTGAAAACTGTTTTCTGACCCTCTAATTGGCCCTCTTTCTGGGACTCACCCACAAACAGGACCAAGCCTGGCCTGCTGAGGAGTGACATACTCCATCCTAGCTGGAGGGGTGCTCTAATCTTATCCACCAACATAGACAGGGCTCTAACTCCTCTGGCTCCACAATGAAATAGGGTGCAGGCCAGGCAGCAGGCTGTTAGCCAGCCTGCCATCTTAGTGGAGTCTGCCACGAGCACAGTCAATGTAGTCAGCTCAGCTATCCCCATTGAGACCGTGTCTGTGCCTCAACCTAGGTTGGGCAAAACTAAACATGGCGGTGTTCGCCTTAGCAATCTCACTAGGATAAAGACCTCCTCCATTCCTGACATTATTGAAAGAGATAGTGATACCTCACATCTCAAAATAGGACAACTTAATGTTAGATCCCTCACTTCAAAAGCAGTTATAGTCAATGAACTAATCACTGATCATAATCTTGATATGATGATGCCCTTCCAGACTCCCTCTGCCTAAAAGAGGACCAAAATCAGTTAACCACCTAACTGAGGAACTCAATTTAACCTTGCGCAATACCCTAGATGCAGTTGCACCCCTAAAAACTAAAACCATTTGTCATAAGAAACTAGCTCCCTGGTATACAGAAAATACCCGAGCTCTGAAGCAAGCTTCCAGAAAATTGGAACGGAAATGGCGCCACACCAAACTGGAAGTCTTCCGAATAGCTTGGAAAGACAGTACCGTGCAGTATCGAAGAGCCCTCACTGCTGCTCGATCATCCTATTCTTCCAACTTAATTGAGAAAAATAAGAACAATCCTAAATTTATTTTTGATACTGTCGCAAAGCTAAATAAAAGCAGCATTCCCCAAGTGAGGATGGCTTTCACTTCAGCAGTAATAAATTCATGAACTTTGAGGAAAAGATCATGATCATTAGACAGCTAATTACGGACTCCTCTTTAAAACTGCGTATTCTTCCAAAGCTCAGTTGTCCTGAGTCTGCACAACTCTGCCAGGACCTAGGATCAAGAGAGACACTCAAGTGTTTTAGTACTATATCTCTTGACACAATGATGAAAATAATCATAAATACTAAACCTTCAAGCAGCATACTGGACCCTATTCCAACTAAACTACTGAAAGAGCTGCTTCCTGTGCTTGGCCCTCCTATGTTGAACATAATAAACAGCTTTCTATTGGATGTGTACCAAACTCACTAAAACTGGCAGTAATAAAGCCGCTCTTGAAAAATCCAAACCTTGACCCAGAAAATATTAAAAACTATCGGCCTATATCGAATCTTCCATATCTCTCAAAAATTGTAGAAAAAGCTGTTGCAACTCACTGCCTTCCTGAAGACAAACAATGTATACAAAATGTTTCAGTCTGGTTTTAGACCCCATCATAGTACTGAGACTGCACTTGTGAAGGTGGTGAATGACCTTTTAATGGCGTCAGACCGATGCTCTGCATCTGTCCTCGTGCTCCTAGACCTTAGTGCTGCTTTTGATACCATAGATCACCACATTCTTTTGGAGAGATTGGAAACCCAAATTGGTCTACACGGACAAGTTCTGGCCTGGTTTAGATCTTATCTGTCGGAAAGATATCAGTTTGTCTCTGTGAATGGTTTGCCTCTGACAAATCAACTGTAAATTGGGGTGTTCCTCAAGGTTCCGTTTTAGGACCACTATTGTTTTCACTATATATTTTACCTCTTGGGGATGTCATTCGAAAACATAATGTTAACTTTCACTGCTATGCGGATGACACACAGCTGTACATTTCAATGAAACATGGTGAAGCCCCAAAATTGCCCTCACTAGAAGCCTGTGTTTCAGACATAAGGAGGTGGATGGCTGCAAATGTTCTACTTTTAAACTCGGACAAAACAGAGTTGCTTGTTTTAGGTCCCAAGAAACAAAGAGATCTTCTGTTGAATCTGACAATTCATCTTGATGGTTGTACAGTCGTCTGAAATAAAACTGAAGGACCTCGGCGTTACTCTGGACCCTAATCTCTCTTTTGACGAACATATCAAGACTGTTTCAAGGACAGCTTTTTTCCATCTACGTAACATTGCAAAAATCAGAAACTTTCTGTCCAAAAATGATGCAGAAAAATGAATCCATGCTTTTGTTACTTCTAGGTTAGACTACTGCAATGCTTTACTTTCCGGCTACCCGGATAAAGCACTAAATAAACTTCAGTTAGTGCTAAATACGGCTGCTAGAATCCTGACTAGAACCAAAAGATTTTATCATATTACTCCAGTGCTAGCCTCCCTATACTGGCTTCCTGTTAAGGCAAGGGCTGATTTCAAGGTTTTACTGCTCATCTACAAAGCATTACATGGGCTTGCTCCTACCTATCTTTCTGATTTGGTCCTGCCGTACATACCTACACGTACGCTACGGTCACAAGACGCAGGCCTCTTAATTGTCCCTAGAATTTCTAAGCAATCTGTTGGAGGCAGAGCTTTCTCCTATAGAGCTCCATTTTTATGGAATGGTCTGCCTACCCATGTGAGAGACGCAGACTCGGTCTCAACCTTTAAATATTTACAGAAGACTCATCTCTTCAGTGGGTCATATGATTGAGTGTAGTCTGGCCCAGGAGTGTGAAGGTGAACGGAAAGGCTCTGGAGCAACGAACCACCCTTGCTTTCTCTGCCTGTTCGGTTCCCCACTTTCCACTGAGATTCTCTGCCTCTAACCCTATTGCAGGGGCTGAGTCACTGGCTTACTGGTGCTCTTTCATGCCGTCCCTAGGAGGGGTGCGTCACTTGAGTGGGTTGAGTCACTGACGTGATCTTCCTGTCTGGGTTGGCGCTCCCCCTTGGGTTGTGCCGTGGCGGAGATCTTTGTGGGCTATACTCGGCCTTGTCTCAGGATGGTAAGTTGGTGGTTGAAGATTTCCCTCTAGTGGTGTGGGGGCTGTGCTTTGGAAAAGTGGGTGGGGTTATATCCTTCCTGTTTGGCCCTGTCCGGCGGTATCATCGGATGGGGCCACAATGTATCCTGACCCCTCCTGTCTCAGCCTCCAGTATTTATACTGCAGTAGTTTGTGTCGGGGGGCTAGGGTCAGTTTGTTATATCTGGAGTACTTCACCTGTATTATCCAGTGTCCTGTGTGAATTTAAGTATGCTCTCTCTAATTCTCTCTTTCTTTCTCTCTCTCGGAGGACCTGAGCCCTAGGACCATGCCTCAAGACTACCTGGAATGATGACTCCTTGCTGTCCCCAGTACACCTGGCCATGCTGCTGCTCCAGTTTCAACGGTTCTGCCTGCGGTTATGGAAATCTGACCTGTTCACCGGAAGTGCTATCTGTCCCAGACCTGCTGTTTTCAAATCTCTAGAGACAGCAGGAGCGGTAGAGATACTCTTAATGATCGGCTATGAAAAGCCAACTGACATTTACTCCTGAGGTGCTGACTTGCTGCACCCTCGACAACTACTGTGATTATTATTATTTGACCATGCTGGTCATTTATGAACATTTGAACATCTTGGCCATGTTCTGTTATAATCTCCACCCGGCACAGCCAGAAGAGGACTGGCCACCCCTCATAGCCTGGTTCCTTTCTAGGGAGTTTTTCCTAGCCACTGTGCTTCTACACCTGCATTGCTTGCTGTTTGGGGTTTTAGGTTGGGTTTCTGTACAGCACTTTGAGATATCAGCTGATGTAAGAAGGGCTATATAAATAAATACATTTGATTTGATTTGTTGTTCTGGGATTGATTTGCACTTTTTTCATCAAAGTACATTCATCTCTAGGAGACAGAATGTGTCTCCTTCCTGAACGATATGACGGCTACGTGGTCCCATGGTGTTTATACTTGCGTACTGTTGTTTGTACAGATGAATGTGGTACGTTCAGGTGTTTGGAAATTGCTCCCAAGGATGAACCAGACTTGTGGAGAGCTATGATTTTTTTCTGAGGTCTTGGCTGATTTATTTTGATTTTCCAATGATGTCAAGCAAAGAGGCACTGCGTTTGAAAGTAGGCCTTGAAATACACCACAGGTACACCTTCAATTGCTTCAAATTATGTCCATTAGCCTATGACATAATTTTCTAGGAATTTCTGAAGCTGTTTAAAGGCACAGTCAACTTAGTGTATGTAAACTTCTGACCCATTAGAATTGTGATTCAATGAAAAATCTGTCTGTAAACAATTGTTGGGAAAATGGCTTGTGTCATGCACAAAGTAGATGTCCTAAATAACTTGCCAAAACTATAGTTTGTTAACAAGAAATTTGTGGAGTGGTTGAAAAACAAGTTTTAATGACTCCAACCTAAGTGTATGTAAACTTCCAACTTCAACTGTAATATAACATTGACTCTAGCACCTGCAAAACGTACCTAGATGTGCACATGTTCTTCAGCTTTTGAAAAAGAAAGAGCTATTGAAAGATGAATGAAGACGCAAAAATGTCCAGTTTAAAAGAGTAGGCCATTGTGTATTTTCACATTGATTGAAGTAATCGATTGGTGTACAGTTGACCTACATGTAGCAAAGGATTATCGTTATGGTTGAGTGAATAACTTCATTGTGAAACATAGTCACTCTAATACACCATGTGGAAAAAAATGACATTTTCAAACTACTGAAGGCCAAATAGCTTCCATTGGAAGCTTTCAACACCCAATAAGCCCAGCACAATGCAGCCGCTGTCTGTCTGCCACTTGAATACATCGACCAGACTAATTCTTAATTTGTCATTCGTGGGTACCTCGCAGACTCGTTTGGCGAGTTCTCTTGTCAATGCCAGCCTCTGCTTATTATCCATACAGCGAGCATCTCTTCATCATCATTACTCAACATTGAAATAAAGCTTTTTACTCTTAAGGCACAAATGTGGATCCATTTCATAAATGCTGGGTCAGATTCCGTCTAGCCATACGTGGACAACTACTACAGCCACAACTCGGGTAGGTGAACTCCCCAAATCCCCAAACCCAGTGTTGGTGGGACTACGGCTATGCTGTTCGTCGAGGAGCAACGGCCCGTTTAGGAGAGGCCCAGGCTTTATGTTGATTCATTACTCTATTAGGCCCTGTGACAGAGATAAGGACCAGCGTGTTTTAAAGTGATAGCTGACTTCTGAGTTTTACCCATCACGCCACCATCACACCCACTGAGAGGGCTCCGTTAGTCAAACAACCAGACCACTGCTCCGTTTCTCCGTTCTCCCCCACTGCACTTCTTCTCAAGTCAATTACTAATGAAATGGATTTCCTTCATCGTCTCACAGAGAAATGGGAGAGAGCGAGATGGACTGGGCTGAAGTGTTTGGTAACTGGTGAAGACAGGAACTGAAAATATAACTGGTGAGGCCATAGTAAGTGTTATGACAAGTGTAACTTACACAGTAATACATTGTGTACCTTTCCCATGATATTGTTTTTCAGGAACATAATGAGCAATGGGGACTGCGGTATGATTAAGCTTGAGTCTGTGATTCCTCTAAACAGGAAGTGAAGAAACGGATCATATAGGGGGAAAAAAGTACGGAAAGGTTCTGATAGATATTTAGGGATTTGTATGATTTTAAATAAGGAAAATATGCATGTTACATTATGACAAGGAGAAAGTCTATAATAACGAAACATACCATTCATTTATTCCTATCAACAAATTCACTTCCTCCGGGATATAGTCAAAGGTTTGATAAAAATTAGAAAAAGGTTTGTCACATTGAGGCCACCATACAATAGTGTTCTGAGCTTGTTATTGTAGCAGCCTGCTAACAATATGAGATGCTTTGCTCTGTCCTACATGCCTTTCTATTAGCATAATAAAGTCTGTCTTCTTTCGTCTCTTCTCTTGATGTTAAAAAGTCCCATGTGACAGAGACTGAGAGGCGGCTAGAGGAGGGGAATAAAATCTGAATGTACTTCATAGAATTAACAGCAGATCGATCCAATATGTTTTTCCACACTTGCTATAGACATACACATCTTAAAGTACCGTATATATTGGAAATAGAAACCCAGACCAGAGTAACAGTTTGATAGGTTCTGAAGCTAGACTTACAGTAGAAATCATTCTAGTTTTTCTACGATAACATAGATCAATTAAATTTCAACAAAGAACCCTGGTCACGAGTACACACAGGCTACACCTGGGAGCTTGGAATCTCTAGTCAGTTATTCTATGATTATGCTTGAGAAAGGTGTTTCTGCATAGTTTAAGACTGAAATTGTAATTTAATTGAGCAACTATCAGAAACATGTTAACAAAACTAAATTACTGTATTCACAGTATTATTTCACAGAATAAACATTGATGTATTGATTAAATGAATCCAATTTGCACACAAAATAATGTTTTTGTTTTGTGTTGCCTGGCAGTGCTCAATTCATGTCTCTGATGAAGAATCTAAGGCTGACACAGAGATTCTAAAACATCTACAGTATAAGTCTGAGGACACAGAGATTCTAAAACATCTACAGTATAAGTCTGAGGACACAGAGATTCTGAAACATCTACAGTATAAGTCTGAGGACACAGAGATTCTGAAACATCTACAGTATAAGTCTGAGGACACAGAGATTCTGATACATCTACAGTATAAGTCTGAGGACACAGAGATTCTGAGACATCTACAGCATAAGTCTGAGGACACAGAGATTCTGAGACATCTACAGTACAAGTCTGAGGACACAGAGATTCTGAGACATCTACAGTACAAGTCTGAGGACACAGAGATTCTGAGACATCTACAGTACAAGTCTGAGGACACAGAGATTCTGAGACATCTACAGTACAAGTCTGAGGACACAGAGATTCTGAGACATCTACAGTACAAGTCTGAGGACACAGAGATTCTGAGACATCTACAGTACAAGTCTGAGGACACAGAGATTCTGAGACATCTACAGTACAAGTCTGAGGACACAGAGATTCTGAGACATCTACAGTACAAGTCTGAGGACACAGAGATTCTGAGACATCTACAGTACAAGTCTGAGGACACAGAGATTCTGAGACATCTACAGTACAAGTCTGAGGACACAGAGATTCTGAAACATCTACAGTATAAGTCTGAGGACACAGAGATTCTGAAACATCTACAGTATAAGTCTGAGGACACAGAGATTCTGAGACATCTACAGTATAAGTCTGAGGACACAGAGATTCTGAAACATCTACAGTATAAGTCTGAGAACACAGAGATTCTGAGACATCTAAGCCATAAGTCTGAGGACACAGAGATTCTGAGACCACACCATACTTGAGGCTGTGCTACAGGATATTGAATCTGCACTCTTAAAGGGAAGTAATAACACATCACATTTCATCTGCAACTGCACCACCTTAACACCTTTACAGGAAGTCAAGTTAACGGTCATTGGTCCTCTGGTAATGTCAGAGAGAGAAACAAACTGAATGGATGTGAAGTCTACTAAAGAAACCCAAAAAAAGAAAGCACTTTGTAGAGAATTAGAACAAAGCCTACAATTGAAGTATAAACATTTGGGGAAAATGTTGATGTATAAAATGTTTAAAAAGTAGATAGAATATCATCATTGTTTGCTGTTTCATTGGACAGTTCTTTTCAGCCTGGGCCAATATGGAGAAATGGCCATGACAGAAAGCATAGAAATGGGAATTTATTCAAATGAAAAGGTGTTTTCAGATTGTTATGATTGTAAATTTGTATTTTAACTTATTGCTTTGCAGAGAAAAGGAATGGTCATGACTTAGACTCACCATTCAAAAAAACAGATTTGGTCTATATTGAGATCGGTCTATGAACTAGCTATAACATTTGGTCCCTGGCACTAGTTGTTGTTGTTTTTTGACAGCGTGTAGCCTTATTGTCTGAAAAGAGCCATACCTCCTCTGACCTTATGTTAGTAAACAATATATTACTGCTTCTACCCAGGAAGACACAAGGCTCAAACAGGTGGATTAGAGCTCCAGAGGAAGAAGACACTAAAAAAGAAAAACTGTTGTAGCTACGTTTATTCATACATTGCCTCAGATATGCTAGTGGGGGGAGTCCAGATTTCAACTCCATAAATATATATTTTTTGTTCAATCTAGATTAACTGTTGCTAATTGAAGATACTGTATAATGCACATTTAAATATGTAGCCTAATGTTGAGTTGCAACTGAGGCAGCTTCATGTGTAATTTGAATGACCAAATAAGATCAATCAAATCAAATAAATGACCAGAACGTGACTGCTCAGCAAGCTGGTGTGTGTCCATAGCATCTGCTGAGTTGGTACGTCTTCTAATGTACAACAGCCTATGTGAGCATTTATGTGAAAGAAACAAGCTATAAAGAAAGTGTGAGAGCACCTGTGTGAGAGTGTAATGCCCGAGTGCAGACAGTTAATGATGACAATTTAAAATTTTGATAAGCTAGCTGTTTCCATTGGCCAGCCAAGCCAGACGCATCCAGGAAGTCACCAGCTAATAGATGCCACATGATATTAATGCACCGAGGCACTGCCTGTAACCTAGCAGCTAAGGAGCAATCAATCACCCACACAGCATTGCTTTCTTCTGATAAATACCCTCTCCCTGGCCAGGTAGCAGGACTACTGGGCAGGTTAGTGTTTTTTGTCATGAATATTGTTCTGGAGGCAGCTCTGCAGAGCAGTCACAGCAACGAAGTCACAAAACCTAACCCTAACCACACTGGTAACCCTAATGCCTTTCCCTAACCTTAAAAAGCTTATTTTTGTTTTCATAAATTTTTTACCAGAGAGTCAATTTTGAATTTGCAGCTGGCCCATCTAATGGAAATCACTCAATTCTGCCTCCAGGACAAGATTCATGACAATAAACGTCAACCTGCAGTTAATAATCTCCAAAGCAGTGCTGTCAACCAGAGGCCTCCTATTAATAATTTAGTCCCTCCACCATGCCGCGGAGATACCTTACAATATTTCCAGTGTTCCTTTGGCCCAGTGCCACTGCAGAAACCTGCTCCTTGTGGCTCACTCACTTTACATGGAGAGGATCCCATCTGCATCACACCGCTCTCCTGTAGACCAGTAGGCTACTTTACTGCACCACAGAGTTACTGTACGTGAAGAATCAGACAACAACGGTTCACTAGGTTGTCAAGTTGTAAAGTGTGTGAGGAAACAAAGATGTGTTCGATTTTTACTTATTAATGAACAGTAGTGTTAATAAGATTGTTCGTGCTTCATTGAGGTGCTGCATGAAGTTGATATGGTGTGGTTGTCTGTCTGCCTGGGTTCAGGGGTGTTTGATGGAGTAAAGGGAGAGAGGAGAAGAGAGGTGACAAAGAAAATAAAATAAAAGACAGAGACAAAGGTGATGATAGCAGAGCAACAGTCCATCACACAGTACAGGAACTCCCTTTCTCAGAACAACAGTCCATCACACAGTACAGGAACTCCCTTTCTCAGAACAACAGTCCATCACACAGTACAGGAACTCCCTTTCTCAGAACAACAGTCCATCACACAGTACAGGAACTCCCTTTCTCAGAACAGTCCATCACACAGTACAGGAACTCCCTTTCTCAGAGCAACAGTCCATCACACAGTACAGGAACTCAATTTCTCAAAGCAACAGTCCATCACACAGTACAGGAACTCCCTTTCTCAGAACAACAGTCCATCACACAGTACAGGAACTCCCTTTCTCAGAGCAACAGTCCATCACACAGTACAGGAACTCCCTTTCTCAGAACAACAGTCCATCACACAGTACAGGAACTCCCTTTCTCAGAACAACAGTCCATCACACAGTACAGGAACTCCCTTTCTCAGAACAACAGTCCATCACACAGTACAGGAACTCCCTTTCTCAGAACAAAAGTCCATCACACAGTACAGGAACTCCCTTTCTCAGAACAACAGTCCATCACACAGTACAGGAACTCCCTTTCTCAGAACAAAAGTCCATCACACAGTACAGGAACTCCCTTTCTCAGAGCAACAGTCCATCACACAGTACAGGAACTCCCTTTCTCAGAACAACAGTCCATCTCACAGCAGAACAACAGTCCATCACACAGGGAACTCCCTTTCTCAGAACAACAGTCCATCACACAGTACAGGAACTCCCTTACTCAGAACAAAAGTCCATCACACAGTACAGGAACTCCCTTTCTCAGAGCAACAGTCCATCACACAGTACAGGAACTCCCTTTCTCAGAGCAACAGTCCATCACACAGTACAGAAACTCCCTTTCTCAGAACAACAGTCTATCTCACAGCAGGGGAACTCCCTTTCTCAGAACAAAAGTCCATCACACAGTACAGGAACTCCCTTTCTCAGAACAACAGTCCATCTCACAGTACAGGAACACCCTTTGTATCCCAGCATTCTAGCCTGATGATTCTAGCCTGATGATTCTTGCCTCATGTACTATGCATAAACATATGGAACTTTCTGAATCCCTTAGGTCTGTGTCATCTGAAACATACGTATATATGGAAATATAACAAACAAACCAAACAAAGAGTTCATTATTCATTGACTAGTAATTAACACAGCGTACAGATTTGACCCTGTTCCTGTTTTTCTTTCATATTTGAAAAGATCCTCAAAAGGTTGCACAACACTGAACATCACATCTGTAATCATAAAACCAGAAACCACTGGCGCTTCTCTCTAGCTCTCTTTCTCACTCTCTCCATCCACCGAGCCCACACAGTTCAATCGCTTTTTTTCACTCAGAGAAAGGGGGATGGGTTGGTAAGGGGAGGACGGACAGAAGGGGGGAGTGAATTCTAAGTGGGTCACGTGGGATGCCCCCCCCCCCCTCCTCTGCCTCCATACTACAGCGGCTGATTCTCCTCCTGCTGTAAAACAACGAAGCAGAGCCGAGAGGAGAGGACAGGAGCTGGACAGAGAGAGGGAGAGAGAAAGTAAAAGGAAGAGAGAGGGAGGAGTGTTTTCTTCCTCCAGACTCAGGATCATGTTCTTCTGCAGCCATTGTCAGAAACCATGAGTGCTCCCTCCCTCTCTGTCTCTCTCCATCAGACTGCCTAGCAACATGCGGGACTAGCCACAGCACTATCAACACAGCTCTGCTGTCTCTTACTGCTTTCTTTTAGCGGAGCATCCTGAGAAGAAGACATGCACACCGGAGCAGAGAACGGAAAACACAAGGCAAGGTGAAGGATTCCGTTTTATTTTCCGACACATTGCAAAAGGGAAGTGGGGAGAGGAAGAGAGACAGAGCGAGAGAGAGAGAGATAGACCATTGGAGAGATAGGAAAAAAGAGAGGCGGGCTGTAGTGCATAACTGAGACCAAGGATCAAGAAGAGGAAAGGGGAGGAGGAAGAGAGGAGAGAAAGAGCTCTAAACCCGAAAGGCTTGGTGACGCAGAGGAAGAGAGGAGATGACGGAGACTCTGGAATGCACTGTGACAGATGGACGGATGTTACGCCAACAATAATCCATTAGGCACAGGGTGGAAGAGTACATTACCCCAGATTCCAGAGAAGAGTAACAGTGATGGTGTACCGAGTGTGCCGACAGACGGCACCAGCAATCACACAGTCCGTCTGCCAGCTGCAGGAGGAGGTATGTACAGTACTACATGTTTCATCAGCTCTGGCACTCAACCTCCCCCTATACAGTCTTCTCTTTCTATCATCCTCCTGTCTCTGTCCCATCCTCCCCTCTCTCTCTCTCTCTCACATCCATCCTCCCCTCTCTCTCTCTCTCTCACATCCATCTATCCATCCTCCCCTCTCTCTCTCTCACATCCATCTATCCATCCTCTTCCCTCAGCAAAGCCAGGCTTACAGCTCTGTTGTTTCCAGACCTCTCAAAAACATTACCTGGCTGATCCAATGATTGATGCTGGCACGCCGGGCAGATCTCATTGATCCAATTCAATTAACACTGTCTCTAACCCCATGCATCATGTCCATCCCACTGACTGGGAAGTTGGCACACCAGCCCAGATGCATCGGGAAAGCTAATTGCTGAGGTGGATATTTAAAATGCATGGGGTTTGGCTCTTCATGGGGCTGTCCCCTGGACTATGAAACTTTGATAGGATCTCCTTTTTAAAGCACATCATGAAAAAGACACACACACACACACACACACACACACACACACACACACAGCCAAACATGGCAGTTTAACTGATGAGACACACACACAGCCCAACACAGCAGTTTAACAGATGAGACACACACACAGCCCAACACAGCAGTTTAACAGATGAGACACACACAGAGCCCAACACAGCAGCTTCACCTGCATACCATTGCCCACCAAACAGTCCAACTCAAATCACGTATATTCTTTACTTCACACAATTCTTACCAAGTGTCACTCAATCTGAGGGTTTGCTGTATAACTCAGAACTACTAATACAGTATCACAATATCACAAAATCCCTCCGAGTTGCTACGTTCTGAATATGATTTGATAAGCAGGCATCCGATATGACGGTGAGTACATTAGATAAGGGTTTGTGTGCAGGGAGGCTCGGGTGGCCTGGCCTAGATTTGACCAGCGCCTCGGCCATGAAGTGTAGAAACACCCGGTCTATCCAGTAACATTAATCCATTCACAACCCTGTCTATCCAGTAACATTAACCCATTCACAACCCTGTCTATCCAGTAACATTAACCCATTCACAACCCTGTCTATCCAGTAACATTAACCCATTCACAACCCTGTCTATCCAGTAACATTAACCCATTCACAACCCTGTCTATCCAGTAACATTAACCCATTCACAACCCTGTCTATCCAGTAACATTAACCCATTCACAACCCTGTCTATCCAGTAACATTAACCCATTCACAACCCTGTCTATCCAGTAACATTAATCCATTCACAACCCTGTCTATCCAGTAACATTAACCCATTCACAACCCTGTCTATCCAGTAACATTAACCCATTCACAACCCTGTCTATCCAGTAACATTAACCCATTCACAACCCTGTCTATCTAGTAAAATTAACCCATGCACAACCCGGTCTATCCAGTAACATTAACCCATTCACAACCCTGTCTATCCAGTAACATTAACCCATTCACAACCCTGTCTATCCAGTAACATTAACCCATTCACAACCCTGTCTATCCAGAGAGAGAGAGAGGTCTTCACCAGATCCTCCAGGTCCATTGAGTGGTGAAAGAGAGTGGAGGAGTACATTTACCAGCACCTCATATTAGAAGAATCCTCACTCTGAAGGAAGCATAGTCTGCAATTCCCAGGACATTCCTTATGTTAAAAAAAAATGGAATATCTTAATAGGAACCTGAGAACTCAACTGACAGAGGACAGAATGGAAAACTACAAAGGAAGCTGAGTAAATTCAATCAGACTCAAATACACCCCACTGGGCACACTGGTTGAATCAACGTAATTTCCACGTCATTTCAATGAAATGACATGGAATGAACATTAAATTGACGTCTGTGCCCAGTGCTTACAATAGACTTACAATACTTGAACATGGCTGTAAAGGTTGTTCCGCTCTAAAAGGATGATGGTAATAACAAGCCACTAAGTTATTTATAACCATGACAACAGATTAAAATCAAAGCCTTTATATGTGAGAGCGAAGGAGTCTGAGGGTACAGCATGAGATTTCACTAATTCCTTTAGACCCGTTCTGGAGCAGCCACACACACACACACACGAAGGGAGATGAAGACTTTCGATGGTAGTTTAGTTATTTCTGTTAGAAGCCAGCACCGGATGGAAAGACCATTAAAGCTATTCTTAGGAACAACGGCATGTTCCTAAGCGTGTGTTAAAGTTTAGTGTTAACTGTGTTAACTGCTCAATGCTTTTGCCTCAGACTGACTCTGAATGAGTCTGGATGTAACAATTGGGGCATGCAGGCATAGCATTGTGTTACAGTCTTAGGGTTCTATTAAATCAGATCCGCTTTAGCCGACATCCGCATAGCAGTTGTTTTGGTGGTGTCTGAGGTGGAACTGTGTTAGAGCTGTCAAATCCAGAAGAGGCTCCTGGCATTATACCTAAAGTGGACATTGCGATTGGCTGCACGGAGTCGCATGAACAGAAATTCCATGCAGCCTTGTTTACAAGTTGGAACACTGGAATGTGAGATGTAATCCGATTTGACCAGCCTGATCACTAGAAATAGACTTTTCAATTCCAGATGTTTGAAAAGGTCCTGAGAACATAGATATAAAAAGATAAGAACAATGATTGGCCAGCACTGGGCGAAGTCCTAACCTTAACCACTCAGAATGAATCCCTAAATGGTTAACATTTAACACTGTAACAACACTGAATTAATGCAGCAAAAATAGACGTTCATCCATAATATGTCGGATTTTGAAAAGGAAACTATTAGATCTTGTTGGATCTTATTTTTATTTAACTAGGCAAGTCAGTTGAGAACAAATTCTTATTTACAATGACGGCCTACCCCCGGACAAACCCGGACGTCGCTGGGGCAATTGTGCGCCGCCCTATGGGACTCCCAATCACGGCCGTATGTGATACAGCCTGGATTCAAACCAGGGACTGTAGTGATGCCTCTTGCACTGAGATGCAGTGCCTTAGACCGCTACACCACTCGGGAGCCCACAGGATTTGACAGCTCCAACACATCAGCAACGCGGGTGTCGGCTATCGCCGGTTAACTTCTGATCTGATTTAATCTAGGCCTTAACGTGTACACATATTGGAGATTCGTGAGAACGCTTTATCAAAACACATATCCCAGTAATGGTTTATGTACCTGCGAATAGTAGGATTTGTGTCTTAAAAACAAGTCTAGTTGAATGATCAGCTGGGCTGATGTCAGCAGTATCTGTCTGGTATACAGTCAAATAAAACATTACCGTCCAGAGACTTTTGTTTTGGCCTCTATATACAAACAGCACGCAGCTCCCTATTAAATATCAGAAGGCCTTTGAAAGAGTGCCAATGACAACTATGAAACAAAGAGCGATCGATACTCTGTCGAGGCTTGCAGTTATCAAATCAACGTTTATTGGTCACGTATACAGATTTGAAAGTGTTATAGCAGGTGCAGTGAAATGCTTGTGTTACTAGCTCCAACAGTACAGTAGAATGTCTTGTGTTACTAGCTCCAACAGTACAGTAGAATGTCTTGTGTTACTAGCTCCAACAGTACAGTAGAATGTATTGTGTTACTAGCTCCAACAGTACAGTAGAATGTCTTGTGTTACTAGCTCCAACAGTACAGTAGAATGTCTTGTGTTACTAGCTCCAACAGTACAGTAGAATGTATTGTGTTACTAGCTCCAACAGTACAGTATAATGTATTGTGTTACTAGCTCCAACAGTACAGTAGAATGTCTTGTGTTACTAGCTCCAACAGTACAGTAGAATGTCTTGTGTTACTAGCTCCAACAGTACAGTAGAATGTCTTGTGTTACTAGCTCCAACAGTACAGTAGAATGTCTTGTGTTACTAGCTCCAACAGTACAGTAGAATGTATTGTGTTACTAGCTCCAACAGTACAGTATAATGTCTTGTGTTACTAGCTCCAACAGTACAGTAGAATGTCTTGTGTTACTAGCTCCAACAGTACAGTAGAATGTATTGTGTTACTAGCTCCAACAGTACAGTATAATGTCTTGTGTTACTAGCTCCAACAGTACAGTATAATGTATTGTGTTACTAGCTCCAACAGTATAGTAGAATGTCTTGTGTTACTAGCTCCAACAGTACAGTAGAATGTCTTGTGTTACTAGCTCCAACAGTACAGTAGAATGTCTTGTGTTACTAGCTCCAACAGTACAGTACAGTACTAATGTATTGTGTTTACTAGCTCCAACAGTGCAGTAGAATGTCTTGTTACTAGCTCCAACAGTACAGTAGAATGTCTTGTGTTACTAGCTCCAACAGTACAGTAGAATGTCTTGTGTTACTAGCTCCAACAGTACAGTATAATGTCTTGTGTTACTAGCTCCAACAGTACAGTAGAATGTCTTGTGTTACTAGCTCCAACAGTACAGTAGAATGTCTTGTGTTACTAGCTCCAACAGTACAGTATAATGTCTTGTGTTACTAGCTCCAACAGTACAGTATAATGTCTTGTGTTACTAGCTCCAACAGTACAGTATAATGTCTTGTGTTACTAGCTCCAACAGTACAGTATAATGTCTTGTGTTACTAGCTCCAACAGTACAGTAGAATGTCTTGTGTTACTAGCTCCAACAGTGCAGTAGAATGTCTTGTTACTAGCTCCAACAGTGTAGAATGTCAGTAGAATGTCTTGTTACTAGCTCCAACAGTACAGTAGAATGTCTTGTGTTACTAGCTAGCCAACAGTGCAGTAGAATGTCTTGTGTTACTAGCTCCAACAGTACAGTAGAATGTCTTGTGTTACTAGCTCCAACAGTGCAGTAGAATGTCTTGTTACTAGCTCCAACAGTACAATAGAATGTCTTGTGTTACTAGCTCCAACAGTGCAGTAGAATGTCTTGTTACTAGCTCCAACAGTACAGTAGAATGTCTTGTTACTAGCTCCAACAGTGCAGTAGAATGTCTTGTTACTAGCTCCAACAGTACAGTAGAATGTCTTGTGTTACTAGCTCCAACAGTACAGTAGAATGTCTTGTGTTACTAGCTCCAACAGTACAGTATAATGTCTTGTGTTACTAGCTGCAACAGTACAGTAGAATGTCTTGTGTTACTAGCTCCAACAGTATACAGTATAATGTCTTGTGTTACTAGCTCCAACAGTACAGTAGAATGTCTTGTGTTACTAGCTCCAACAGTACAGTAGAATGTCTTGTGTTACTAGCTCCAACAGTACAGTAGAATGTCTTGTGTTACTAGCTCCAACAGTACAGTAGAATGTCTTGTGTTACTAGCTCCAACAGTTACTTGTGTTACTAGCTCCAACAGTACAGTAGAATGTCTTGTGTTACTGCTCTTGTGTTACTAGCTCCAACAGTACAGTATAATGTCTTGTCTTGTACAGTTACTAGCTCCAACAGTACAGCTTGTGTTAACAGTACAGTAGAATGTCTTGTGTTACTAGCTCCAACAGTATAGTAGAATGTCTTGTGTTACTAGCTCCAACAGTACAGTATAATGTCTTGTGTTACTAGCTCCAACAGTACAGTAGAATGTCTTGTGTTACTAGCTCCAACAGTACAGTATAATGTCTTGTGTTACTAGCTCCAACAGTACAGTAGAATGTCTTGTGTTACTAGCTCCAACAGTACAGTATAATGTCTTGTGTTACTAGCTCCAACAGTACAGTAGAATGTCTTGTGTTACTAGCTCCAACAGTATAGTATAATGTCTTGTGTTACTAGCTCCAACAGTACAGTATAATGTCTTGTGTTACTAGCTCCAACAGTACAGTAGAATGTCTTGTGTTACTAGCTCCAACAGTACAGTATAATGCTAGCTCAACAGTACAGTAGAATGTCTTGTGTTACTAGCTCCAACAGTACAGTAGAATGTCTTGTGTTACTAGCTCCAACAGTACAGTAGAATGTCTTGTGTTACTAGCTCCAACAGTACAGTAGAATGTATTGTTACTAGCTCCAACAGTTACTAGCTCCAACAGTACAGTAGAATGTCTTGTGTTACTAGCTCCAACAGTACAGTAGAATGTCTTGTGTTACTAGCTCCAACAGTACAGTAGAATGTCTTGTGTTACTAGCTCCAACAGTACAGTAATGTCTTGTGTTACTAGCTCCAACAGTACAGTAGAATGTCTTGTGTTACTAGCTCCAACAGTACAGTAGAATGTCTTGTGTTACTAGCTCCAACAGTACAGTAGAATGTCTTGTGTTACTAGCTCCAACAGTACAGTAGAAATACACACAAAAAATGATCACGGCAAGAAATAACAACCCACAGTAGATACATTATGTGTCAGAATCCACAATATAAATACGTGGTGTGTTGAGACAGTATATCATTTGGACAGAAAATGGTATGTTCAGTAGTAGGTAAATTAGGATGAGCTATGAATACAGTATATACATCAGGGATGGCCAACTCCAGTCCTCAGGGGCCTGATTGCTGATCATAAGTCACCGTCAACATATTGCCCTATGAACTCTGATACGTTGGAAGACGAAGTGTACAATGTTAATCTTTGATCTCAGTTTGGCTGTCCAAGAAAATAAAAACTAAATATAGAATATTTGGACATGTAGGCTGTGGTATTTAATTCCATATCACCATTAAATGGTGGCTAGCATTAGCATTAGGCTAGGTGAGATTTGAGGCGCGTCAGTTACTAGCTGGATTCTAATATTTTCATGCAGTCTTTGAGATTATTGACCGCAGTGGAACAACTGGGGCCTCAATTAGCACTGCTGTAACTAAGTGACTAGCGTGGAAGTGACTGTGATGGGAGGCAAGGAAATAAATGAAATGAATGGAGTGGCACGTTCAGCAGAATGACTGGGATGCCACTCAAAGGGATGCCTGCCTGGTGCCTGATCCGAAGATGTGAAATTGTCACTGGATTAGACAACAGTGTAGTCATACCACATACAACAAGTCAACATCTCTCGTATGGATAGAGTCTGTGTGCGTGCATGTGTGTGTGCTCCCGCATATATGTGTGTGTGTGTGTGTGTGCATGCCTGCGCACTCCCAAATTTGGGTGTGTTTGTTCCAGCATGTGTGTGCTCTCTGCATTAGCCTCCTGATAATTAGGTCCATGTATAGGCGACAACAGAAACCTTTGGAGCGTTGGATTTGCTCTGATGTAAAGTCTGTTAACCTTTAAAGCAAAGCCAGCCATGGCCCCCACTCATTCTGCTGTAATTGCCTGCGCAGGGTAAGCACATTCTGCTGAAAAGGTTAGCGTGCACCCATCCCACCCAGTCATCGTGATGAATGGGCAAACACTCCAAGAAAATGAAAATTGGGACGAGTGTGGTTGGCGTTTTCTCTCTCTGTCTCTCGCTGTCTTTCTCTCTCACAGCATCACACATCATAACACAAAAAAACACACAGTTTTTCCCCGATGTGGCGGAACACAACAACCACTAATAAACAAACCGAATGGAAGACAGAAAGAAACGGAGCTGTTTGTGTCACAATTGTATGGAGAGAAATGCCGCCTCCTGCCAGTATCTGTCAGCACATTTGAGTGTGTACGTGTGTGCAGGAGAACGTGTGTGTGTGTGTACTGTATGTGTGTGTACACAAAGAGAGAGAGAGAGAGCTGGCAGGGAGACCTCTCTCCAGGCAGGCAGAGAGGCAGGCAGGCGAGGTATTGATAAGCTGGAGGTGGAAGGTGAATGGCGGGTGAAGGCTGTTATTGCCGGCGGCTGACTGGGGCTCAAGCAGCACTGCTTGCTGGACCCTGAAAATTCATTTTGACAGATGCGTCTCCTCCCCGGCTGGCGAGGCGCAGAGCAGTGGGGGGCTGATGGCACAGGCTCACCAGAGCGGCTCAGAGTAGTGTTAGCCAGCATCATGTTGTGCAAACCAGCAATTTATACTTCCGCCTCTGGCATTAGACCCGGCTGATGAGATGCAAGAGGCCCCCCTACCATCCTACCATCCCATTCAACCTCCATCATCACCAGTCCACAAGCCCTAAGGAGTTTACATACCAGACATATGGATCATTTTACTGCCTTGTTATAGCTAGTGTTTACCTGCTTTTTAGGCCTCTGAAACAGTCCGCGGAGACAATGGGTACTCGGCTGTTGATATGTTGGCCCCACTACCACCTATGTCTGCATTCACCTTCCCTCCTCACCAGTCTAGCTGTCTGGAGTTTTCATACATACGTAGCTAGGCTTTATTTTAAAGTCCAGCTGTTGTTTAGTTGGTAAATATTGAGAAATGATGTACCGTAATAACAATGTAGTTGGTTCTTCAAAGAATTCCTCAAAATAGGGAACTAAATGATGTCGAACGGAACATGGCACTGGTTGTTCAAATGACTCACAAAGAATGAAAACAGCTGGTCATTATTAAGTAATTACTGATTTACTGCCATTTTAATTATGGGTATGAGACTGTAAAGAAAAACACAACTCAAATGATCAGAAGGTGGTTGCCAGTACACAGCCACACCCTACACACGGACATGCACCCAGATGTATACAGTAACACGTATTGTATACAACTCCTTATTACACATATGCAGTACCTTAAACAGTTACAACACACAGGCACACACACTCACACGTCCGCTCACACGTCCGCTCACACTCACACGTCTGCTCACACTCACACGTCCGCTCACACTCACACGTCCGCTCACACACTCACACGTCCGCTCACACTCACACGTCCACTCACACACACACGTCCACTCACACACTCACACGTCCGCTCACACTCACACACGTCCGCTCACACACACTCACACGTCCACTCACACACACTCACACGTCCGCTCACACACACTCACACGTCCGCTCACACGTCCGCTCACACTCACACGTCCGCTCACACACACTCACACGTCCGCTCACACACACTCACACGTCCGCTCACACACACTCACATGTCCGCTCACACACACTCACACGTCCGCTCACACGTCCGCTCACACACACTCACACGTCCGCTCACACGTCCGCTCACACACTCACACGTCCGCTCACACACACTCACACGTCCGCTCACTCACGTCCGCTCACACACTCACACGTCCGCTCACACACACGTCCGCTCGTCACTCACGTCCGCTCACACACACTCACACGTCCGCTCACACACTCACACGTCCGCTCACACACACTCACACGTCCGCTCACACACTCACACGTCCGCTCACACACACACGTCCGCTCACACACTCACACGTCCGCTCACACGTCCGCTCACACACACTCACACGTCCGCTCACACACACACGTCCGCTCACACACACGTCCGCTCACACACACACGTCCGCTCACACACACTCACACGTCCGCTCACACACACACACACGCCCGCTCACACGTCCGCTCACGCACACTCACACGTCCGCTCACGCACACTCACGTCCGCTCACGCTCACACTCCGCTCCGCTCACACACTCACGCTCACGTCCGCTCACACACACTCACGTCCGCTCACACACACTCACGTCCGCTCACACACACTCACACGTCCGCTCACACGTCCGCTCACACTCACACGTCCACTCACACACTCACATGTCCGCTCACACACACTCACACGTCCGCTCACACGTCCGCTCACACTCACACGTCCGCTCACACGTCCGCTCACACTCACACGTCCGCTCACACACACGTCCGCTCACACTCACACGTCCACACTCACACGTCCGTCCGCTCACACGTCCGCTCACACACTCACACGTCCGCTCACACACTCACACGTCCGCTCACACTCACACGTCCACTCACACGTCCGCTCACACACTCCGCTCACACTCACACGTCCGCTCACACGTCCGCTCACGTCCGCTCACACTCACACGTCCGCTCACACTCACACGTCCGCTCACACTCACACGTCCCTCTCACACGTCCGCTCACACACACACGTCCCGCTCACACATCCGCTCACACACGCCCGCTCACACGTCCGCTCACACTCACACGCTCCGCTCACACTCTCACACGTCCGCTCACACTCACACGTCCGCTCACACTCACACGTCCGCTCACACTCACACGTCCGCTCACACTCACACGTCCGCTCACACTCACACGTCCGCGCACACTCACACGTCACACGTACGCGCACACGTACGCGCACACACACACACACACACACACCCCTCTGTCTGTCTGTCTTCCCCACTAGCATCTACACCCTATCGGCCATTGCAGTCGTCTTGGCATCTATTTTAGATTTAGTTTGTCTTAAAATACCTTTTAGTCTTAGTCACATTTTAGTAATAAATCCTTTGTTAGTTAGTTTTAGTTATTATCAGTCGACTAAAACTCGTGGACAATTTTGGTCTAGTTTTAGTCATAGCCATTTTAGTCACATAACAGTGCATTAATAAATAATAGTTAGGCTACCTATAACTTCCATCATACACATTCAGATAGTAGGCTTAGACGGACAAGGCTATCTCCTCATATACCTTAGCTGATAACATAGATATAGTGGCAGATTGTAACCATGCCAGACATAATTAACCATATAGGTAAAGCCTTGGCTACAGGTAATACAATTTACAGCTCTGATTTTCTCCTTATCATAACCAGGGGGTAGATAAGTGTTTTCTAACAAAGCAACTCCAACTCGCATTTGCGGACAGCAGGGCAAGAGCGGCAACACAGATGAATGAATAACAACACAGATGAATGAATAACAACACAGATGAATGAATAACAACACAGATGAATGAATAACAGCGCACATAGGAATATAGAGCTTCTTATGTGATCAAAGAAAAAATCTCCTACATGAAAGTAAGAGAAAAAGTAAACATTGTTTCTAGTTGAGGTTAGCTACAAGTAAAGTTTCCTGGCTTCGCATCAGTTCAAAAGATTGCCGAGTGACTGAAGTGACCGCCTGGGAGCTGTGTGGGAGATTCTGCGTGCTTCTGATTGGACCAAACAGATGAAAAGGACCGTCATATGAAATGTCCGTTAGTTTCACTTGAAATTCTCATCTCCTCACATTTAACGTTATCGTTATAGTTTGAGTCAAGAAAAATAGGATGTTGACAAGTATCTTTCGTCATAGTTATTGCGTGCGTAAGATCTCACATTATTCAATCTGTCTTAACACACTATCCATTAACAATCTACCCCAGGCAGGGTGGTTAGAATGCAGACAAGCCATGTGGAAGTGAGTGTCAGGTTTTGTTGCTCTCAGGAATCTACAGAAATAAACAACAAACAAGGCAGTTACCATGGTGAATGCCATAACATTATACTGTACATTACTCATGCAGTGCAGCAGAGGTGTTTTATATTTGAATAGACAAGTCATTCTGAATGACTTTGATCATCCATCACTAAGAATAGATGGAAAATGCAGAGATACAACACAACATCAAAGCTGAATGATTTTAAATAAGCTTTGCTCTTCCTCATGGGAATATAGTCAGATCTCTACAACTTAAACAATTGACAATTCTGAACATTTGCCAAGCCTGTTTCTCTGTTCTTTCTTCCCAGATAAGAGAGGTGATCCACTGAGGAGGTGACTCCAATCTCTGATCTGAAGGAGCCCAGACCTGGAGCATGATCCTGGGTGTGTCTGCAGAGTCAGTGAAGAGCCTGGGTCCTGCCTCCATGGCCACAAAGTCAGCACTGTCCTAGCTCTGCCACGGGACCAAAGCATCCCACTGCTGGCTCCGCGAGGGGCCTCAAGTATCTCCTTGCTAGCTCTGCCAGGAGGTCTTGTACAGTACATCCCGTAATAGCTCTGCCAGGAGGCCTTGTACAGTACATCCCGTACTAGCTCTGCCAGGAGGTTCACTCCCACGTGTCTGCCAGCTCAGATAACCCTCTGGCTATTGGCAAACACATGTTTGACGTGATCGAATGTGACCGCCGCCGTGCCATCCAGAGCAGCAGCAGCCCCCTGTTCCCTCCGCCTGCCGATTCACCATGCAGTGGAGACGTTGGCACTACTGCCCCATCAAGATGACCTGGACCGTGAAGCGCTCGCTCTTCCGGACCCACGTGGCGGGCCTCCTGTCCCTGGCCCTCCTCTTCACACTCTTCCTTTTTTTCAGCCACCAGGACTGGTTGCCGGGCCGGACCGGGCCCCGGGACAACCCCCTGGCCTACACCGTCAGGGGCTTCCGCACGGCCAGGGCCGAAGCAAACCAGAGCCTGAGTCTGCGGAGCCTGTGGAAGGAGACGGGCTATGTGCCTCCCAAGCCCCATCTCAACATCAGCTCCCAGCAGGCTGAAGGTGGAGGTGGTGGAGGAGCCATGATGGGCGTGACGGGACTGGAGAACTCAATGAGTGCCAACAACAGTTTACAGCAGGAAATGGGCGTGGGAGGGAGGCTCAATGCCCAGCCCTATCGCTACATCCTCAACCAGCCCTTCAAGTGCAGAGACAGAACCCCATTCCTGGTGCTGCTTATCGCTGCAGAGCCAGGCCAGGCAGACGCCAGGAATGCCATCCGGCAGACATGGGGCAACGAGAGCGTGGCCATGGGCCTGACCTTCGTCCGACTCTTCCTGCTGGGTTTGGGGCGTAGCTCAGACTCGTACACCCAGACAGCCATCGAGGAGGAGAGCCGGGTCCACAATGACATCATCCAGCAGGACTACCAGGACACATACTACAACCTCACCATCAAAACCCTGATGGGCATTAACTGGGTGGCCAGCCACTGCCCCCAAGCGCGCTATGTCATGAAGACTGACAGTGACATGTTTGTCAACACGGAGTATCTCATCCAGAAGCTGCTGAAGCCAGAGCTCCCGCCCAGACAGAGCTACTTCACTGGCTATCTGATGAGGGGCTACGCGCCCAACCGAAACAAGGACAGCAAGTGGTACATGCCTCCTGAGCTGTACCCTAGTGAGAGGTACCCCATCTTCTGCTCGGGGACAGGGTATGTGTTCTCCGGAGACATGGCGGAGAGGATCTACCAGGCATCTCTGAGCATACGGAGGCTGCACCTGGAGGACGTTTACGTTGGCATCTGCCTGGCCAAGCTGCGCATCGACCCCACGCCGCCGCCCAACGAGTTCCTCTTCAACCACTGGAGGGTATCCTACTCCAGCTGTAAGTACAGCCACCTCATCACCTCCCACCAGTTCCAGCCCAACGAACTGGTGAAATACTGGAACCACCTGCAGAGCAACAAGCACAACGCCTGCATCAACATGGCCAAGGAGAAGAATGGGAAGTATAGACACAGGAAGTACCACGCAGAGAGACCTCAGTGAGGATGCCTCTACTTCATGTGGAAAGGGTATGGACAGGACATGGGAAGGAAGTGGACTAGAGGAAGGGCTGGGTCTTGAAAGGGCATGTAAAAGAGAGCTCAGCACTATACACTACCTGGGAAAGAGCACTGTGTTTTTGGTATTGTGTACGGTCGATTAAAACTATTTTTTTTATTTGAGAGAGATGTTATGTATTGTAAACCTGTTGAAAACTCTTTTTAAAAAAGGGCAGTGAAGTGTTTATGTGCAATATGAAGCATGCACAACGCGAGAGAGAGAAGGCTAGTGGTTGATGGGGTTTTGTTATGCAACAGATAGTTCACTTTAACTGTTGGGCCAAATCTATCAAAGACCTAATTAATGACATAAAGAGTATTTACATGGGATGGGAAAGGGGGAAAGACAGAAATCTATCACGTTACTAATAACTACTACCACTACCTACAAAAAAATGATGAATATATTTATGATGTGGACATGTAATGCTGCCCTTTTTCTCAATGTTTACTTTACAGAATGATCATCAAATAGGAATTAAAAGGGGTTACCTGTCAATATGCCATATATTTGTATTTACAACCAAGGTGAAAGCACTCAGAATCAGAACTGTGGGAAATGACTGAGATTGTATTTTCTAAAGCTTTACATGAGTAAATATGGGGTCTGCACTTCAGTAAATGTGCAATGAATTAAATAACAATTAAATGTATTCAATTCTTGAGGTTTCTTTTGCGTTTGTTGTTGGGTAACTAACACCATAGTTAATTAAGGCGGACTCTTCCATTCACCAATATACGACAACTCTTTATTTGACCATTTCGTAGTCGCCATCCATTTGACAGAGTCAAAACACTCCAGGATCCGAATCCGACGGGGGATGTGTGAAAACACTGATGAGGGAGAAAGAAATTAGTGCCATACTGTGTTCTCTCATTCTCTTACCCCGAGAGAAAGAGGAAAAAGTCCAAGTCATAACAGTTACATTTTATTAGAACTGAAGACACACTCATAGTGTTTACTCCAGATGGGCCAGGACTGAGAGATGTTCTGTACCGTGCAATAGTTAGGCTACGTATTAGATGTCTACATGCTCCACTGCTCAGGGTTAGCAGTTAAAAGAGCACACATAACTGGTTGAATTGGTTGACGACTTGGAATGGCTCCCATACGAACACAATAATCTACTTAAATTAATGCATAGCGAGCTGGAGCTATTTAACCGGCAGACTTCATTGCTCATCGGTCCGTCTGGTTTTAAATCAGCCATACATTTTTGAGTAATTTTGATTATGGTGCTACGGTCAAAGTTCACAAAGCAATGTAATAACGATACATTATATTTTAAACCCCTTTTATTAGTTGATCCGTAAATCTATGCTGATAAAATGCAAACAATCAGACAATGTTTACTGACTGAAACAAAAAACACACATTTGGACAACAATAAATAGATGTATTATTTTGTAAATATAATTATTTTGGTAATTATATGTACTAATAGTACCAGACTTCTGATCACCTGATATACCGTTGTAAAGAAAGTACAGTACGGCACCAGAAAGACATCTGACAAACATCTTTCCCTGTGATCTGCCTGACCACCGATTTAAAGCAGCCGTCCTTTAAGCCGGCACAAGAGACAAGAAAGACCATCCTCGTCTGAGAAAGAATGTAATTCCAGTGCTGTGCAATTCATTAAACACTCAACTGGCCTAAAGTATTCATCAGCCTCAATTAATGAGAATGAAAGTCATGGCTCAAGAGGATATTGGGACCCAGGTCTGCTTCCATTCATCCGTGGCCTTGGCAATCACACAGCCCAGATTACCAGCATCCGGTGCCTCCGGAAAAATATGATGAGAGGCAGAGAGGGAGAGAGAGAAGAGGGGAGGGGAAGAGAGAGGAGAGAGGGATGAGAGGCAGAGAGGGAGAGAGAGAAGAGGGGAGGGGAAGAGAGAGGAGAGAGGGATGAGAGGAGAAAATGGGGAGAGGAGGAGGGAGGAAGGGCAGAAGGGGTTGGGGGAGCAAAGGAGTGAGAGAGGAGGTGGGATAGAGGTGGAAAGGAGAAGGGAGAGAAGTGGAGAGAAGTGGAGAGGAGGGAGAGGGTGAGAGGAGGAAGGAGAGAGGGCAGAAAAGGTTGGGGGAGATGAGGAGGGAGAGGGTGAGAGGAGGAAGGAGAGAGGGCAGAAACGGTTGGGGAGATGAGGAGGGAGAGAGGGAGAGGAGGAAGGAGAGAGGGAGAGGAGGAAGGAGAGAGGGCAGAAATGGTTGGGGGAGATGAGGAGAGAGAGAGGGAGAGGAGGAAGGATAGAGGTGGAGAGGAGGAAGGTGAGAGGGCAGAAACAGTTGGGGGAGATGAGGAGGGAGAGGGAGAGAGGGGGAGGGACAGAGGTGGAGAGGAGGAAGGAGAGAGGGCAGAAACGGTTGGGGGAGATAAGGAGGGAGAGGGAGAGGGAGAGAGGGGGAAAGAGAAGAATAGAAGGAAGGAGCTAGTGATGAATGAACAGGAAAGAGGCCGTGACTGATCGGTATTGAAAACCTGTGCTGCTGTAAACGTGGTAAAAGTGAAGCGGGGAAACGGATTGAGATGTCGGCCATGATGAAGTGGGGGCTACGGCCTCAGCCTGGAATCTACCAGCGCAGCTCAGCACTACCACAGAAACCAGAGAACTAAAATACACTTGAGGAGGAGACAGATATCCTGACCTTAACCCGGCAGAGCTGTAGTAGACCTCACCCTGATAGGCCTAAATGTACTAAGATGAATTGCAACTAAGCCTGTTCATGGTATGTTCTCTATAAAAACACAGTACATTTTATAACACCAGTTTCATTCGTTTTTAGAAGCTCATGACATTATAACAGAGAATGTTTCTCACATCAACATGCCAATAGCTACATCTCAGTCATTTAGGCCTATGTTGTAATCATTTAATTGAATAGATCTACATGTAACATGCATACCACGTCTTTAAACAACAACATGTTTTTTTTAATGATATAGTAGACAGCAACGGTCTGTTAATAAATTGTCATTTTTTTGTTGTCAATTTCCTGAGCTTGTCTGTCCTGAGACACAGAGCTGAATAACATCTTCTAACAGATGGTAGATTCCAACCAAGCCTCAAGTATTCAATGATGGGGAGGGGACAGCTTCGAGACAAAATCTATTTATAAACCTAATTGGAGGGTGACAAAAATCCTGAATGGGCCATGCAGGACAGGAGGAGCGGCTAGACATCCACCTGCCAGCTCTCAAATAAACCCATTTTACCACACTATCAACTCCTCTTCAGCCATGTAGGGGCAAACGGAGGTTTGTTGTTGAGTACAAGATAAGTCAAGGGTGAGTTGATGTCAGCCATTTTGTGGAAAACAAAACCAATCAAAGAGCTGTAGGTATCATATTATATTTACTGTATATGATATAACATCTAATACTGTTATAACACTGGTACTCAACATTGGTAGGCTGCAGTTGTACCAGTTTAATTAATAGGCACATAACGCTCTTCAGATATTTGATTTTACATTTTTATTTATTTAACGAAGCAAGTCAGTTAAGAACAAATTCTTATTTACAATGACGGCCTACCAAAAGGCCTCCTGCGGGGACGGGGGCCTGGGATTAAAATAAATAAATAAATACAAAATAAAGATAGGACAAAACACACGTCACAACAAGAGAGACAACACAACTTAAAGAAAGACCTAAGACAACAACATAGCAAGGCAGCAACACATGACAACACAGCATGGTAACAACACAACATAACAACATGGTAGCAGCACAAAACATGGTACAAACATTATTGGGCACAGACAAAAGCACAACGTCAAGAGGGTAGAGACAACAACACATCACACAAAGCAGCCACAACTGTCAGTAAGAGTTTCATTTTTTTGAATGAAGAGATTGAGATAAAACTGTCCAGTTTGAGTGTTTGTTGCAGCTCGTTCAAGTCGCTAGCTGCAGTGAACTGAAAAGAGGAGCGACCCAGAGATGTGTGTGCTTTGGGGACCTTTAACAGAATGTGACTGGCAGAATGGGTGCTGTATGTGGAGGATGAAGGCTGCAGTAGATATCTCAGATAGGAGGGAGTGAGGCCTAAGAGGGTTAAAAAACATCCCCATAGTATATCATATAGAGACCAGATAGCCTTTGACCACAGTCATGTGCACATGCAGTACATAGGTTGAAAGGTCTTGACCATTGTACTGCTACACCATCCAGGGTCAACAGAAATAGCAGCAAACTTTTTTTTAAAGTACATTAATCCTCTCAAAATCAATACCTGGGGTACTAATTATCCTCTCCCACATTTGTCTACTTCCTCCTTTGGTGAGCAGTGTGGGGTGCAACACCGACACAGCTTCTCCGCCAGAGTCACGTTTCAGCGGGGTGTTTACGGTTCCACCATCAGCCATGACAAACGAGGACAAATTGCAGGCCAGGAGTGCATTAGCGCACGGTGATTGTATTACATGTTGGTAAAATACAAGCCTGACAAAACACTTTATCCTGCACAATCTCAGAGGTGTCACAGATGCTGCGCAAATTGGAAAAAGGAACAATGTCCCTGTCTCTTACAGCACTGAGGAAGGTACCTCAGGGATTACCATTTAAAGTAAAAGAAAGCACGGGGATTAAACGCACTATCGCACTATTCTCAATATTGACAGTTCAAAAGGAGATTATCCAGGCAATATGCTCTTTCTGTGAGTTTGGTCAGTCAAAATAATATAATGAATGCATTTTCCATGGGAAATTGTTACGTGCCACTGTTACAGACGTCACGTTGCTTGCTTAGCCGGTACCACTTCCCACTGATTCAGCTCATAACTGTCTGGAACTCGGGATCTCTACTTCACTAACACACGTGACCGCCCTCTTGGACAAATGTTCCAACCGGTTGAGCCCCCCCAAAAGGTACCAATTGGATGGCTCCATCCACGACACCTAGGCTAGCTGTGGAGAGATCTCACAGTACGTTCGTAACGCCGTTACACCACTTCCGTCTCAACATATAAGACTCATTTGAGCTATTTCCTCCCTCTGAAGACCTCCACCCCAGCAAGGAAATCAACAGTATTTCCCTTTGGCAGCAACTCTCTTTATCTCTCTCTCTCTTCATGTACTCTTCTTCATGTTGGGGCGGCAGGGTAGCCTAGTGGTTAGAGTGTTGGACTAGTAACTGGAAGGTTGCAAGTTCAAACCCCCGAGCTGACAAGGTACAAATCTGTCGTTCTGCCCCTGAACAGGCAGTTAACCCACTGTTCCTAGGCCGTCATTGAAAATAAGAATGTGTTCTTAACTGACTTGCCTAGTTAAATAAAGGTTAAAAAAGGTTAAAAAAAATACAGTATCTACCTCAAAAACCTTGTACCGGTACTCCCTGTATATAGCTCTTTTATTCCTCTTGTGTTAGTTACTACACATTTTCTATTATTATTTTTAAACTCTGAATCTTTGGAAAAAGGTTCGTAAAGCAAGCATTTCACTGTAAAGTCCTCACCAGTTGTATTCGATAAATATAATTTGATTTGATTTCTCACACACAAATACACGAACATACACACTCTCTCTGTACCTCACACTTTTTCTCTCTTTCCACCTCTCTCTCTCCAACCCCATCCTGTAGCTTTAATCTTGGCTCTAAACGCCCTACAAGGCCTTGCTGGTGGAAACTGATTGATGTATGGAACACCATGGAGAGGGTTGCAGCCATCTGCATCGATCCAGATATATGACAAAGGCAAGGGATTGTGACAAGGCACTTTGCAGATGGCAGACAAGTCTGGAAATCTGACAATTAAATGCTAGTCCCTGTGAGGTGCTAGTCCCTGTGAGGTGCTAGTCCCTGTGAGGTGCTAGTCCCTGTGAGGTGCTAGTCCCAATGAGATATTGAGTCCCTGTGAGGAGCTAGTCCCTGTGAGGTGCTAGTCCCTGTGAGGTGCTAGTCCCTGTGAGGTGGTGCTAGTCCCTGTGAGGTGCTAGTCCCTGTGAGGTGCTAGTCCCTGTGAGGTGGTGCATGTCCCTGTGAGGTGCTAGTCTATGTGACATGCTAGTCCCAATGAGGTATTGCTAGTCCCTGTGAAGTGCTAGCATATCTCATGCCTGACATGAAGTAACCCCAGGAGCCTGCCAGACAGGAAGTAACCCCAGTATCCTACCTAACATGAAGTAACCCCAGTAGCCTACCTGACAGGAAGTAACCCCAGTAGCCTACCTGACAGGAAGTAACCCCAGTAGCCTACCTGACAGGAAGTAACCCCAGTAGCCTACCTGACAGGAAGTAACCCCAGTAGCCTACCTGACAGGAAGTAACCCCAGTAACCTACCTGACAGGAAGTAACCCCAGTAGCCTACCTGACAGGAAGTAACCCCAGTGCCTACCGTACAGGAAGTAACCCCAGTAGCCTACCGTACAGGAAGTAACCCCAGTAGCCTACCGTAGAGGAAGTAACCCCAGTAGCCTACCGTACAGGAAGCAACCCCAGTAGCCTACCGTACAGGAAGCAACCCCAGTAGCCTACCTGACAGGAAGTAACCCCAGTAGCCTACCTGACAGGAAGTAACCCCAGTAGCCTACCTGACAGGAAGTAACCCCAGTAGCCTCCAGCCTCTATTCCAGTGCATACAGATGACATGTCTTTTATGTCTTGCCCCTGTTCCTGCCCATTTGATAACAGGGCATTCTAAATGGAAACTAATTTGACATATTAGTTAAGATGAAGGAAAAAGGAAACCGCACACTGCTCTTGATAGTATCACCGATCTTTAATAAGCGTACGTATCGCCCACCGGTACTCCATGAGCTTATTAAAGATCGGTGATACTATCAAGAGCAGTGTGCGGTTTCCTTTTTTCCTTCATCTTGTTCAATTCTTGCCATGCACCTGCAAATTAGATTGCTCAGATCTGCGAGTGCCTTTTGGATTTTTCTATACATATTAGTTAAGACAAAGTTAAATTGAGAATAGTCTGAGGGGTGAACATATGATCACTAGGTGAGAGAACAGCATGTGCAGAAACAGATCGCCAGCTTTTGTAGCGACTTTCTCAAATCATCAGTAGCCTATAGTCGCATCATGCAGCCCATACATGTTTTGATTTCTAAGGCATTCTAAGGTTTGTATCATACACTACTAAAGTTACCAAATAACTCTAAATCTAGCACATAGGACCTGTTTCAAATCCTCACTTTTACGCTCAACATAGCCACTTCATATGGGCACGCTCCTCCAGAATTGGAAAAAATATCCTTTCTATTTTATTCAGCTAAGTTCATTTCTGTTCTTCTTACTATACAGTTATATAATATAAAAAAATGACAAGGTGATTATAAGCATATCGTATCTTGTCAGCTAAATGTATAATCCTAGAGCCTATGGCATGGTGCATAGCCAGATAACATACAGTAGGTCAACTCATATTCTGTTCTTCCAAAATACATTTTCTTCATATCATAATGTTTCTTTAGACCTGCCTAAAATAAACCATGGATTTATTGTGATGCATTATATTACATTGATTTATTATAGATGTTCCAAAGGCGTGCATCAGTGGCTTGTATGCGGCTTCTATGCATGTCACTGTGTTTAATTATGTTAATTAATGGTCAATTACAGTGAGACAGGCAGTCTTTTTCTTTTGCATGACAATAACAGTCTGACTACATTTCATGAGCGTCACAGCTCTAGTCATGATCAAAGGCTAGCTCTGGTCCAACGTTAGTAAAGCCAACTCTCTGAAGTTCAAAGAGATTCAAAGTTCCTTCCTAGAGGTCGTTCCTCTGTAGTTATAATTCTGTGTACCTAATTCAGATAATGTCATAACAACAAGATACACAGCACTTCATGCCTCGCACTTTCCTCACCCGCAAAATGCCAGTCACATGTCACACCATACACAACACTTATTTGTCCAATGCATGTCCATAGCTAGCCCACTCAATAGGAAGCTGCTCTATACATTACTTTGAGTACCAGTCATTTTAATTTAATGTTGAGCTAAATGTAAAAAAAAGACATATTTTGCTGGTCGGGAACAGTTGAACGGACTTGAAAAAAGAATTGTTCTGTTCAGAACAAAACAAATCATAATTTCCCTTGACAGAGTGATGATAAATGTAAAACAGGTATCAACTTACACCGCTCTCCCATATAGCTAGACAGGAGAAAATGTTTATCAATGGCAGGATTACATTATATAATCTCTAGAGAACAATTATAACTTGGATTGTAATTATTATCAAAAGTCGGGGAACGCACGAAAACTGTGTTTTTGAACATCGTGCACGAAGGAAATTGAGGGTCGACTTCCAATTATAATCAATTTGTTTGGTATGCATCTTCACTTAACCATGAGGGCTTTGAAGTTATGCTGAATGTGCCTACACACACACACAAACACACACCTTGTCTAAAAGTAGCGATTGATGTCGTGGACTAACTTGTAATGTCCAAATTTCATTAAAACAAAATTCTGGATTCAAAAAAGGGAGTGAGAGAAATTAGAGCAGATGTTAAGCCTGGTTCTCAAAGTGACAGGACTGAAATTAGAGCAGATGTTAAGCCTGGTTCTCAAAGTGACAGGCCTGAAATTAGAGCAGATGTTAAGCCTGGTTCTCAAAGTGACAGGCCTGAAATTAGAGCAGATGTTAAGCCTGGTTCTCAAAGTGACAGGACTGAAATTAGAGCAGATGTTAAGCCTGGTTCTCAAAGAGACAGGACTGAAATTAGAGCAGATGTTAAGCCTGGTTCTCAAAGTGACAGGACTGAAATTAGAGCAGATGTTAAGCCTGGTTCTCAAAGAGACAGGACTGAAATTAGAGCAGATGTTAAGCCTGGTTCTCAAAGTGACAGGACTGAAATTAGAGCAGATGTTAAGCCTGGTTCTCAAAGTGACAATCCTGAAATTATAACAGATAAAAAACGTGGTCCTCAAAATGACAGGCCTTAGAACAGATTTGAAGCCTGGTTCTCAAAATGACAGGCCTTGGAACAGATATGAAGTCTGGTTCTCAAAGTGACAGGCCTTGGAAAGGATTTGAAGCCTGGTTCTCAAAATGACAGGCCTTGGAAAGGATTTGAAGCCTGGTTCTCAAAGTGACAGGCCTGAAATTAGAACAGATTTAAAGCCTGGTTCTCAAAGTGACAGGCCTGACAATAGAACAGATTTAAAGCCTGGTTCTCGAAGTGACAGGCCTAAAATTAGAACATACAGTTGAAGTCGGAAGTTTACATACACCTAGCATTGCCTTTAAATTGTTTAACTTGGGTCAAACGTTTCAGGTAGCCTTCCACAAGCTTCCCACAATAAGTTGGGTGAATTTTGGCCCATTCCTCCTGACAGAGCTGGTGTAATTCAGTCAGGTTTGTAGGCCTCCTTGCTGGCACATGCTTTTTCAGTTCTGCCCACACATTTTCTATAGGAATGAGGTCAGGGCTTTGTGATGGCCACTCCAATACCTTGACTTTGTTGTCCTTGTGCCATTTTGCTACAACTTGCTACAACTTTGGAAGTATGCTTGGAGTCATTGTCCATTTGGAAGACCATTTGCGACCAAGCTTTAACATCCTGACTTATGTCCTGAGATGTTGCTTCAATATACAGTATCCACGTAATTTTCCTCCCTCATGATGCCATCACCAGTCCCTCCTGCAGCAAAGCACCCCCACAACATGTGCTGCCACCCCTGTGCCTCAAATGACATCATTTTTGGGAATTTTCCAAGCTGTTTAAAGGCACAGTCAACTTAATATATGTAAACTTCTGACCCGCTGGAATTGTGATACAGTGAATTATAAGTGAAATAATCTGTCTGTAAACAATTGTTGGAAAAATTATGCACACAGTAGATGTTCTAAACGACTTGAAAAAACTATAGTTTGTTAACAAGACATTTGTGGAGTGGTTGAAAAACTAGTTTTAATGACTCCAACCTAAGTGTATGTAAACTTCCAACTTCAACTGTATATGAAGTCTGGTTCTCAAAGTGACAGGACTGAAATTAGAGCAGAAGGTAAGCCTGCTTCTCAAAGTGACAATCCTGAAATTAGAGCAGAAGGTAAGCCTGGTTCTCAAAGTGACAGGCCTGAAATTAGAGCAGAAGGTAAACCTGCTTCTCAAAGTGACAGGACTGAAATTAGAGCAGAAGGTAAACCTGCTTCTCAAAGTGACAGGCCTGAAATTAGAACAGATATAAAGCCTGGTTTTCACTTAGATCCTTTGACAGACCTTTTGAGACATGCACATATTCCTATGTGACCTCCATTGTTTCCCATTATTATTACTTTGGTATTATCAATTGTCAGGAGAAAGGACAGGAATCCTGACCATTAGCACAATCAAATCAAAATGACATTTTATTAGTCACATCCCCCGAACACAACTAGTGTAGAAATGCTTTACTTACGAGCCCTTTCCCAACAATGCAGTTAAAATGTATGAACATCAACAAATAGATCAAAAGAAAATAACAACAATGAGGCTATGTACATGGAGTACCAGTACCGAGTCAGTGTACTGGGGTAATATGTACATGGAGTACCAGTACCGAGTCAGTGTACTGGGGTAATATGTACATGGAGTACCAGTACCGAGTCAGTGTACTGGGGTAATATGTACATGGAGTACCAGTACCGAGTCAGTGTACTGAGGTAATATGTACATGGAGTACCAGTACCGAGTCAGTGTACTGGGGTAATATGTACATGGAGTACCGGTACCGAGTCAGTGTACTGGGGTAATATGTACATGGAGTACCGGTACCGAGTCAGTGTACTGGGGTAATATGTACATGGCGTACCGGTACCGAGTCAGTGTACTGGGGTAATATGTACATGGCGTACCAGTACCGAGTCAGTGTACTGAGGTAATATGTACATGGAGTACCAGTACCGAGTCAGTGTACTGAGGTAATATGTACATGGAGTACCGGTACCAAGTCAGTGTACTAGGGTAATATGTACATGGAGTACCGGTACCGAGTCAGTGTACTGAGGTAATATGTACATGGATTACCGGTTCCCGAGTCAGTGTACTGGGGTAATATGTACATGGAGTACCGGTACCGAGTCAGTGTACTGGGGTATGAGGTAGTTGGGGTTGGTGATTCATTGAGGTAATATGTACATGTACGTTTGGTTAGGTGATTGACTGAAGGTCAGGGGTGAAGAGCAGAAAGTCTGGGTAGCAGTTTAACTGTTCAGGAGTCTTATGGCTTTGGGATAGTTGTTCAGAAGCCTTTTGGTCCGATACTTGGAGCTCTGGTACCGTTTGCCGTGCACAGCAGAGAGAACAGACTGTGACGTGGGTGGCTGGAGTCTTTGACAATTTTTTTGTGCCTTCCTCTGACACCGCCTAGTATATAGGTCCTGGATGGCAGGGAGTTCGGCCCCAGTGATGTACGGGGCCGTACACACTACCCTCTATAGCGCCTTGCTGAGCAGTTGCCATACCAAGCGGTGATGCAGCCAGTCAAGATGCTCTCAATGGTGCAGCTGCAGAACTTTTTGAGGATCTGAGGGCCTATGCCAAATCTTTTCAGCCTCCTGAGGGGGTGAGAGGCTTTGTCGTGTCCTCTTCACAATTGTGTTGGTGTGTTTGGACCATGATATGTCCTTAGTGATGTGGACACAGAGGTACTTGAAGCTCTTGACCGTCTCCACTACAGCCCCATCGATGTGAACGGGGACGTGCTCGGCTGAACAATCTATGAGCTTCAAGGCCCAATGCAATGTGCTTGAAATGTCTCATTTCTACAATGTCTTACCAACTCTTTACAGCTAGGCATCTTATCAGACATATAAAACGTTAAAATACAAATCAGTAAGTTACCTAACCTTGGCTTCAGAGAATTCCCACACAAAGGGAGTTGTAGTATACATAAGGGATACGCAGCATCAACTTTGTGGCCAAAATACAGGGTAAAACAATGCATTCAGTGTCGCGCTTCTAGCGGCAAATGTCACCGGTGCATGGTGCACCAAATGTCACCGGTGCACCAAATGTCACCGGTGCACCAAATGTCACCGGTGCATGGTGCACCAAATGTCACCGGTGCATGGTGCACCAAATGTCACCGGTGCATGGTGCACCAAATGTCACCGGTGCATGGAGCACCAAATGTCACCGGTGCATGGAGCACCAAATGTCACCGGTGCATGGAGCACCAAATGTCACCGGTGCATGGAGCACCAAATGTCACCGGTGCATGGAGCACCAAATGTCACCGGTGCATGGAGCACCAAATGTCACCGGTGCATGGAGCACCAAATGTCACCGGTGCATGGAGCACCAAATGTCACCGGTGCATGGAGCACCAAATGTCACCGGTGCATGGAGCACCAAATGTCACCGGTGCATGGAGCACCAAATGTCACCGGTACATGGAGCACCAAATGTCACCGGTACATGGTGCACCAAATGTCACCGGTACATGGTGCACCAAATGTCACCGGTACATGGTGCACCAAATGTCACTAGTACATGGTGCACCAAATGTTACTAGTACATGGTGCACCAAATGTTACTAGTACATGGTGCACCAAATGTTACTAGTACATGGTGCACCAAATGTTACTAGTACATGGTGCACCAAATGTTACTAGTACATGGTGCACCAAATGTTACTAGTACATGGTGCACCAAATGTTACTAGTACATGATGCACCAAATGTTACTAGTACATGGTGCACCAAATGTTACTAGTACATGGTGCACCAAATGTTACTAGTACATGGTGCACCAAATGTTACTAGTACATGGTGCACCAAATGTTACTAGTACATGATGCACCAAATGTTACTAGTACATGGTGCACCAAATGTTACTAGTACATGATGCACCAAATGTTACTAGTACATGGTGCACCAAATGTTACTAGTACATGGTGCACCAAATGTTACTAGTACATGATGCACTAAATGTGTTTTTTTTTATGTAACCTTCATTTAACTAGGTAAGTCAGTTAAAAACAAATTCTTATTAACAAAGATGGCCTACCCCGGACGACGCTGGGTCAATTGTGCACTGCCCTATGGGACACCCAATCACGGTCGGTTGTGATACAGCCTGGAAATGTACCAGGTTTCTGTAGTGACGCCTCTAGCCCTGAGATGCAGTGCCTCTGACATGCAGACCGCTGCGCCACTTCGGGAGCCCAAAACTCGGGAGCCCAAAACTCGGGGGCCCAAAACCAAAATTACACTCACTCCACAGGTCAGTGACTGCTGCAACAGAATGGGGTTTGTTTACTTTCTCTGGCTGCCCAAAATAGGAAAACTAAAATAGGAAATCGCCCCCAGAACAGACTTGCTATTGTTTTCATCATCTCCATTTTCCAGCATGTGACACCATAGCAAGGCACTGTTTCTCTGGGTCCAGCAGAATAGGAAGCAGAATGTCCAGTATACACATGTACAAATAAAGTTATATTCTATGGTTCCACAGCTCATATTCTATTAGGGTCAATCAGGGACAGTGAGATGGTAGATTGATTAGTCTTTAGCTGATTACTGAGGGCAGAGCTATAACAACATGGCCGTCCCCTCAGTCTTAGCTCACCAATGGAGATTCAGCATGTAAATAAACTCCTAGGCCTACAACAAGCTCCTGGATGTGTTCAGTTGTATACAGAAAAGTGGTGAGCATGTTTGTACTGTGGAGAGAGAGACAGCCAGAGAGTGTGAGAGAGAGCAACGGAGGCATGACTGATCAGCATGAAAGGAGCGTTATCATAGTCAAACACATCAATGATTAGCATCAGAGCCAGATTAGCCACAATTAGCAATCATTGACAGCCTATCTCCGGTAATGTAAAAATGTACACAACATCACTGGCACAAAGCCTATTAGATACACCAGATATAAATAGAATATATTATGGGGTGGATTTTTTTTTATTAAAACAGAAAGTCCTAGGAGAATGATGAGTCAATGAAGGAAGGAAGGAGGAAAGGAAGGGCTGGTGCAGATATCAGCATATTTTTGTTGCTCAAAGCTAAATAACTAATATATTCTGAACTGACACCACCAGGCACCCTTTTTGCATCTGTAAGATATAGCAGTTTTTAGTTTTTTTGGCGAAATAGTAATATCTCATGCACACAATCTGAAGCACTACACTTTTCTTGGTACATGTACTTTGGGAAGTGCATTCCAAAACCAAAGCTCTTTTACATCGTCTGAGTTTAAATGGTAAGCACTAAACTACATTTTCCCAAAAGTTCTGTAGTTGTCAAAAGACCAACCAACTGTAGATAACAAACTCAAATTAACACACTATATAGTTAGTATTTCATAGCATAATGGGCATATACTGTCGATGTTTACTACTGCAGAGGCAGTTCAATTACTTTTCTAATGGCCTAATTGGAAGATATGTTTCCAGTGCTATATGAACCCACCTCTTCCTCTCATTTCCTGCTGTCCCTCTCGTTACCCAGGTTACATCACCAGATCATTCACACAGTGCAGAGAGATACAGAGAGAAAGAGAGAGATACAGAGCAAGAGAAAGTAAGAGAGAGATACAGCGAGAGGGAAAATGAGAATGAGATCCTGAGAGAGAGAGAGATACAGGGAGATACAGATTGAGAGAGAGAGAGAGAGATACCGAAAGAGAGAAACAGAGAGATGTAGAAAGAGAGAGAGAGACATCAAGACATACAAGATATGTCTCAAGCATTTCGCTACACTCGCATTAACATCTGCTAACCATGTGTATGTGACAAATAAATTTGATTTGATTTGATTTGAAAGAGAGAAACAGAGAGAGATGGAGAAAGGAGGAGAGCAAGTCTGCAAGAGTCATACCTAAATTTTACAATACTAACCTCTCTCTTGAAGCTGCCTGTCAGCACATCAGTGTACATAATTACAAATACTGATAACTGTCCATTACACACTCAACACAGCTCTCCATGTCATCCAGATGTCAACAGAGCCTTCTAGAATAGCACATATAGGTAACTGCCAAAATAAAGGAAACACCAACATAGTGTCTTAATAGGGAGTTGGGCACCCACGAGCCGTCAGAACAGCTTCAATTCGCCTTGGCATAGATTCTACAAGTGTCTGTCACTCTATAGGACGGATGCAGCACCATTATTCCAAGAGAAATTCAATAATTTGGGGTTTTAATGATGGTGGTGGAAAATGTATCAGGAGCCACTCCAGAATCTCCCATAAGTATTCATTTGGGTTGAGATCTGGTGACTGAGACACACACACACACATACATACACACAAAACCTCTTAGGCTAAATTCCCTCTTTTAAAGACTCAGATCTCTTCTTCTAGACATGGTAGCCAATATAATGGTCAACTGGGTATTTTTATACATGACCTTAAGCATGATGGGATGTTAATTACTTAATTAACTCAGGATCCACACCTGTGTGAAAGCAAATACTTTCAATAAAAATGTAATCCATCATTTACCCACGTTTCCTTTATTTTGGCAGTTACCTGTGTCTAGCAGCATGCTCTGAATGCACATGTAGCTAGGGCTATCAAGACTGGGCTGTGCTTAACACACTTACCCTGACGGCTACAGTACATGTGCACTCAGAAATGAATATGTTCTTTGTAATCTAATCTCTGCATACAAAGTGAATATAGAAGAAAAGGACTGGGATTGTAACTGCAACCGGACCGCTAAAAGACAGTGAACATCTGCTGTTTGTCATGTGATTGGTGCAGCCTGCCATTACAAGGTGTGCTCCATTCAGTTACACTTTATTTGAACCCAATTTGTCTCATAAGACCTACTTAGTGATAGTGTAATAATGACATAACAGATATGTCTCAAAAGACCTTCTTAGTAACAGTGTAATAATGACATAATAGATATGTCTCATAAGACCTACTTAGTAACAGTGTAATAATTTTTTTATTTTTTTTATTTTTTATTTTACCTTTATTTAACCAGGTAGGCAAGTTGAGAACAAGTTCTCATTTACAATTGCGACCTGGCCAAGATAAAGCAAAGCAGTTCGACAGATACAACGACACAGAGTTACACATGGAGTAAAACAAACATACAGTCAATAATACAGTATAAACAAGTCTATATACAATGTGAGCATGTGAGGTGAGATAAGGGAGGTAAAGGCAAAAAAGGCCATGGTGGCAAAATAAATACAATATAGCAAGTAAAACACTGGAATGGTAGTTTTGCAATGGAAGAATGAGCAAAGTAGAAATAAAAATAATGGGGTGCAAAGGAGCAAAATAAATTAATTAATTAAAATTAAATACAGTTGGGAAATAGGTAGTTGTTTGGGCTAAATTATAGGTGGGCTATGTACAGGTGCAGTAATCTGTGAGCTGCTCTGACAGTTGGTGCTTAAAGCTAGTGAGGGAGATAAGTGTTTCCAGTTTCAGAGATTTTTGTAGTTCGTTCCAGTCATTGGCAGCAGAGAACTGGAAGGAGAGGCGGCCAAAGAAAGAATTGGTTTTGGGGGTGACTAGAGAGATATACTTGCTGGAGCGTGTGCTACAGGTGGGAGATGCTATGGTGACCAGCGAGCTGAGATAAGGGGGGACTTTACCTAGCAGGGTCTTGTAGATGACATGGAGCCAGTGGGTTTGGCGACGAGTATGAAGCGAGGGCCAGCCAACGAGAGCGTACAGGTCGCAATGGTGGGTAGTATATGGGGCTTTGGTGACAAAACGGATTGCACTGTGATAGACTGCATCCAATTTGTTGAGTAGGGTATTGGAGGCTATTTTGTAAATGACATCGCCAAAGTCGAGGATTGGTAGGATGGTCAGTTTTACAAGGGTATGTTTGGCAGCATGAGTGAAGGATGCTTTGTTGCGAAATAGGAAGCCAATTCTAGATTTAACTTTGGATTGGAGATGTTTGATATGGGTCTGGAAGGAGAGTTTACAGTCTAACCAGACACCTAAGTATTTGTAGTTGTCCACGTATTCTAAGTCAGAGCCGTCCAGAGTAGTGATGTTGGACAGGCGGGTAGGTGCAGGTAGCGATCGGTTGAAGAGCATGCATTTAGTTTTACTTGTATTTAAGAGCAATTGGAGGCCACGGAAGGAGAGTTGTATGGCATTGAAGCTTGCCTGGAGGGTTGTTAACACAGTGTCCAAAGAATGGCCGGAAGTATACAGAATGGTGTTGTCTGCGTAGAGGTGGATCAGAGACTCACCAGCAGCAAGAGCGACCTCATTGATGTATACAGAGAAGAGAGTCGGTCCAAGAATTGAACCCTGTGGCACCCCATAGAGACTGCCAGAGGTCCGGACAGCAGACCCTCCGATTTGACACACTGAACTCTATCAGAGAAGTAGTTGGTGAACCAGGCGAGGCAATCATTTGAGAAACCAAGGCTGTCGAGTCTGCCGATGCGGATGTGGTGATTGACAGAGTCGAAAGCCTTGGCCAGATCAATGAATACGGCTGCACAGTAATGTTTCTTATCGATGGCGGTTAAGATATCGTTTAGGACCTTGAGCGTGGCTGAGGTGCACCCATGACCAGCTCTGAAACCAGATTGCATAGCAGAGAAGGTATGGTGAGATTCGAAATGGTCGGTAATCTGTTTGTTGACTTGGCTTTCGAAGACCTTAGTAAGGCACGGTAGGATAGATATAGGTCTGTAGCAGTTTGGGTCAAGAGTGTGCCCCCTTTGAAGAGGGGGATGACCGCAGCTGCTTTCCAATCTTTGGGAATCTCAGACGACACGAAAGAGAGGTTGAACAGGCTAGTAATAGGGGTGGCAACAATTTCGGCAGATAATTTTAGAAAGAAAGGGTCCAGATTGTCTAGCCCGGCTGATTTGTAGGGGTCCAGATTTTGCAGCTCTTTCAGAACATCAGCTGAATGGATTTGGGAGAAGGAGAAATGGGGAAGGCTTGGGCGAGTTGCTGTTGGGGGTGCAGTGCTGTTGACCGGGGTAGGAGTAGCCAGGTGGAAAGCATGGCCAGCCGTAGAAAAATGCTTATTGAAATTCTCAATTATGGTGGATTTATCAGTGGTGACAGTGTTTCCTATCTTCAGTGCAGTGGGCAGCTGGGAGGAGGTGTTCTTATTCTCCATGGACTTTACAGTGTCCCAGAACTTTTTTGAGTTAGTGTTGCAGGAAGCAAATTTCTGCTTGAAAAAGCAAGCCTTGGATTTTCTAACTGCCTGTGTATAATGGTTTCTAGCTTCCCTGAACAGCTGCATATCACGGGGGCTGTTCGATGCTAATGCAGAACGCCATAGGATGTTTTTGTGTTGGTTAAGGGCAGTCAGGTCTGGGGAGAACCAAGGGCTATATCTGTTCCTGGTTCTAAATTTCTTGAATGGGGCATGTTTATTTAAGATGGTTAGGAAGGCATTTAAAAAAAAATATCCAGGCATCCTCTACTGACGGGATGAGATCAATATCCTTCCAGGATACCCCGGCCAGGTCGATTAGAAAGGCCTGCTCGCAGAAGTGACATAATAGATATGTCTCATAAGACATACTTAGTGACAGTGTAATAATGACATAACAGATATGTCTCATAAGACCTACTTAGTAACAGTGTAATAATGACATAATAGATATGTCTCATAAGACCTACTTAGTAACAGTGTAATAATGACATAATAGATGTCTCATAAGACCTACTTAGTAACAGTGTAATAATGACATAATAGATATGTCTCATAAGACCTACTTAGTAACAGTGTAATAATGACATAATAGATATGTCTCATATGACCTACTTAGTAACAGTGTAATAATGACATAACAGATATGTCTCATAAGACCTTCTTAGTGACAGTGTAATAATGACATGATGTCCTAAAATGTCGTGACAGCTGATGACAGAGTATGATCACTGACAAAGTGTTACTTATTTATCCAAACATGTTATTTATCAACAATTGATGTTTGAATTCTGGGTCTATATAGACATTTCCAAGAAACAGAGTAGTGGGGATGCAGATGAACAAAAACAATGTGATATTGACCAGGCAGCCGCCTGTGTTTTCCATGGAAACCAACAGCACAGTAATGAAGCATTCTCAACTGCTCAAATGCTGACTCATAGGCCCAATTAAATCTAAATATTCTGCTTTGTTTACCACTGCTGTGTAAACCACAGAATGAGTAAATACCTTCTGAATGCGTTTACAGCCAATATCCTACTAGATTAACAAGTAAATCACATCATGCCAACTGAAAAGAATAATTTACAAATTTCAAACATGATGAAGAGCTAAGGGCTGACGTGTCGTCAAAATACTGTAAATCACACTATGGTAAATCAAAGTTGGGAGCATACTGTAGATCACACTATGGTAAATCAAAGTTGGGAGCATACTGTAGATCACACTATGGTAAATCAGTTGGGAGCATACTGTAGATCACACTATGGTAAATCAAAGTTGGGAGCATACTGTAGATCACACTATGGTAAATCAAAGTTGGGAGCATACTGTAGATCACACTATGGTAAATCAAAGTTGGGAGCATACTGTAGATCACACTATGGTAAATCAAAGTTGGGAGCATACTGTAGATCACACTATGGTAAATCAAAGTTGGGAGCATACTGTAGATCACACTATGGTAAATCAAAGTTGGGAGCATACTGTAGATCACACTATGGTAAATGAAAGTTGGGATACAAGTTCCTTGTATCATTTCTGAGCGTTGGCTACTTTGGCTACTACTCATAAATTAAATGAAAGGATTGCATACATTTTTTTCGTTAATTGCACACAAGGTCCACCTGAAACTTGCCTTCCGCTTTTATTAACCCAACCCCTCTGAATCGGAGTGATGTGGGGGGCTGCCACATTGGCAGTTGTTGTGGGGGGTTAACCAGCTTGCTAAAGGGCACAATGACAGGTTTTTCACCTTGTCGGCTCATGGATTTTAACTCTTGGTTACTGGCCCAATGCTAACCACTAGGCCACCTGCCGGCATCCAGCCAGTCTTTATCATCTAACAACTGGATGTGCTTCTGTTTCTATCCTTCCCAAACAAATTCTCTGAATTACTACACATAAGATGTATGCAAGATTAAATGCAAAACACCAAACAACACGTAGCCTAATACTGCTTCCCAAAGCCCAAACTGTAGCCTAAAGCCCAGACAGAGAGACGGACAGCTCAACCAGTGTCTCTCTGCGTCATCTACCCAGTGTGTTCGTCCAATGTGTGGATGAGAGTTTTAATAGGAATCATAAAGCATCCTGTAGCACCTCACAAGACTTTCATTCAGCCAGCTCTCTCCTTCAACAGTGGAGACCCAGTAACCGTAACGGTTTATGAACTGGTGCGTTTCACAGAGGGAGCTGATGCAGAGGTTCAAGGTTGGCTGCTTCCTGGCCTGAGCGATAATACCCTCTAGTCTGGACAGCCGGTGTATCAATCTTTCTCTCCCGTCTGGCAGAAGTAAAGTCTGCCCGCTGACTCACCGACTTGCTGTAGTCAGGGAGTTCTTTCAAGGCCTCAGCAAGGAGAGGGGAGGAAAGAACTCAGGAGGGATTTGCCTAGGTGTCGGACCAGAATCAGGAGGGATTTGTCTAGTGGTCGGACCAGAATCAGGAGGAATATGTCTAGTGGTCGGACCAGAATCAGGAGGGATTTGTCTAGTGGTCGGACCAGAATCAGGAGGGATTTGCCTAGGGGTCGGACCAGAATCAGGAGGGATTTGTCTAGTGGTCGGACCAGAATCAGGAGGGATTTGTCTAGTGGTCGGACCAGAATCAGGAGGGATTTGTCTAGTGGTCGGACCAGAATCAGGAGGAATTTGTCTAGTGGTCGGACCAGAATCAGGAGGAATATGTCTAGTGGTCAGACCAGAATCAGGAGGAATATGTCTAGTGGTCGGACCAGAATCAGGAGGGATTTGCCTAGTGGTCGGACCAGAATCAGGAGGGATTTGCCTAGAGGTCGGACCAGAATCAGGAGGGATTTGCCTAGAGGACGGACCAGAATCAGGAGGGATTTGTCTAGTGGTCAGACCAGAATCAGGAGGGATTTGTCTATTTGTCAGGAGGGATTTGAGTGGTCAGACACGAATCAGGAGGGATTTGCCTAGTGGTCGGACCAGAATCAGGAGGGATTTGACTAGTGGTCGGACCAGAATCAGGAGGAATTTGTCTAGTGGTCGGACACGAATCAGGAGGGATTTGACTAGTGGTCGGACCAGAATCAGGAGGGATTTGACTAGTGGTCGGACCAGAATCAGGAGGGATTTGACTAGTGGTCGGACCAGAATCAGGAGGGATTTGACTAGTGGTCGGACCAGAATCAGGAATCAGGGGGATTTGACTAGTGGTCAGACCAGAATCAGGAGGGATTTGCCTAGGGGTCGGACCAGAATCAGGAGGGATTTGACTAGTGGTCGGACCAGAATCAGGAGGGATTTGACTAGTGGTCGGACCAGAATCAGGAGGGATTTGACTAGTGGTCGGACCAGAATCAGGATAAGGTTTAAGAACAGAGAAAACATTGCCAAACTAAAACGTTATGAATAGACTATGAAACAGGTACCATAGACAGACCACACTACTGTGGGCTGTCTGCCAACTCACTGTTTTAGCTGATTCATTTGCTTACCATTAGGTAATAGGCCCCCAGATTTAAAATGATTAGGGTGTCATTCCAAACTGACAATTTCATATTCCCCTCGACAGACAAATGTTTCATTTCCTCTCAACACGCTGAAATGCTTTGTCTTCCCTCATCCTTCTCACCTGAGCATCATGTTCTACCTCAGGGCAGGCTCCCTCCCTCCATTACCACGGGATAACCAAGACCTTCCTGAAACACTATGGCAATTACAAATGTTTATTAATTTACCTGAAAGATGCTTTGTACAATAAAAACTGTTTGACGTAGGAAGAACACCATGCACGCCATCATTCCTGCTTTATTATAATTAGCCCATCTGTCATCAACCCATAAATAAACCTTATGAATGCTTTGGGAAAAAACACTGGCTTGAGAGAGCGAAAGAGAAGGGGGGTAGCAAAGAGAGGGGTGGGAGAGAATGACAGGGAGAGAAAGAGAAGGGGGGTAGCAAAAGAGAGGGGTGGGAGAGAATGACAGGGAGAGAAAGAGAAGGGGGGTAGCAAAAGAGAGGGGTGGGAGAGAATGACAGGGAGAGAAAGAGAAGGGGGGGGTAGCAAAAGAGAGGGGTGGGAGAGAATGACAGGAAGAGAAAGAGAAGGGGGGTAGCAAAAGAGAGGGGTGGGAGAGAATGACAGGGAGAGAAAGAGAAGGGGGTAGCAAAAGAGAGGGGTGGGAGAGAATGACAGGGAGAGAAAGAGAAGGGGGGGGTAGCAAAAGAGAGGGGTGGGAGAGAATGACAGGGAGAGAAAGAGAAGGGGGGTGGGAGCAAAAGAGAGGGGTGGGAGAGAATGACAGGGAGAGAAAGAGAAGGGGGGGTAGCAAAAGAGAGGGGTGGGAGAGAATGACAGGGAGAGAAAGAGAATTTTAATGAAAAATGAATGAATGGCATTTCTGCAGTGAAAAGCTCACTTCGAAAGGAATGAGAAATGACGCACGTGCAGTATTTTAAACCTTACACTACATTAAGTGGAAAATAGAGGATTTTATAAGAGACCCATTTCAATGAGAAAGAGTTATAAGTGAATGAATACATAGTTTGCATATTCCTTGCTGTATTTCTCCATCCACAGTAGAGAGAAGAGAGGTGTGGCAGTTGAGAGCATCAGGACTGACCAGCTGTCACAACAGTTTGACAGGATGAATGGTGAGGTAGGATGGCCTGGCAGCATCACACATGTAGGTCTCACTGCTTTGACTGAGGAGAGGCAGGTACAGCCTAGTGACTCTGACACTCACACAAGCATACACACACAAGGCACGCACAAGGCACAAGAGTGACTGGGCCATTTCATTTCCATGGCAACCACTCATTGAAGCCTACATTTGTGCTGTGTATGGACGAGAGAGAGAGAGAGAGAGAGACGGTGGGGGTGAGGGTGAGTGGGAAAGGCAGTAGTGGCGAGAATGAAATTGACAGGATATATGACAAGAGAACTAGCATGGCTTTGTAGAGCTGCAGAAGTAATTCAACTAGAATAAATTCTGTGAAATAAGAAGTGTATCTTAATGTCAAACAGCATTGCTCCATTACCATCCATGTCTGTCAGGTAAAACAGTGCACTTGGCCTGAGCATAGCTACCTGGTGTGCGACCTACAGCTCCAGCCCTGTCTCTCTGCAGCCTCTGTATCTGAACTAGACCCCACAGAGACACTCTGAGAACCAGCTGGTAATTTTTCAGCTGATGTGCTTTCCTGTGAAGCAGATTATTGAGGTGCAGATAAAGAGTTTAAATCGCTGCAAGGTCAACGTAATTCCTGCTTGAGATAAAGGAACATGAGCCTGCTGGCACTCACCTGGGCGTTCTGAAACCAACTGATAAAACTGCATGGGGTGGGGGAGGGGGGTATTCATATGGGGAGAGAGGGATATCCTACCTATGTGGGAGTCATTTAATAGTAGCAAAGAAAATCACATCTTGAATTGAGAATGTAACAAGTACAGTTTCTTCAGACAGCCATCTTCAGATATGAAACTAAATTACACAGGATTAAACTACTGTACAGATGTATTGCTTGTATATTCTGGCTAAATGGTAGCTGCACTTGGCCTGATTATACATGTAAACTGTCAAATTGAATTTTGTTTTGTGTTTTGTGCACACAACACACTATAGGACACCTGCTCGTCAAACATCTCATTGCAAAATCATGGGCATTAATATTGAGTTGGCCAAAAGAGCATTAGTGAGGTCTCGGGCACTGATGTTGGGCGATCAGGACTCGTTTGTAGTTGGCGTTCCAATTCATCCCAAAGGTGTTCAATGGTGTTGAGGTCAGGGCTCTGTGCAGGCCAGTCAAGTTCTTCCACCCCGATCTCGACAAACTATTTCTGTATGGACCTCGCTTTGTGCAAGGGGGCATTGTTATGCTGAAACAGGAAATGGCCTTCCCCAAACTGTTGCCACAGAAATATCTTCAGAGACCTCAAACCGCCCAAACACCCCGGTGTCTGTCCGCCCTTTCTGCTAGTGACGCACACACACACACAAACACATGCACACACCGTCCATCTTGAATAACAAGGAGACACCCACACCAGACAAGATACAACCCTCCCCCCCCCCATCCCTCCTCTCAGTCTGAACCCCCACACTGTCAATGATTGAGAGGCGTAAACTTAAGGATTTTAAACACTGATCCAACATTGTACCAATCCAATGTGTGTCAACTGCGCCACTCACCCCCAAAAACAGCAACAAGCACTGACAGCCGTCAGGAGAAAACTAACGTGGCACATTGCAGTAACCTTCCTCTAAAACAAATGTCACCGTTGATAGCATCGCCCATCACAGTGAAAATGAGTCCTGTCCAACCTTTTAACAGAGATGTCAAAAAAGTAGGAGAAGGGGAAGCTAACAGTTTAATTTCAGATGCCTAAAACTTATTTTTCGAATCCCAACACCCCCCGTATCTCATTCCTAGAATGTCAACACTGCCCACCCTGTCCCATGATCACATGTAGCCTACTCCCTCAAGCAAACATGATGAAGACAGGAGGGAAGGCATTTTATAGGGGATGTTGAAGGTTGTATTTCATTGCTGGTGTCGCCTTGTCGTCTCCTCTCCGTCTGCACTGCTCTGAAAGGACAGGAGAGGCGAAAGCAAATCCTTCTTGTTTCCACTTCATTGCCTTGCTGCCTTCTTAGGTCAAACCAGATTAATAACAGGAAAACACAGTGACAACTTCACCATAGAGACCAGTTTCCCAGACCAAGAGTGAGACTACTCTTGGACTAAAAAGCTTGCAAAATGGAGAATCTGAATTGAAAATTCTTTCCAGGAATAGCCTTCGCTTGGCTCTGGGAAACCGGCCCTTGGAGCAGAGGTGCACCTTATGAGGTAGCCTCGACTATCTCTCGGTAGTTATAGTAATCATGCAGTAGCATGGCCTTGATCAGGTGCTGAGCCTGCCGCGCCGTGACTCCTGAGAGAGAGGACCATGATTGTCCACCAGGGGGGGAGGGGGATTAATGAGGGCATCCTGTGCAGCAGCACCTTGTGGGCTGATTACACGGCCTAGTCAAATGCATGCAGCAAACGCCTAAACACTTGAGGGGGAGTGGGGATAACATTCCCAGGGTTTCTGCATGAGTTAGGCAATCTAGCTGTCAGTGGCAATGATTAATTTTGATGGTCTCATAAATTCTGCAGAGAAATATATTGCCCCTATAATATCTGTTGATTTGCACTAGGTTCCTCCTCTGCCTTAAGGTCTGTTCTGGGAAACAACAGTCAACAAATGGCTCAGTCCCCAAGAGTAAAAAAAAAAAAAAAAAAGAAAGTACAACACCCACGCCTAGCCTGACGTATGACTGAAGGAGTATGGGTAATGACTGAAGGAGTATGGGTAAAAAAGACAAAGTAGATCACAGTGACGCGTGCTTGGCTTATCTGCGTGGTAAGAGCTATGGATTTAGGTGTTAGCTTATCGAAGACATCGCTAATAATGAATGATTATGCACATCGCCAACAGCCCACATAACAGAACCTCTCCAGCACTCAGCAGCCAAACCAACATTGAGGAGTGAGAGCATAGTTTTGATCAGTGAAGACCATGACAACGTCTGTTGTTACATCACCATTTAAAAAAGACACAGTGCCAATTACAGTCACTCATACGAGTGGGGAGAGGGATTGCGAGCAGGAGAGAGAGAGAAAGAAGAGAGAGAGAGATCGTAAGAGTGAGAGAGAAGGGGGATGGAGGAAGAGAGAAAGGGGGACAAAGAAGAGAGAGAGATAGAGCAGCTAAGTTGTATTGGTATTTTTGGGGTATTTTATTACGATCCCCATTAGTTGTTGCGAAAGCAGCAGCTACTCTTCCTGGGGTCCAACACAAAACATAAAACATGACATAATACAGAACATTAATAGACACGAACAGCTTAAGGACAGAAGTACATCCAAGTTGATAGATGCCTCATAAACAAGACAGAGTGAAAGAGACTTTCCTATTGGTCTCTTTCTTTAAGGTTATCAATGAGGATGAATTGTGTGCTTTAATCTTTCAAATATGTAATCAATAAATAATGAAATGTTCTCTCCCTTTACTCTGATGCTGGGAAGGAACCTGGCCCTTGTGCATTATGGTTGGCAAGTTATGCCCCTAAGTTTCCTGGTGGTTTGTTTTTTCTCTACAAAGTCATTTTAGCCAGAAGGACTCCCAAATTGCCACAATGAACATTACTATGGACACTTGATTCATTAGGCACCTTTCATGACCTGTGAGCTTGAGGTGACATCATACTCTATGATACCATTCTCAAATAATACCGAAGCCATTTTCTCAGTTGATAAATAATTGACTTAGCAGTTTAAAAAAACATGGTTTATGTTATCGTATAATAATTTCTGTAGACTTAACACTGCACATGCAATGTTAATCAATAGTTTGATCAATGACCTCTATTGATCAATAACTCCCCATTAGGACAATCTCTGGACTGGGGGCAACTACTTAATGAACAGGGCAGTGTTGCAGATGTTTTTTTATTGTTATGGGCAGGTATGGTATGCCCTCATGTGGTTGAATATCAGAGTTGAACTAATAATACAGGACCCAGAGTAATATCCTGGGGGTGTACATTCACTAGGAACCAAGAAGAAGCAACCGGGATGACGTTTGACAATGTTTGGCTACGCAACGTGGCCCTGTAGTCCCACCTCATATAGTTGACAGCATGTTCCCTGCTGCCTCTCTTCATCCCGCTGGTAGACATGCAGCCACAGCATCAGAGGCAAAGCTCCTGCATGGTCCAGTGTGCAAGAAAGCTGCAATAAAAAGAGGAGAAATACAACACACAATTGCCAAATGTATGTTTGATGAGGGAGGAGGGACAAGAGACTATTAAAAATGCATTTCATCTTTTTGACATGAACATGCACATAAAGTGCATTCAGAAAGTATTCAGACCACTTGGCTTTTTACACATTTTGTTACGTTACAGCCTTATTCTAAAACTGATTAAATAGTTTTTTCCCTCATCAATCTATATACAATAACCCATACTGACAGAACAAAAACATAGAAAAAACAACTGAAATATCACATTTTGATACAACAGTAGATGAGATGGGAAGAAGTCTGTCCATAATAAAGTTCTACTCTGCCTTCTTAACAGCACTATCAACAAGGCAGTTCCTACAGGCCCTGGTTTTTACCTTCTTAACAGCACTATCAACAAGGCAGGTCCTACAGGCCCTGGTTTTGTCGCACCTGTTCAGTCGTGTGGTCAGGTGCCACAAAGAGGGACCTCAGAAAATTGCTATTTGACAAGAGACTATTAAAAATGCACACACTACCATAAATCTCAAGAAACAAGCAAATGGAGAGCTTGGGGCTATAACGTTCTATCTGCGTTTTTGATTTATTGAGTTATTGACATAACCTTGATCTGTTCAATGTTCTCTACCTAAATAGTACTCTAAATACCCTCATTTATGTTATTAAGTTCAAAAGAATACAAGACAACAAAAAATTACTAACACCATTCAAACCAATGATGGTTCAGAAACTTTAAATGCCAATTATCTCAGAATCCACTTTTTGCAAATAGAACCTTAGGGTCCCAAGCTCTCGAAAAGTCACCGGAGATTTTTTAGCAATCTTTTTTTGCTAAAAACACCAGTCTCAACCTCAACAGTGAAGAGGCGACTCCGGGGTGCTGGCCTTCTAGGCAGAGTTCCTCTGTCCAGTGTCTGTGTTCTTTTGCCAATCTTAATCTTTTATTTTTATTGGCCAGTCTGGGATATGGCTTTTTCTTTGCAACTCTGCCTAGAAGGGCAGCATCCTGAAGTCGCCTCTTGACTGTTGACGTTGAGACTGGTGTTTTGTGGGTACTATCTAATGAAGCTGCCAGTTGAAGACATGTGAGGCGTCTGTTTCTCAAACTAGACACACTAATGTACTTGTCCTCTTGCTCAGTTGCGCACCGGAGCCTCCCACTCCTCTTTCTATTCTGGTTAGAGCCAATTTGCGCTGTTCTGTGAAGGGAGTAGTACACAGTGTTGTTTCTGGCCATTATGAGCCTGTAATCAAACCCACAAATGCTGATAGTCCAGGTACTCAACTAGTCTAAAAAGGCCAGTTTTATTGCTTCTTTAATCAGCACCACAGTTTTCAGCTGTGCTAACATAATTGCAAAAGGGTTTTCTAATGATCATTTAGCCTTTTAAAATGATAAACTTGGATTCAGCTGTGCTAACATAATTGCAAAAGGGTTTTCTAATGATCATTTAGCCTTTTAAAATGATAAACTTGGATTAGCTAACACAACGTGCCATTCTAACACGGGAGTGATGGTTACTGATAATGGGCCTCTGTACGCCTATGTAGATATTCCATTAAAAAAACAGCTGTTTCCAGCTACAATAGTCATTTACAACATTAACAATGTCTCCACTGTATTTCTAAGTGACCCCAAAATTTTGAACGGTAGTGTAAATATTCCTAATTCCATTCCTTTACTTTGGATTTGTGTGTATTGTTGTGAACTTTTTTTAGATATTACTTGTTAGATATTTCTGCACTGTTGGAGCTAGAAAAACATGCATTTAGCTACACCCTCAATAACATCTACTCAACATGTGTATGTGACCATTAAATTTGATTTAGCTCAACTTACCATGTCCTGCGACACAACTTACCCTGTCCTGCGACACAACTTACCCTGTCCTGCGACTCAACTTACCCTGTCCTGCGACTCAACTTACCCTGTCCTGCAACTCAACTTACCCTGTCCTGCAACTCAACCTACCCTGTCCTGTTTTCAAGAGAACACATGTTTTCAAAACTGTTGTGTTTACATGAATTTGGATTAATTCCAGGGATACACATCATCCTGAAATATATCTAGATATCTTTGTTAGGAAGAATGCTATTTTTCTCTTGAAGGAGTGAATGTAAAATATAAAAATTGGCTCAACTTACCCCACTCTCCAGTGTCCAAAACACCAGTCAGATATTAATGGTCATCAGAGCATGTGTCGATACTAATATGCTGGAAAGCAAGGGAGTGCTGCTCTCGGATCAGCTTTCTCCATTAAAATCATTAGAATTATTTCACAATTGCCTACTGACGATTTATCAACTCCTATTACCACATAGGGCTGCAAATATTGACCAATCTTAGTCTAATGCTTACCCCCACCCCCCAAAATGCACTAAATCACCGATTTGGCACATCATTGCGCACATGTTAGTCTACAAATCATGAAATATATTGAGACAAATTACAGACAGTAGCCTACAAGTTGCAAAAAAAAGCTCAATTGATTAACATGAAATGTATTTCAATATGATTGAATTAGGCCTATAGCCTACTGTTTATATTTTAATGCAGTCATCTAGGTTTTAATTTAAAGCAGAGTTTTATACATCACTTGTTTGTATAAACTGCAAAGACATTGGCAACTTTGTAGGCTACTTGGAGACAACTTTGTTCTGAAATTATCGGCGGCCAAAGAGAGACGGATAAACAATTTGATTCTATGTTTAGCTGAAACCTGTATATAAAGTGAAGCGGATGGTCAAAATAGCATTTAACGACGCAATTATTTATTCTACGAGTGGTCTGAAGCAAGCATTAGACTACGAGCGTTTTCAAATGCAACGTTAATAACGATGGTTTTGGGAAATAGCTCGGAGATTTAATTAAACGACGATGAATTTTGCCTAAAATGCTTTTGGGAAACCGCGCCCTGAGCGAGGAAGAGACAAAGCGAGAGGCATGACTCCGCCCCTAAATCTGTCAGCGAGAAAAATACAACGAGAAACAGACGAAGTGGGGATTGTTTTTGTATGAAGGTCATGTTTTGTCTGATTGAACATGGTAAATAGGCGTTTATAAATGCACTGCATAGACTACTGTGCTTTGATAAATTACGATGAATAACGTTCTAAAAAAAAGGACATGCTTGAACTTCCTTCTGTCACAATGCATTGCTGCATTATGACGTCATACATGTTCTCGAATCACCCGTTCAGGAGATGAGGTGGTGGAAACTCAGCGAAGTGAAAAGAGACGTCAAGTGGTGTTTACTGGACGATAACAGAATCCCAAACGTCTGAAATTGAAACAAAATCCCCGTAGGTTTCTTTGATGATATAATCTTGCATTCTTCTATTACACTGACAATGTCTACCTTATAGTCCTACACTGTAAAGTTCTCATTGATCTTCATTTTGTAATTGCAGATTCATTTGGTGTAAATGGGGAAAGGAATGGGAAAAGGCATCATTGCTGATGCTGCAGTGGAGAAATACTTTGCTGATCTGAAAGCAAGCACATCTTACATCCTTGGACTTTTAGTTGGACAGGTGAGACATTTAGGCCTACTGTGTGTAAGGGGATGTGGTCCGTCTTTCTAATGTTAGGCTATCCAATGCAATATCATTTTATTTCATCAACATTTGTTTTGCTACAGGGGGAGTTTGTGGTGCATGCAGCGATGACCCCACTAAAGGAGGACAATCCTGATGGCCTGATGAATGAGGATGACAAAGACTACATCCTAGATCACGCAGAACATGTGAGATTTATTGGAGAACATGCCTGAGAAATATGGAGGATTGTTTTTTCTGAAACGATCTTCTGTTGTACTGTGGTGTTATAGTGTTATGATATTCAAGTGTCTATGGTTTGGTTAATGACTCCTGCATTGTTCCTTTTGTTAAAGCTGAACCGCATGGTGCCTGGAGGACTGTCTGTGATGGGCATGTTTGTGGTCTCCCCGTCCCACCAGACCAAAGAGAGCCATATGAAAATGAGGCGGGTGAGGCAGGAATTTCTTCTTTGTCAAATTTCAAGCTTTTGTTTTTCTTAATTTTCTTTCTTTAGATGTTTTTGGTTTGATTGTCTATCTGATGATTTATCCATTTGTCTGTATTCTGTCTGCATTTTCTCTGTTAGACTATGGCTGCTGTGGAGAGTCGTGTATCCGAGGACAGGCTTTGGGGTTTCTCAGAGGAGGACACCAATGACAGAGTGATGCTTCATATCTGCTCCAACACCAACAAGTATCCTCTTACTCAGTCTCCACTGCTGATGACACACACACTCATCCACACACTCATCCACACACGCAGACACACACACTCATCCACACACACAGACACACACGCAGACACACACACACACACATTCACACACACACACACACACACACACACACACATGCAGACACACACACATCCACACACGCAGACACACACAGAGACACACACACATATCCACAGACACACACGCAGACACACACACGCAGACACACATGCAGACACACATCCACAGACAGACACGCGCAGACACACACACACATCCACATATGCAGACACACACACGCAGACACACACACACTGACACACATGTACATAACACAAAGACTAAAGAGAACACACTCTTTCTTAGCAATTTCATCACAGAGTGACTTGCTGGATTATGAACATTAAAGAACCTAGTGTGAGTACAGAGTTGATATTTTCAACATTTTACTCATTCATTAATTTGCCTGTGTATTATCTTCTAACATCGCAATTCACTGCAAATCAAATCAAATTGTATTTGTCACATGTGCCGAATACAACAGGTATTACAGGGAAATCCTCACTTCCAAGCCCTTAACCAACAATGCAGTTCAAGAAAATATTTACTTAATTAACTAAAGTAAAAAATAAAATTAAACAGTATCACAATAAAATGACATAACAATAACGAGGCTATATGGGGGGAGTACCGGGAGAGAAGGAGAGAAAAGGCTGAACTCTCGTTCCTGGTTAGTGTTGATAAATGTTAACTTACTGCGTGATGTCTTCCAGAAATCTTCTAAATCTGCGACATGGAGTTACCTGCAGTGGATGACAGCGTTCTGGCCTGTTGCAGTCTGCCCCATGGACATCGACCTGATGTTCCCTATCAAGGACAAGACCCGCCACGGTCTGATGCAGGCCATGAAGGTAACCTAGGGCCCCAGTCAAAAGTAGTGCACTATATAGGGAATGTGGTGCCATTTTGGACAGAGGCCTAGTTTAATCATTATTATTGTTATATGTTTATTACACATTCAGTCTTCCACCACTACTTCTACTGACAAAGTGACAATACATCTTATCCGTGTTAGGATGGGATGATGAGGTGGGCAAAGAAGACTGAGGCCAGTGTTTGTCTCCTCAACAACAAACATCTACCAGCTAAGACAGATTTGAACCCCCCAACTAAGGCAAGTTTGGTGTGGTGTGCAACTGAATATTGCAATGTCGTTGCTGACGATCCTTGTGAATGACAACTGTTTATGTCCTGTATGTTCTTTAGAGGAACAATTCACAAAGGATAAAGATTCAAGGTCAGATCTTCATCCCAACGGTAAGTGGGAATATGAATATTGAGAAGAAAAGAAAATTACTGCAACAATCGTATTGTTGTACTTTTCTTACATTGTAATGGATCAGTGTAACGGGCTCAAATCTGCTCCATATAGAGGTTCAGGTGAACCCACGTTGCAATCTCCTCTCTCTCTCTCTCTCTCTCTCTCTCTCTCTCTGGGTTATCTTGTAGGCAGGGGGCAAGCTGGGGGAGAGGCCGTCCACTGCGTCAGTGCAGGTATGCAGCTGTATCCTGAGACTGAAGGGGAGTCTGGGGTGCAGAGCGTACATGAACCCTGCAAGGACCACTGCCAAGACCACCACCATGGTAGGCAACTGTGGGCACCAATAAGTCCGGCAACCAGTATTTCAAACACTTGAGCTGCATCTCTGTGATGACTTTTTGATGACCTTGAGTCCATGTCACTCACAGTACATCAAGAGGGACATCATCAGGAGTGTCTACAACAGTGCCAAAAACTTCTTTGAACATCTGATAAATGATGAAAACTCAGGTAGGATACATGAATAGTTAGTTACCAGTGCAGTAGGTCCTAAATGGCCTTGAAATTCAATAATTAGTCCGCAGCTGTGCCACTAGATGGCGATGGTTAGGCACTGTAGTTTTTCTTGTACTGTACACTCAACCAGCATCATTCATGACGATATGACAGAGGCTCTTGAGTAATTGTAAAATATGTAAAAACGATCTTTGACCTTCGTATATAAAACAGGTACGCATATATCTGTGTGCATGTGTGACCCTGCAGATATCCATGTATATGTCTCTGTGTGTGTATCTGTTTGCATGGTTGCATGTGTGTGTGTGTGTGTGTGTTTGCATGTGTCTATGTGTGTGTGTCTCTATAGCAAAGGCATTCATGGTCTCCCAGCCCTTGGCTAAGCGGGTGTTCTTCCTGGTTCCCGACACTGGCATCTCTCTGTGTGACTACATACTCTCCTCTGAGACAGAGGCAGCTGTCCAGGAGAGGGTAAGGGAGTGGGCAGGCTTCACCATCCCTGATGGGCAGCTCCATATCACCCAGCAGCTGGTACAGGGCAGGTTGGAGTGGCACCAAGGTAGGCTAGGTACTGGTTCAGCTCCGTCTATGCTGTCTGAAATAGAACCCAAATTCTCATAAAGTTGCCAAAAGATAATCTGCTGGTCAGATAGATGTCTTGATGTTCCCTGAGGGCAATAAGATATACTTGGCTGCATTTTGGAAAGTGAGTGTCAAATGTGACTTGATCACTATTCTAAGTAGGCCTACAGACAGGTCGGATAATGTCACAGCAGTAAATGTTGTTACCTCCTCGTACATGCCTGTCGATCTGTCATCGACTTTATTCCTCTTGATGTCATGTTTTAAAATGCACGTAGGGCATTCAACAAATCGTCATATTCATAGATAATAGTTCTATTCTTGTTCTATTCTATTCTTTTTACTTTTGCCACTACCTGTGTCTACCTGCTGTTATAAGGTTCCTCCCGAGTTTCAGTTTCTGTCCCACCCATAGCATATTTCTCAATAAGATAGCTGTGCCCTTTGTGACATGGTTACAGTGTGTGTTCAGATCTTGTTGTGACCTGTCTCATCTGTGTGGTTTACAGATGATTGAGCATCAGTATGGATTTTCTTTCTTTTTATATATTTATAAAAGGCAAGAAGAAGAAAATAAATAGCTGAAGTCATTGATCTCCCCCAGGCATCAGATATGTGTTACAATAGAGAAGGTGGTTCCTCGCAGCCTTTCTGCCTGTAGTTTAGGACATATTTAGGAAGCAGGTAGGAAGCAGGTAGGCTGCAGATAGGGCACAGCTAGGAAGCAGTTAGGAAGCAGGTAGGAAGCAGGTAGGAAGCAGGTAGGCTGCAGGTAGGAAGCAGTTAGGGCACAGCTAGGAAGCAGTTAGGAAGCAGGTAGGAAGCAGGTAGGGCACAGGTAGGAAGCAGGTAGGAAGCAGGTAGGGCACAGCTAGGAAGCAGTTAGGAAGCATGTAGGGCACAGGTAGGAACCAGGTAGGCTGCAGGTAGGAAGCAGGTAGGAAGCAGGTAGGCTGCAGATAGGGCACAGGTAGGAAGCAGTTAGGAAGCCAGTAAGAAGCTGGTAGGAAGCCGATAGGAAGAAGTTAGGAAGCAGAGTGGGTTGAGTGTCTAACGGCTTTTTATTCTGGTTGGAGATTCAGAGGAAGGCATGGACAGCACCTGGGTCCCGGTGTACAAGATCCAGCAGAGGCGCAAAATCACCATGGGTACGTTGTGATGCAGCATACCCTCTCTCTCTCGCCTTCCGTTTACTTTTCCCCTCTCCTCCATATTAGTCAGTACTCCTCTCCTCTGTGTTGTAGGTGTGGCAGTGGCTTCAGGAGTCTCCCTGGTGGCCTGTCTCATCTATAGTCTCTTCCTAGAAGAGTGACGATGTGTCCCACGGAGTCAAGCGGTTCAATCCCAGGATCTGGCATGCAAAGGGCATCAGAACATCCCTGGGATTCCCATAAATTAAAGGGGCCTGTGCAATGACATGGAAGTTAAGATGTGTTTTTTCCATTTCTATTAACACATTCCAGTAACAGATGACAGTGTGTCTAGGAATACACTTCCTGGGAAGTATACACTTCCATTGTTAGAGGGGCCCATTCATATTTGCGGCGTGAGACAGCAAAGTCACGTGGAAGGAGCAATTTATTTTCACGTGAGATCAGAGCCACCAGCTGCTATAGTTTTACACTCTAACGGGAGCATCATGCCCCAGACCGGGTCCTCAGCCCTGTGTCATGCCTCATGATGTGACGTCATCTTAGTGGGGTTTTGTGTGGGTCAACTAGAGTGTTGCAGCTGGTGCCATGAATCAAAGCTCACAGCGCCAACTGAGAAACAACCTACCCAATAAACAGAGAGAGAGGGATGGGGGCGCTTATTATAACTACTGTAGGTAAATATTTGTGTTAACTAATCTAATTCTCGGAAGTCTCGGGTAATCAACAGTGCCTCTTCAAACTCAGGAGGCTGAAGAAATTTGGCTTGTTAACTAAAACTCTCACAAACCTTTACAGATGCACAATTGAGAGCATCCTGTTGGGCTATATCACTGCCTGGTACGACAATTGCACCGCCCACAAACGCAGGGCTCTTCTGAGGGTGGTGCGGTTTGCACAACGCATCACCGGGGGCAAACTACCTGCCCTCCAGGACACCTACAGCACCCAATGTCACAGGAAGGCCAAAAAGATCATCAAGGAGAACAACCACGCTATCATCCAGAAGGCGAGGTCAGTACAGGTACGTCAAAGCTGGGACCGAGAGACTGAAAAACAGCTTCTATCTCAAGGCCATCAGACTGTTAAACAGCCATCACCATCACAGACAGGCTGCTGCCTACAGTACATACAGACTTGAAATCATTGGTCACTTTCGTAAATGGAACACTAGTCACTTTAATAATGTTTACATATCTTGCATTACTCATCTCCTATGTATATACTGTATAGCCTATGCGCTCTGACGTTACTCATCCATATATTTATATATTCTTATTCCATTCATTTACTTAGATTTGCGTGTATTAGGTATATGCTGTGGAATTGTTAGATATTACTTGTTAGATATTGCTGCACTGTCAGAACTAGAAGCACAAGCATTTCATTATACTCACAATAACATCTGCTAACCATGTGTATGTGACCAATACATTTGATTTGATCTATAATGGGAATTCATGCATTGCCCACTGTCTAAACAAAAATGTAGCAATTGGTATAGCGCTACTGTGTTGACTTTATGGACGTTATAGATCTTATTTTGTTTGTGGCTAATATCTGTCTTAGCCCTTCCATGAGGCACTTGATGTTTTCTCTCAACACTGCTACAGGCCACAGGCTTACACTGCACTCCTGAACCCTGACATCAACAACAACCACCTCAGATACACAACACTTACTGTAGGCTATTATACAGTATATATGACTTGCAGCTACAGTAAAATTCTGTCTGTGGCCACATCACATACCGAAACTCTGTGGTTACTGTGAGCATGGGGCAAGTGGTGACAGGCCTGTCCAGACTCCAGACAGACACAGAGAGGATATTTTTGCTACTAGGCCCAGCCGCCACCCATGCGATGCAACGGTCGCCGCAGTGAGCAGAAGATGTTGTCAGTCTGGTGGGACTGTGTTGTTACATGCTTAAGGAACCACGGGCAGGAGAAGCACCAGGTTGCATGAAAGGAAAGCTCCAGGGGGAGGTTTCAGTGAGGCGTGATAGGGGTTAGACACACCACTGGTTGTGGAGACGTGAAAGACAGTCTCCCTTAAAGGTTACCCTGGTTACCCTGGGCCATGTGTAGTCTGTAACAGGATCACTTGTATTTTAAACCTAAGAGGAAATATGACAGTGTGTCACAGTTCACAGTATTCTGCTGTTGGCCTGACGAACACTCACTCGCTGGCCGGTGCCTGATGAACGCTCACTCACTGGCCGGTGCCTGACGAACACTCACTCACTGGCCGGTGCCTGACGAACACTCACACGCTCGCCAGTGCCTGACGAACACTCACTCACTGGCCGGTGTCTGACGAACACTCACTCACTGGCCGGTGCCTGGGATGTATGTAATAAGACTAAAGATTTCCTGGGGTAACAATGTAAGAAATAATACATGAAAAAACAAAATACTGCATAGTTTCCTAAGAACGCGAAGCGAGGCGACCATCTCTGTCGGTGCCATTTTCAGAGTTTCAGAGTTATTGTTCCCAGCACAAGGTGCACCTGTGTAATGATCATGCTATTTAATCAGCTTCTTGATATGTCACACCTGTCAGGTTGATGGATTGTCTTGGCAAAGGACAAATGCTCACTAACAGGGATATAAACACATTTGTTCACAGAATATGAGAGAAATAAGCTTTTTTTTACATATGGAACATTTCCGGGATCTACTATTTCAGCTCATGAAACATGGGACCAACATTTTACATGTTGTGTTTATATTTGTGTTCGCTGTATTTGCAATTTCATGTTTGTAAGGAAATACTCTTGATTTGGACCCGTCTCTCTAAATGTAATTTTTTTTATTGGAGGCTAGCTATACGCAACCAATCATCAGTGTCTCGAGTACCTGTAGCTCACCTTTAGCAGCAGCGCCCAGAGAGAGAGAGAGGAGAAGCCAGGCCAAACAGCCACAGAGGCTTGTGACTTCATCCTATAAGACGATTAGAACGCCTGATCAGCTAGAAGAGATCACTGTGATCACACGGACCCTCTCATCATAACATAACATTGTGGATTATATTCTGGAATGTGGAATGTCTGGCATTGTTCTGACTGTATGTTTCGTCACCATGCTGTGACACACAGGAGACTGGTGGCACCTTAATTGGGGGGGACAGGCTTGTGCTAATGACTTGAGCGGTATCAGTGGAATGGTATCAAATACATCAAACACATGGTTTCCATGGTTTCCAGGTGTTTGATACCATTATTATGAGCCGTCCTCCCCTCAGCAGCCTCGTGTGAGTTACATCAAAAGATCAAGGTCAGGTTTTTGATCGTTGATTTTACATGACAGATGTGACAGATTTTCTGCATTCTTGGGATATGTTTTCCTAATACAGTGGGGTCAGACTGTTAAAACTAAGGATAGGCCTACATGAATAAGAATAAATGCTACAGTTTTGGCTCCTCAACAGAAAAGGGTGCACCATGCAAACCTGTTGAACATCTGGGTCCCTGGTTGGAATGTGGAGACTGCTGCCAACCTCAAATAAAGGGCCAATGAGCTTTTGTTTTTTTTCTTAGTTATGAACTTGTTCTACACTCACAGCACACCAGAATCCAGTACCTTCTATCTTCATCATAATAAACCCCTCTTTTGTTCCCATAATTCTGGGTTCAGCCACAGTTCAGACCACAGTTCAAACAGAAGCACGCTTCCAGCAGTTCCATGTGCACGCATGTGCTTCTGTCAGTTTCCACTGAGTAGGAAGCACCGTAATTGAATTTATGACATATCAAATTGTGGGTAAATAATGAACGTCGGTGCTTGAATAACTTTTGTGTTTTTCTTTTTTTTTCATTTCTATGCGTGAACTTTTCAACCTGTGCTGGGGTCAGAGCAGAGTCATTTCTGTGCAGTGAACTTTTCAACCTGTGCTCGGGTCACAGCAGAGTCATTTCTGTGCAGTGAACTTTTCAACCTGTGCTGGGGTCAGAGCAGAGTCATTTCTGTGCAGTGAACTTTTCAACCTGTGCTGGGGTCAGAGCAGAGTCATTTCTGTGCAGTGAACTTTTCAACCTGTGCTGGGGTCACAGCAGAGTCATTTCTGTGCAGTGAACTTTTCAACCTGTGCTCGGGTCACAGCAGAGTCATTTCTATGCTGTAGTTATGTATGTGGCAAGGTTGTTCAACGTGTGAGAGCCTGCCACTCAAACTAAACCCAGGACGAGAGAGAGACTCAACGAGAGGGAGGAGGCCTCCTCATCTGTCTGTCTGTCTGTCTGTCTGATTCTCTGGGTTCATTATTCTTCTTCTCTAAATTAAGAGCCTGGAGTACTGGAGTTATATCACATTAGAACTTACTTGATAAAATGTTATGCTGTGATCTGCAAAATCTGCATGTCTGGCATAGAATCAACTTAAAACTCTCCCAATGGCTTGAACTATTATTTAGTCATTATTGAAGACAAGCCAGCGTTTATGTTCTCTATACCAGCTTATATAGATGCCTTTCAATACACAATTTACATTACAGTTACCCAGTCTTTCTCAATGCAAACAAGTGTCAATATCTAGCACTACGTTGCCAGTGGAATCAGCTAAATCCCACAACAACCGCCCAAAAAACAGCAATGTTTCCTAGACAACTGAGTGGGATGTTTCCATGATGACTTTCTGTCACTTCTTCAAAAGGACACACAGGAAACAGAATCCCGAGGTGATGTTTAAATGGTTCATGTAACAGGCCGCTTGTCAATGGCTTTTCCTGATAAGTGTGTGGAACTACTGCACTGGCATTTTCTAAAATCAGTTGGCAAGTGAGTCTTAGTTGACACATGGATAATTTTCAAAATGTTCGAACAATGTTACAAAATTCATTAATGAGCAATTGAATGACACGTTTGGTTTGTTATGTTTTTTCATGTTATTCATGTTTTGTTTTATTAAATATTATAGAATCTTACAGCGTTTGTAAATACCTAAAATAAATATGTAATTTAACCTTGAAAAAAAGATCATTCTAAAGACTTGAAAATATAACATATATATAATATATTAAATATTACCCAGAAACACCATAGGCTGGTGTCCTGGACCCAGAGTAATCCTAATCAGAATCGGCCCAATATGTGATATCATGTTTTCCCCCTTTCATACATGTAGCCTAATAATAGATCAACTTTGGCTCCCAACAATAAGTTAACTGGAACGGTCCTTTTCTAGTAGGAATGCAAACCCTAATCGACATCAGGTACTCAGGCTGCTGAGGTTTCTTCCCTGGATGAACATTCAAATGATCCCTTATTTAGGGAATGGACTCCTTCTACAGTACGCTCAGGCCCCTCTAGTGCAGTCAACCCAGTCTGTGTGCGTCTGCTACTCTGTTACACAAAACAAGCATCAATCCATCACAAAACCATATCCTCCTCCACACACTTCCCTCCTTCAACCCCACCAACCCTTTATCACTCCACCCCACCATAAACCCCTGTCCTCCATCTCCTCCTCCACACACCTCTCTTCCACAACCCCTTCACTCCACCCCACCATAAACCCCTGTCCTCCATCTCCTCCTCCACACACCTCTCTTCCACAACCCCTTCACTCCACTGCCTCCACATCCACGGCTGCCTCCTCCTCCTCTCCCCCAACGACTAAATCTTTCTCCGGCAGCAGGCCGTAGCCGTTGAGGAAAGCCTCCACGTCGGTGGCGAAGAACTCCTCGTTGAAGTGCTGGTTGGTGGCCAGGAAGTTCCCCAGCAGCTCGCCAGCCTTATACACCAGCATGGTGGGCAGGACGTCATCAGTGAAGCGCTCCCCCGCACCAGTCACCCCGGCGTCGATCCTGCAAAACTTGACGCTAGTGTACTCAGTGGCCAGGCAGTCCAGGCAGGAGTTGAGCGCATCGCAACCTTTGATCCCCTCCTTGTAGATGTGCACCACCACCACGGTGAGCCGGTGCTCCTTCTCAATGACCTCCAGAAATGCCTCGCCGCTTTCCAGCTCGTACACGCCCTCGAACTTGGGACCGAAGCTGAGGCGCTCGTGCATCTCCTGCATGCACTGCTTGCGGTACTTCTTCATGCACTTCTCGTCATCCTCCTTAATCAGCTCATACTCCTGTACACTCATCTGAAACCATGACAACAAACAAAGAATGATTTACAGTTTATTGATCGTCACACTGTTTTGTTTGCTGTGTACAATAACATTACAAAGACAGTAATGTCTTGTCCTGTTTTTAGCTCAGTGAAGTCAGTTAGTTTACACAGCACACCTGTTTAGACTCACACCTGTTTAGAGTATCTTAGCCATCTGTATAGAGAGACCTAGCCTGGGTGTTCAATTGACCGGTCCAAGATACTGGAAAGGGACACTTAAGTGAACTCATTTAAGGAGTAATTTTGTCAGCATGTGTGGTTCTGTTTCTGCGTTTGGACCATAGAAATACACATTAAACTGTGCTGTAACCTAATCTAATCCCACCTTGCGGTTCAGGCTTCCCCTGCCGTCGTCTTTGGGCCTGTGTGGGGAGGACATCTGCCTGAGCAGCTCTCTCTTCTGGGGGGGCAGGGACTCCTGGTCCATGCTCTCAAGCTTAAACCTCCTCCAGTCATTGATCACTCCCTTTGGGCCTGAAAAAAAAAACAGGACAATGGTCATTCATTTGTGGTCATATGGAACTATTGTAAGCTCCAGACTCCTGTCTTGTCATCCTCAATGGTTTGTAATGTTTGTAGTCCTACTGCCTTGACATGGTGTGCCGAATTGACACAGAATTTCAGGACAGTATATTCTTGATGTCATGTGCCATGACCACCAAAATAGGATTTATACATGGCGTCAGCCATTTTTGTTTGGGGCTGTGACGCAGATGAACACAGCAGACTGTGTGTGTGTGTGTGTGTGTGTGTGTGTGTGTGTGTGTGTGTGTGTGTGTGTGTGTGTGTGTGTGTGTGTGTGTGTGTGTGTGTGTGTGTGTGAGTGCGTGCGTGCGTGCGTGCGTGATTGACAGATGTACAATGTGCAGTGCTGGATGGGTTGGCCCGCCCTCTGATGGATTATGGCCTAAACTAGACGCTTAAGGCTGTCTTCTAATTGCACCTTGGTTGCGTAGGAGCAGGTAGGAAAGTAGCTTAGAGCGTGTGTCAAAGTGCCAGAACACCACAGAGCTCTGTGTTTCTCTTCAACCTGCTACTAACATTGCTTATCCCTTTCTAGTTTGGGTGGCCGCTCCTCGGCTGTATGCTGTATTTGACCTGGCCCCTATTTAAAGGAATAATGCTATATATCCTATCAGGCTTGCTGTGGAAAGGCAGACAGACTGTTGCCGCTGTCTTATATTGGTCTGATCTCAGATAGACCTAAATGTTCTAAGGATGAACTGTAACTGTACAAGACACCACCTCCACAATTTAATCACTCACACACTCACACACACACAGACATTAGCCTCATTCTCACCTGTGTGGGTGACGTTGGCCTCCTCTTCATCGACGTTTCCAGACATTATGTTTGAGAGTTAGCTGTTGGGAACAGAACACAGGAGGGGAGGGGATGTTTTAAAACTCTCTCAGAACCTAAACCATCATTTGTTGAACAAAAGGAACATTGTGACAATAAAGCTCAAGATCATTCAGGATTATCATATTTTGCAGTTCGGCCATTTGGAGGGGTGTTTAGTGTGCTCGTGGCCAAAAGTGACAGCTGAGCTAGTACATGTTGACACCATATAATCCGTTTTGGGACTGAGGGCCATTGGTATCAGACAGTATGACTGCTCTACCTATTTCAATTCTGTGATCCCCAAATAATCTTAGCTCCCAAAACCAAATCTCAGTCTGTCAAGAGAGTCCCCCAATAACATTATGTAATGAAGCGTGTTTGAAAAGGTTCTGGACCTGTATGCCCATAGAGCTTTCCTGGAAAGGCTAATCAAGTTAATGTGGTTTGAGTGGATTACTCTGGTATCCGATCCCTCTTGTTAGTGGTTGGCACGTGAGGGTTAGATTCTCTCTGGATTGTTAGTCATGGAAAGGAGGAGGGGCTAATGGAAAGGAGGAGGGGCTAATGGAAAGGAGGAAGGGTCTAAGGTGCCATTCCTGGAAAAATACTGGAAAACCAACAGCCACAAGACAGATTTTTAGACTTAAATGTATCCATCTGAGTGCTTTAACCAAATCATCACGTTTTAAATATGTTTTTCTCTTTTGTCTCTCTCTCTCCTATAAACCTCTCTATAGAGATGTTAACCAGATGTTAACCAGGACACCATATAGTCTAACCTGTGACTGACAGAGTTACACTGACTTTCCAACGGACTGATCACCCACCCCAGAGTTACACTGATTTTCCAACTGACAGATCACCCACCCAAGAGTTACACTGATTTTCCAACTGACAGATCACCCACCCCAGAGTTACACTGATTTTCCAACTGACAGATCACCCACCCCAGAGTTACACTGATTTTCCAACTGACAGATCACCCACCCCAGAGTTACACTGATTTTCCAACTGACAGATCACCCACCCCAGAGTTACACTGATTTTCCAACTGACAGATCACCCACCCAAGAGTTACACTGATTTTCCAACTGACAGATCACCCACCCAAGAGTTACACTGCCTTTCCAAGGCATTCCGACACCTTCTTCCCTTGTGTGCGAGGACACTGAGGTAAAGCTTGCGGTTGGGCTCGTACAGTGTTGCTTACACTAAACCAATACGTCAATGGATTAAACTGACTCCAGTGTTTTGATCTTAGCACACCACACACAATATCCCTCCTTCCTGTAGGCCTGTCCAACAGCCTACCACAAGGACGGATGTCTCCATGGCAACCCCCCCAACCCCCAGCTCTAAGGGTCCAGGTCCAGGTTATGCAGGTATTAGCCCTGATGCACTCCTCTTTAATGATTCATCTCCCTGATTGGAGTAGTGAAGTCCTTGGAACTTTAGTGAGTCCACAGCCCCATGTAGCATGATGAGCCATTTATAAAGAACATCTGTAAAGAACCAAATGATTGCAGCATTACCGCAGAAATGGAGGAGGCAAGTGGAAATGGGAGGTGGTAAGGAACTTGTCTGTCTGCCCTACATTAAGGACCAAATCTGATAAATAAAAAAGTATACCAGTTTAAGTTAAGGACCAAAAAATTGGCAGCTGCACCATACAAGTTGCAAAATATTTGGGAGGAGATTATTGATGTACCGATTCCATGGTACATGGTTTATGAACTGATACATAAAACGACGCCGGATTCAAAACGTAGAGTTTTTCAATATAAATGACTATACAAAATTCTTGCAACCATTCCAGCTCTGCAGGTTTTGCTGCGAAGAGACAGATCACTTATTTTGGTAATGCCGAAATGTAGCTAGTTTTTGATCGCAGGTTCAGGAATGGCTGAAAAGATGCAACATTTACTTGGCGCTAACTCTGCAAATAGCACTGCTGGGGGATTTGATAAGTCACAATCAATCGATCAATAATATAATTGTACTCTTAGCAAAGGTGTTCATCTTTAATTTAAAATCTGTAGAAACTTTGAAAACAGAAATGTTCAGAACTTTAGTGAAACACCACAGCACATTTAAAACATATATGGCAAATAGACATAAAAAACGGATGTTATTCAGAGATAGATAGGAGTGGTTGAGGGGAGCTAAAGGCTGGGACTTGACCGTGAAATGTATGTAGTATGTATAAGCTGGAAGTGGAAGCCTATTGTTGTCCATTAGTTTACTCCAATTAGGGGAGGGGTGGTAGGGTTAGGGGAAAACAATAAAGAAGGAAAATAAACTCAGCAAAAATAGAAACGTCCTCTCACTGTCAACTGTGTTTATTTTCAGCAAACTTAACATGTGTAAATATTTGTATGAATATAATAAGGTTCAACAACTGAGACATAAACTGAACAAGTTCCACAGACATGTGACAAACAGAAATGGAATAATGTGTCCCTGAACAAAGTGGGGTCAAAATCAAAAGTAACAGTCAGTATCTGTTGTGGCCACCAGCTGCATTAAGTACTGCAGTGCATCTCCTCCTCATGGACTCCACCAGATTTGCCAGTTGTTGCTGTGAGATGTTATGCCACTCTTCCCCCAAGGCACCTGCAAGTTCCCGGACATTTCTGGGGGGGAATGGCCCTAGCCATCACCATCCGACCCAACAGGTCCCAGACGTGTTCAATGGGATTGAGCTCCGGGCTGAGATTGAGATTCCCTGTAATGACAACAAGCTCAGTCCGATGATGCTGTGACACACCGCCCCAGACCATGACGGACCCTCCACTTCCAACTCGATCCCGCTCCAGAGTACAGGCCTCAGTCATTCCTTCAACGCTAAACGCGAATCCGACCGTCACCCCTGGTGAGACAAAACCATGACTTGTCATTGAAGAGCACTTTTTGCCAGTCCTGTCTGGTCCAGCAACGGTGGGTTTGTGCCCATAGGCAACATTGTTGCCAGTAATGTTTGGTGAGGACCTGCCTTACAACAGGTCTCCAAGCCCTCAGTCCAACCTCGCTCAGCCTATTGCAGACAGTCTGAGCACTGATGGAGGGATTGTGCATTCCTTGTGTAACTCGGGCAGTTGTCCCGCCGTTGTGATGTTCGGATGTACCAATCCTGTGCAGGTGTTGTTACACGTGGTCTGCCACTGCAAGGACAATCAGCTGTTCATCCTGTCTCACTGTCTTAGGTGTCTTAGGTGTCTCACAGTACAGACATTGCAATTTATTGCCCTGGCCACATTTGCAGTCCTCATGCCTCCTTGCAGCATGCCTAGGGCACATTCACATAGTTGAGCAGGTACTTTTGGTGTTTTTCAGAGTCAGTAGAAAGGCCACTTTAGTGTCCTAAGTTATCATAACTGTGACCTTAATTGCCTACCGTCTGTAAGAGTCTTAAACAAGGTGCATAGGTGCACATTCATGAATTGTTTGTTTTGTTACCTTTATTTAACTAGGCAAGTCAGTTAAGAACTCATTCTTATTTTCAATAACGGCCTAGGAACAGTGGGTAAACTGCCTTATTCAGAAAGACAGATTTTTACCTTGACAACTCTGAGATTCGATCTTGCAACCTTGTGGTTACTAATCCAACACTCTAACCACTAGGCTACCTGGTTCATTTAACAAGTATGGGAAACAGTGTTTAAACCCTTTGCAATGAAGATCTATGAAGTTATTTCGATTTTTACAAATGATCTTTGAAAAGACAGGATCCTGATAAAGGGATGTTTTTTTTTTTTGCTGAGTTTATATAAAACAAATATACTGTATATATCTAAAATTATAGATACGGTATATTTACAGAAAAAAATATATGGAGGATTGGAAATGATGCAGACAATTATATAGATTGTGTTTTTTATCAATCTGCTAAAGCTGAAAAGAAAACGTCTGTGCGTGTACCAATGCATTTATGGTAGATTGGATAAGAGCGTCTGCCAAATGACTAAAATGTTCATGTAATGGTACCTATACCAATAGGTTACTGTACACCGATAAACAGTTTATTAAACCATAGATGTTCAGCACCACAAACACATACCGTCCTTTATTACAAACAGCAAAATATCAGATCTGGGCCCGTATTTAAACAGTGTCTCAGAGGACGAGTGCTGATCTAGGATCAGATACCCCCCCGTCCATCTAATCGTTTCCATTATTATCTAAACGGCAAATCTGACTCTTGGTGGAAATCCGACCCGAGTTAAGCTCACATAAATGGAACTACCTTTTGATGCACTTTTCTCTATGTATATTCTGACCTTGAACTGAAGCGTGAGGTTAGCATGCTTTTCACCCTCTATTCATTTGGGGTTGGAGATCAAAGGAAGGAAGGTGTGGTCGGAGATGTGTCTACAGGTATGCCGTATTCTAACCTCGACATAATTCTACCATCTTTACACACTATGAAACGATGAATATGGTCAGGCAACCTGTTGATTGAAATAACACCATTTTACATGCACTGTAATTTGTAAATTACAAGTTGTTAAGTTGTTTAATTTTACCTTAATTTAACTAGGCAAGACAGTTAAGAATAAATTCTTATTTACAATGACAGCCTACTGCAGCAAAATCCGGACACCCTATGGGACTCCCAATCACGGCTGGATGTGATGCAGCCTGGATTTGAACCAGGTACTATAGTGACGCCTCTTACACTGAGATGCAGTGCCTTAGACCACTAGGGAGCCCTGTGTAAATGAGTAATCCATTTGGATAAGGGGATTATAAATATATATTATTACAATTGATTTAGATCTGGTTTACCTTATAATTGCTGGAGACAAATGTGAAACCAGTCATATGGCAAGGAACTGAAGCATATACACATAGCACCTTTTCCACAGTAAGTTTATGAAATGCTGGCCTTGTAACTTGGGATGAAATGTGGAGACCCAAGCTATATGCTTCTGTAGCCATGCACCAATGACAGTATAGCTCCAAACTTACCGATTTGATTTATGATTTCTACAATGTTTTGATTAAATGCCCAGACTTTTTACTTTTTTTTTTTTTACAATTTGTATCTTGTTAGATATTAGCAACTATCAGTAGTCACAGTCATTTATACCTACATACATTTATAACTGTCACTTTAGTGTTGGTTTCCTTACATTTATAACTGTCAGTTTAGTGTTAGTTTCCTTACATTTATAACTGTCACTTTACTGTTAGTTTCCTTACATTTATAACTGTCACTTTAGTGTTAGTTTCCTTACATTTATAACTGTCACTTTACTGTTAGTTTCCTTACATTTATAACTGTCACTTTAGTGTTAGTTTCCTTACATTTATAACTGTCACTTTACTGTTAGTTTCCTTACATTTATAACTGTCACTTTAGTGTTAGTTTCCTTACATTTATAACTGTCACTTTAGTGTTAGTTTCCTTACATTTTGCATCATTCCATTCCATCGTTAGCTTACCTTTCTTTCCTCTGTCACGTTCATGTGGTTGTTCCTGTGGATCAATAGCAGTAGTGGATCATATCAGGCTAACGTATTTCAAGTAATAATTTGGGACATGTAGCCTATTTGAATCATTATGGAAGCAGGCCATATGTATCAGTTTAAACCTGGAGCCTGGTACACGGTTCACAACTACTGGACAGTTGTCATCACACTTCCATGATTAGTGAGGATTATTAGGGTAGATTTATAAGAATACTGTTCGAGCCCTATTGTACACTTTTCTAAACTTACAATATTTAAATGGATTGAACAATTGAATATGGTAATTGTCAGAATGAATCAAACCACTGTATTTTTGATTCACCAATATATTTGTGCACAAAGGCTCTCCGAACGAGTTATTTGAGTTATTATTCATAAACAGTATCCTAACCCTAAATAATATACAAGGTCAGATCATTTTTATATCTTCCAATTGGTGCTGAAAAGGAGACGAATATGCATATATTTAGATGGCTTTCTTTCACGCTAATATTCTGAATCTGTTCTCTCCATATTTTCTAGTGAGTCTGTCGAGAAAATTCTAATTAAAGGTGCACCAAATTTAAAGGGATGGATTAAAAATCAACAAACTAAAAACCATATGGAATGAAAACGCAAATGGGAGGATTTCTAGCAGTTAAATGACATTTATTCAGTGTGCAAGGGAACCACACCTGCATAAGGTAGGTTTGAATAACAACTACTGAGAGGTGCGTAGGAAAGGCTTGCATAGGACAGACGTCTGAATCGGGCTCTTTGTGAATATTGGCCACGAAAATATAAATAATTGTCTTAATTATTAAACCATACATGCCGTTCTTTAACTCACCTCATCTCCTGGGTCGAAACCCCCCCAAAATATACAAAATAAAAACAAACTCAAAAAATCCAAGTGCCGCCCAAATAAAAATCATATATAAGCACATGAGTTTCCTTCATTTGAGCTCCAACACTGTCTGTCTGTTTTCCTCCACCTCATCTCCCGAGGGAAAAAACTCCAACACAATACAAAATAGTAGAAAGTAAAAATAATCTAATTACCAACCACATAAAAATGAGTTCCCTTTATATGGGATCCAACACTCCAAATAATATAGTGTTTTTCTCTGTTTTACTCTACCAGCTAACTATATGTAATGTTGTGTCCAGCTGGAGCAGCCTGCTACATTTTATATTTAATCAATTCAATCAATCAATCAATTGATTACTATCTCACCAGGGTCTCTTTACCCAGAAAATAAATCAGTAGAATGAAGTTAGTCCAACATCAACAACACGTTAGTCCATCCATCTATCTATACCAAGCTGCAGAGTCAAAGACTGGCCTCATAAGTCCCTGGAATCAGGTATTTATCTACGGCTCTGTCCTTACCTGTGAGCCTACGGTCACAATGAAGCACTTCCTCTGTTGTCGTCAGCTTCCTTCACACTGGACTGTGGTCAGTCACACAACCGGGATGTCTAATGCTGTGAATAGAGTGGGGTCCGACGCTGTGTGTGTGTGTGTGTGTGTGTGTGTGTGTGTGTGTGTGTGTGTGTGTGTGTGTGTGTGTGTGTCAGCCAATCATTAGGCCTGAGGGAGATTTGAGAGAAGGTGCTCTGGGCATTACGATGGGACCAAACAGAAATAGCTCCGGGGATCTGAGGTTCTGAGGATAAGAGGATCTACAGGAATTAGAGACCTGTACCGAGTGAGATCTAACTAACCAGATAAAAGGAGAGAAAGAGAGTGATGGAGAAAATATATACAGTATGTATATAGAGAGAGTTTGAGATAGAGAGAAAGAAAGAAAGAGTGAAGAGACAGATGAAGAGAGATGATATGGATGAAGATAAATGATCAAGGGAGATTGAAAGAAAGAGAGTAGAAATGGAGGATATGACAAAGAGAGAAATGTATATGTTGTTTTGGCCTATGGCTAATCATGAGAAACGGTTTGGAAAACAGCTGTGAAAAACCAACGGGGCGGGCACGTGATCTAGAGTCTAAATGGCTGTTTACACAGCCACCCTAAGAACCCAACTCTGATTTTCTACCTATATCCAATCATTTTACATGTGACCCATAACCCAGATTTGTGTATTTGTACACTAATGTAGCCTCTGAAGTAGCACACAGATGCAATGCTCATTTTCTGCCACATGTTGCTTTAAATGTTAGGGTGGTTGTCATGGTAACAGTCGGTCATGTGCCCCCCACCCAAAAAGTTTCCAGACAGAAGTCGCATATGGAGGATCGGGTTTGTACCAGGATGCAGATCCACATATGGAGGTGGTATATATCCAAAAGATCAGATTCCATGTTTTTATTTGCTGTTTACACATTAGGGAAAAGATCAGATAGAGGTACTGAATTGTGCTGCCTGTGCAAGTGCAGCCTATTTGGTCAATGCCTGAGGCATATAGGCTGTGTTTAAACAGCCAGACCTATTCTGATTGTTTTTACACTAATTGGTCTTTTGACCAATCACATCAGATATTTTCTTACCAGATCTTTTTCAGAGCTGATCTGATTGGTTAAAGGACCAATTAGTGCGAAGAAGAAAACATAATTTGACTGCCTGCTTAATTAAACGCAGCCATATAGGCATCAAGATATGGACATCGGCTGTCTTATTGGCAGACTCCTTGACATAAGTTGCAAGCAGGAGTTAACTGTGATCTGAGATAAAACAAAATGTAGGCCTACAAATCAATGAGTTCAACCATAGCCTAGCATTTATTTAGCTAATTACAAATGAAGTCAACTTTTTTTTAGGCCTAAATCTATAATTCTAGCCAGTTTACACAATATGAACAGACATGAATAAAAATAATTATCCAAATTATCCAAATTTAACTCACGGACGTGTTTTTAAAATATTCCTTCGGAACATGGGTTCCTTACAGCTTGTTGAACAACTTATCGATTAAAACACCCACTATTGTTTTGTCACCGGGTGCAAATTGTTAATTGTCCCACACTTGTCAGACTGCCACAAACAGCTCGAAAATGTTTCTGTATGCCTATTCTTAATATAAAATGAAATGTCTAGGGGGCAATCCACAAGTAGGTCTGTCTTAATAAAACACAATGTTCACCATCATCCTAGGGTGGCTGATGCTACTTCCTGATGTTGAGGACCACATCAGAGAGGAAGACGTGAAGCAAGAGGGTTTACACCCGTAGAAATCTGTCCATGATAAGCAGACAGCCTGCCTTCGGGACAACTCCCATTGTTAGGGCGGAGACCATCTCGTCATTATACAGTACCTCTGACCACGTTCAGCCAGGGTTAAATAACAGAGTCACGCGGTGTGCAACATCCGGAAGTTGTCAGAAAATCTGAAAATGGTGGTGGAAAATGGATTCTGGTAAGATAGTACGCATATTTTCCATGTTTGTTTTTTCCACAGAAAATCGAGTTAAAGAGGAAACCGATGCCTTTTTATGTGCAAACTGATCTCTGGGAGACACCACCTGGGCACATATCCAGAAGATGGTTGAGAATATTGTCCACTATTGGCTGTCCAGGCTATAAAATAGACAGCTATTTAGTCTACAACTGGAGATGAAAATTATGTTGAATAAAACCTATTGTAAATAGGCATATAGCATATATATTTGTATTCTATTCCATTTTTATTTGGTATATTCTATAATATAATTATTTTTTATTTTTAGAAAAAGGTTTTTTATTTTGTGTATGAAATATTATAGCTTAATAAAAATTGAATAAATGTTGAAATAAAACTATTATATTTGGTTACTTGAACAGAATTAGTTAAAAGTCATGCGAGGAAAAACACCAGTATCCCGAGATGAACTTAATTTAGGTGAAAGGCATTCTGCTCTGGAATTCCCAATTATTGCAGGCAAACGACTTCACACGAACTGCATAGAAGCGGGAAACATTCAAAGCGCCAAGCACCGCCAGCTAAAACCACAGAAACATTCAAAGTGTCAAGCACCGCCAGCTAAAACCACGGAAATGTTCAAAGCACCAAGCACCGCCAGCCACAACCACGGAATGTGCGGTAGGGCTTAATGCCTTTTCATTCCTCTTGATTGCGTTGGACATGAAAATTGCCCCTGATCTGAACGCTACTGTCTCTCGAAAGCATCCAAATAACACTAACCACTGGAGATGAGACATTCGTGTAGGGGATAGTGAGAGATAGTAGCGCCCTATGGAAGGTCACACGATGCTGTGGATGCTGAGCCACCTGTTAATGACGCCACACTGATTCATCCTGCTAAAGAGTTGCTAATGATAACATGTAAGTAAAATAGTGTGTGGAGATGAAAGTGGCACCTACAAACTACAGGTTGTGTGTGTGTGTGTGTGTGTGAGTGTGTGTTTTTGGTCTACCCACTATTATATACTACGGAAACATCAAAACACATGATGAAAGCTTTACACCACACCGTTGTGTCATGCCATGAATTAGTCATTTTAATTCAAGCACTGCTGAATCACTTCAGAACAACATGTAAGCCTACCTGTGCACACCTTGGCCACCTGAGGAACACCTCATCTAGCCTGCTGGCCTATATAGGGGCAGTATTCATGGCTGTTACTGTGTATTTATTGGCTTAAAAGCTTATTGGAGTCTATTTTCATGTGGGTGCACTAGGAACACGTCAGATTGACAGAAAGGGTTTGGGATTTGTAAATTATACGATGAGAATAGATTACCTCAGTGTAAAGCACATTGCATGTAGGTATCATCAATATAACGTCACAATAAACTATTTGGTTGTAATATCATCACCTCTTGAACAGCATAGTTAAAACTACACATTTCCGATTCCATACAAAACAATTGCACACATTTTGCTATATCATCATTTATACAGCAAGTAACTGCCTGCTTTTCATGATCAGTAAACATCAACTGATCATGTCATGTCAGATAAGTGAGGGTAGCCTCAAGATGTCTCTCAATATTGGCCACCATAACTTTGATATTTGAATGATATAAAATAAAAATGAACTTTAGTTGACAGTCATGAGAGGTTTAGATTAATTTCCCATCCTTATGGGCTCTGCCTGACGAGCAGCAGAAGGGCACAATTGCAGGTGTACTACTGTTAGCTGATAATGTTTTTGTTTGCAAGCTACCGGTAGAAACTTTGCACAGTTTTACTAAACATAGTGGTAAATTGACCTAATGTAGCCTACTTTTTTCTCCAACCAACATAGGTCTACACAGCACATTCACCACGAACTCCGCCAATATTGTGCAACTGCAGCTCGCAATTCGGGGGGCGTTCCTTCATGTAGGCATTCCTGCAACTCCCGGAGTCCTCCTTGCTAGCGGGAGCGACACAGGTAGACAGCATCCATTGGGACAAGTAGACAGCCTGCATAAAACCTGCCCTCACCATTGTAAACAAAACTGCAGGAAAATAGTGCCCGATAGGCGGGAAAGAAGCACACTGTCTATCTGTCCCACCTCCTGTTATCACAGCAGGCGGGAGAGACACCATGTGCTAGCTAACTAGCTAGTTTGTTAGCCACATCGCTGACCTACTGCTAGAACAGCCTGTGGGAGGATTGGGGGACACTGTGCGCTAGCTTGTTAGTTAGCTAGCACAAGGTGTCACTCCTGTATCCCTGCTGTGTTGCGGCAAAAACCATGCCCGAAAGGCGGGGGCGAATGACACTGTCTACCGTTCACCCCCACCTTCCGCTAGCACAACTAACTGACTAGTTTGCTAGTTAGGGACACTGTGTGCTAGCTCGCTGTAGCTAACAGAACTGTGGGGAAAACAGTGCCCTGCAGGCGGGGATGAAGGACACTGGCTAACGGTGTACGGTTAGCTAGTTACCATTCTCGCACACGGCCTTCTTCTGTGGGGTTTATTCGACGACTGGAATCCAACATTATTCTGCATTAACGCCATTACTATACTGGAGCACCCATGCCTGTCCAGGCTTAAAAATGGACCAATAGATGTATTAATAGTGGTTCCTGCAGATGCAGGAATGACCACATGCTCAGGAACACCCCAAAATGCAGGCAGCATTTGCACCCTTCTCAACTCCACCCTCTTGCTGCACAAGCCAAGGGCCTGAGACGTAAAACAAACTACCCCAGTTGACTCATTGTTTTAAAACTGTCCTGTGACTCTTGCCTGTGTTTACAGACATCCCCCAAACAAACAAAAACTGCCTGGTAAATAGTCACTTATAGATATGTCAGTCAGTCAGGTGGCTAGCTTCCGTCAGAGACTTACATCAATGCAGTACGGTATGAAGATAGGCTAAAACTGCTTCTCCAATAGAAATCCCAGATCACACTTGTAGACGATGTCATGGCGACATTGGCTAGCTAAGTTCATGCTTAGAAACACCTAATCGGTCTCTAACGGTGGTCTCGCTCTGAAATGTGCATGTGTAGGCCATCAAATCAAAGGCACTCCTTCGATATAAAGTTGTTTTTGAGGAAAATGTAAATGTTTACCTTGTTACTTTCAGAAGGTTGGAGTAATAACATGTTCAACTACTTAAGACATTGGTTTGAATCTAGGTTGTGCCTTTAAATTTCGAGAAAATGACCAACTAAGGAAGAATGTATCACTTCTCTCATTGACTTCTTAAAACCCAAACACTGACCTTGTCTGTTTGGTCTGCCACTAAAGCGTTACCGGAAGTCATGCGATGTTGCTCCTCTGGGTATAGAAACTCCTATACTGCTCCTACTGCAATAGTGTTGAAGGGCTCTGGCCAGTATTACTTAGCCAGTTAGAAGGATGAAGTAAGAAGCTAAAGCTAACCTTAAACTGGGCCTACCTCAGCAGGACCAAAACTATGCTACTGAGTTCTCATAATAAAGTTGCTTTACAGAGAGTAGGCTACTGAGACAGACAGTGATATGGCGCACAGTGGTGTGGCTGAGGCAGGCTGCAATACATACAGTAAGGAGGAGAGGAGACAGACAGAGAGAGGATGCAAGCAGAGGCAGAGGTTAGTACAGTGGTTCCCAAACTTGGGGTCGGGCCCCATGTGGGGTCCCCTGAGAAAATCTGTACACATTTAATCAAACAAGTCAGGAACTTAAAAGAAAGAAGATGTGTTTCAATATGAACATCTCAACATGGCCTAGCTTCCTTATAGGCTGACAATAAAATACAATCAAAATGCAAACAATACAGTTCTAAAAAAAATTGCCGTTGATGCTACGTGTAATTTCTCATATTTCCCCCGTTTCAGGGGTATAACATACAATTGTATAGTTAATAGGCTATGTGTTCGGGGTCATTTTTGCTTGTTTTTGCTGTTCTCGATACAATATATATTGTAGAAAGCTCATCACACATCAGTAGCCTAATCACAGCGAGATGAGGAGTGATTTATGGAAATTTGAGATCAGGGAACGTGCATTCCCCTCAGTACCCACTAGAGGGCAGCCTTGTTCAGCCGTCAGTCATAAAATATTATGGCCCGTCCCATAAAATGTCTACACCAGCCAGGCATTAGAAAGGGCTTGTCAAATCTGATCACGACCACATTACAGTCAAACCACAGGTTTTGCATCCACATCTGGTACTGAAATGCCTCCATGCCATGATAACATCTCTCATGGTGATTTACAGCAGATGCCTTTCCATGAATCCTCTTCTTTCTTCAGCCTCACTCTATTCTCTAGTCCCAACTTTATTCACTTGTTGTCACTAATCACCCGAGGTCTTTGTCTGTATCTAGCCCACTAGGAGTAAGGAGAGGGAGAGGGGAAGAAAGAAAGAGAGACGGGGAATGAGAGGAAACAAGGTATTAAACAACACGCCAGGTAAACAGGAGATGATGACAAAAAAAGTGTACACAAGACAGACAGAAAGAAAGACCTTTAATTGGATTGAGATTGACCCTCTTGGGTATGAGAGTTCTGTTGTTTTTCCAAGAACTGAAAATCGGAATTTGGAATTTGAAAAAGCATGAGCAGGATACCACAAAACAGTGTGAAAGTTTGACATTCCGCTGTAGCATTTACAAACACATTTACAACTTTCTGTAATGAACATGATTCTGTTTGTGCAAGGTAGATAGTCACTAGACTTATTATTGTGTTATTAAATGTTATTGACATTTCTCCCATCTGCTGATTGGTGCCAGTCTAAAGGTGCCAGTTCTATGTGCTGATAGTGTTGGTGCCAGTCTAAATGTGCCAGTTCTACCAGTTATATGTCCTGATGGTGCTGGTGCCAGTCTAAAGGTTCCAGTTCTACCAGTTCTATGTCCTGATGGTGCTGGTGCCAGTCTAAAGGTGCCAGTTGTATTTGCTGATAATGTTGGTGCCAGTCTAAAGGTGCCAGTTCTACCAGTTATATGTCCTGATGGTGTTGGTGCCAGTCTAAAGGTGCCAGTTCTATGTCCTGATAGTGTTGGTGCCAGTCTAAATGTGCCAGTTCTACCAGTTCTATGTCCTGATGGTGTTGGTGCCAGTCTAAAGGTGCCAGTTCTACCAGTTCTATGTCCTGATAGTGTTGGTGCCAGTCTAAAGGTGCCAGTTCTACCAGTTCTATGTCCTGATGGTGTTGGTGCCAGTCTAAAGGCGCCAGTTCTATGTCCTGATAGTGTTGGTGCCAGTCTAAAGGTGCCAGTTCTATGTGCTGATAGTGTTGGTGCCAGTCTAAAGGTGCCAGTTCTATGTCCTGATAGTGTTGGTGCCAGTCTAAAGGTGCCAGTTCTATGTCCTGATAGTGTTGGTGCCAGTCTAAAGGTGCCAGTTCTATGTGCTGGTAGTGTTAATAGGAAAAATAGCTGATACATTGGTTTTGTAATCAAATCAAATTGTATTAGTCACGTGCGCCGAATACAACAGGTGTAGACTTTTTTGTGAAATGCTTACTTACAAGCCCTTAACCAACAATGCAGTTCTTCTGAAAATACCCCCCCAAAAAGTAAGATATAAGAATAACAAATAATTAAAGAGCAGCAGTAAATAACAATAGCGGGGAGGATACAGGAGGCACCAGTTCAGAGTCAATGTGCGGGGGCACCGCTGTCGAAGTAATTTGAGGTAATATGTACATGTAGGTAGAGTTCTAAGTCTGGGCAGCCATTTAATTAGCTGTTCAGGAGTCTTATGGCTTGGGATTCGAAGCTGTTTAGAAGCCTCTTGGACCTAGACTTGACGCTCTGGTACCGCTTGCCGTGCAGTAGCAGAGAGAACGGTCTATGACTAAGTTGGCTTTAGTCTTCGACAATTTTTAGGGCCTTCCTCTGACACTGCCTGGTATAGAGGTCCTGGATGGCAGGAAGCTTGGCCCCTGTGATGTACTGGGCCATATGCACTACCCTCTGTAGTGCCTTGTGGTCGGAGGCTGAGCATTTGCCATACCAGGGAATGATGCAACCCATCAGGATGCTCTCGATGGTGCAGCTGTAAAACCTTTTGAGGTTCTCAGGACCTATGCCAAATCTTTTCAGTTTCCTGAGGGGGAATAGGTTTTGTCGTGCCCTCTTCATGATTGTCTTGGTGTGCTTGAACCATGATAGTTTGTTGGTGATGTGGACACCAAGGAACTTGAAGCTCTCAACCTGCTCCACTACAGCCCCGTCAATGAGAATAGGTGCGTGCTCAGTCCTCCTTTTCCTGTAGTCCACAATCATCTCCTTTGTCTTGATCATGTTGAGGGAGAGGTTGTTGGAGTGGGTCTAGGGTTTCTGGGATAATGGTGTTGATGTGAGCCATGACCAGCCTTTCATGGCAACAGACGTGAGTGCTATGGGTTGGTAGTCATTTAGGCAGGTTACCTTAATGTTCCTGTGCACAGGGACTATGGTGGTCTGCTTGAAACATGTTGGTATTACAGACTCAGACAGGGCGAGGTTGAAAATGTCAGTGAAGACACTTGTCAATTGGTTATCCTCCTGGTAATCTGTCTGGCCCAGCAGCCTTGTGAAAGTTGACCTGTTTGAAGGTCTTACTCATATCGGCTGCGGAAAGCATGATCACACAGTCGTCCGGAACAGTTGATGCTCTCATACATGTTTCAGTGTTACTTGCCTCGAAGCGAGCACAGAAGTTATTTAGCTCGCCTGGTAGGCTCGTGTCACTGGGCAGCTCGCAGCAGTGCTTCCATTTGTAGTCTGTAATAGTTTGCAAGCCCTGCCACATCCGACGAAAGTCGGAGCCGGTGTAGAACAATTCCATCTTCGTCCTGTATTGACGCTTTGCCTGTTTGATGGTTCGTCAGAGGGCATAGCGGGATTTCTTATAAGCATCCGGGTTAGAGTCCCGCTCATGTTGCCTGCAATCTATGGCTTCTGGTTGGGGTATGTACGTACAGTCACTGTGGGGACGACGTCCTCAATGCACTTATTGATAAAGCCAGTGACTGATGTGGTGTATTCCTCAATGTCATCGGAAAAATCCCAGAACATATTCCAGTCTGTGCTAGCAAAACAGTCCTGTAGGTTAGCATCTGCTTCATCTGACCACTTTTTTTATAGACCTAGTCACTGGTGCTTCCTGCTTTAATTTTTGCTTGTAAGCAAGAATCAGGAGGATAGAGTTATGGTCAGATTTGCCAAATGGAGGGCGAGGGAGAGCTTTGTACGCGTCTCTGTGTGTGGAGTAAAGGTGGTTGAGAATTTGTTTTCCTCTGGTTGCACATTTAACATGCTGATAGAAATGAGGTAAAACTGATTTTAGTTTCCCTGCATTAAAGTCCCCGGCCACTAGGAGCGCCGCCTCTAGATTAGCATTTTCCTGTTTGCTTATGTCGGAATACAGCTCATTGAGTACGTTTTTAGTGCAAGCCTCGGTCTGTGATGTTATGAAGACAGCTACGAACAATTCAGATGAAAACTCTCTAGGTAGATAGTGTGGTCTACAGCGTATCATGAGAAACTCTACCCAATCACATAAATTTTATTTTTTAAATTAAATAAACTTCATACTTTTAGGGAAATATTAGGTATGTGTGAGAAATTTAAAAACACAGGGACAGTGAGAGTGAAAACAGGGTGAGGGGCAGTGGGAGTCACAGCGTTGAGTGAGTGTCAATTGTGCTCTCTTAGTGGTGAAGAAAATGGCATGCCATACAGGCAGTCAGGTATCATGGAAAAAAGGTTGCAGACATATTTTGAGTGCCGTGTAATGTAAGTGGTGGGTGTAAGTACATGAATGCAACATGATATAGTATTTCCCCCACTCTGTGTAAAATGTGTTGCTCTTTCATCAAGGGTTTGTTTCTCATGTTAGTCACTACTATTCTCAACCTTGCATTCCACAGGTATGTAGGGGTTCAATGGGCAGCAGACAGCTTTTAGTCCCACACTGCTCACTGATTTGTCATAAAAGGGTGGGGCAGAGGCTGCAGGTACAGACATTCCTTTTCTTGTGGTTGCCATGGCATTACCAATCGAAACTTCTGGCTTGAATGGAAGTGAAACTATCTATATCATGTTGTAGTTATTTGTGGTGGCTGTTTTGTTCTCATCACCTTTTTCGCAAATAAATAATGAACCATTTTTCTTCAGTTCAAACTAATTAGTGACGATTACACACTGGTGTACAGAAATTCACTTGGACGTATTACTCACACATTGTTTGATAAGCACCACCTTGAATACCAAAACCCAGACACTCCCATAAACTTTCACCTACTTTCTCTGTAGCGTTCTGTAAAGACACGGTCATTTCTCTGTGACTATCTGTAAAGACATGGTCATTTCTCTGTAGCGTTCTGTAAAGACACATGGTCATTTCTCTGTAGCGTTCTGTAAAGACACATGGTCATTTCTCTGTGACGTTCTGTAAAGACACATGGTCATTTCTCTGTAGCGTTCTGTAAAGACACATGGTCATTTCTCTGTAGCGTTCTGTAAAGACACATGGTCATTTCTCTGTAGCGTTCTGTAAAGACACATGGTCATTTCTCTGTAGCATTCTGTAAAGACACATGGTCATTTCTCTGTAGCGTTCTGTAAAGACACATGGTCATTTCTCTGTAGCATTCTGTAAAGACACATGGTCATTTCTCTGTGACGTTCTGTAAAGACACATGGTCATTTCTCTGTGACGTTCTGTAAAGACACATGGTCATTTCTCTGTGACGTTCTGTAAAGACACATGGTCATTTCTCTGTGACGTTCTGTAAAGACATGGTCATTTCTCTGTGATGTTCTGTAAAGACACATGGTCATTTCTCTGTGACGTTCTGTAAAGACACATGGTCATTTCTCTGTGACGTTCTGTAAAGACACATGGTCATTTCTCTGTAGCGTTCTGTAAAGACACATGGTCATTTCTCTGTAGTGTTCTGTAAAGACACATGGTCATTTCTCTGTAGCGTTCTGTAAAGACACATGGTCATTTCTCTGTAGCGTTCTGTAAAGACACATGGTCATTTCTCTGTAGCATTCTGTAAAGACACAGTCATTTCTCTGTAGCGTTCTGTAAAGACACATGGTCATTTCTCTGTAGCGTTCTGTAAAGACATGGTCATTTCTCTGTAGCATTCTGTAAAGACATGGTCATTTCTCTGTAGCGTTCTGTAAAGACATGGTCATTTCTCTGTAGCATTCTGTAAAGACATGGTCATTTCTCTGTAGCATTCTGTAAAGACACAGTCATTTCTCTGTAGCGTTCTGTAAAGACACAGTCATTTCTCTGTAGCATTCTGTAAAGACATGGTCATTTCTCTGTGATGTTCTGTAAAGACACACAGTCATTTCTCTGTGATGTTCTGTAAAGACACATGGTCATTTCTCTGTGACGTTCTGTAAAGACACATGGTCATTTCTCTGTAGCGTTCTGTAAAGACACATGGTCATTTCTCTGTGATGTTCTGTAAAGACACATGGTCATTTCTCTGTGATGTTCTGTAAAGACACATGGTCATTTCTCTGTAGCGTTCTGTAAAGACACATGGTCATTTCTCTGTAGCGTTCTGTAAAGACACATGGTCATTACTCTGTGACGTTCTGTAAAGACACATGGTCATTACTCTGTGGCGTTCTGTAAAGACACAGTCATTTCTCTGTAGCATTCTGTAAAGACATGGTCATTTCTCTGTGACGTTCTGTAAAGACACAGTCATTTCTCTGTGATGTTCTGTAAAGACATGGTCATTTCTCTGTAGCGTTCTGTAAAGACACATGGTCATTTCTCTGTAGCGTTCTGTAAAGACACATGGTAATTTCTCTGTAGCGTTCTGTAAAGACACATGGTCATTCCTCTGTAGCGTTCTGTAAAGACACATGGTCATTTCTCTGTGACGTTCTGTAAAGACACATGGTCATTTCTCTGTGACGTTCTGTAAAGACACATGGTCATTTCTCTGTGACGTTCTGTAAAGACACATGGTCATTTCTCTGTAGCGTTCTGTAAAGACACATTTTGTGATGCTGTATTTTTGTCCTGTTTAGAATATCTGGCCTGTTTAGAAGAAAGACCCGGCTACGTTGTTATTACTATCACATTATTACTAGCCGTCTGAAAGTCCAAGATGCTGTATGGTGACTGGGAAAACCTATTCTATGACTCAAATGACTCAAAGCCCTATCACTTCCCCTCTAAGTAGAAAACATACCAAACGTGTGTCTTGCCACTGATGTTTTCCACTGGCAAACATGGCAATGTGACACTTCCGAATGACGTTCATTCAATCAGCAAAAGACTCATGAATCCAGAGTCCTCAATCACATGAGAAAGGAAAGGTCTAAGCAGAAGGTAAAGCAGTTGTAGATAGAGATAAGGGAGAACTTCATGTAGAGAGGATGCAATTATGACACTGTTCGTTGTTTTCTTCACTTTCAGGAGACTTGATCCTCTGATTAGAGCTTACTTCTTATATACTGCCAATTCCTCTTCGCTTGGCACACTTCTCTCTCTCTCTCTCTCTCTTGCTCTCTCTCTCACCACAGACATAGAGGTGAGCTGGGGGCCGTGTTTCTGGGGTAGCGGCTGCTTCAGTCAGCCTGATAAATAAATAAATCAAGCAACACTGCTGAACTTTTGAAATGTGGCTTCGTAGCTAAACCAAGCAGCCGCATGGTATTGAGTTATTGCTAACAAACTAAACAAACAAAGGGACGAATAAAGAGGGCTTGATAAGGTGTAACATGAATGAATGAGTGATGGTGTTGCAGGGAAAGCTTTTACAGAAATCTCATTTTTGGCAATCAATCACTGATGGATTGGGGTCGCGACATTTGTATTCATCATTCACTGTGTGAGCATGTTTGAGTGTCTTTGCGTTTCTGTGCAGGATTTGTAATTACATGCAAATGAGTCTCTGCATCTATCTACAGTATACGAGTCTCTGCATCTATCTACAGTATACGAGTCTCCGCATCTATCTACATTATACGAGTCTCCGCATCTATCTACAGTATACGAGTCTCTGCATATATCTACAGTATTCGAGTCTCTGCATCTATCTACAGTATACGAGTCTCTGCATCTATTACGAGTCTCTGCATCTATCTACAGTATACGAGTCTCTGCATCTATCTACAGTATACGAGTCTCTGCATCTATCTACAGTATACGAGTCTCTGCATCTATCTACAGTATACGAGTCTCCGCATCTATCTACAGTATACGAGTCTCCGCATCTATCTACAGTATACGAGTCTCTGCATCTATCTACAGTATGCGAGTGTCTGCATCTATCTACAGTATATGTATTATGTTTGTGGGTATGTGCTTTATGAATGTCTGGATTTCAATTTTCCTCTGTGTGACTGATCATGTGTGTGTCTGCGTGTCTTTGGGAGTGTGTGTGTGAGTCTGTGTGTGTCTGCGTGTCTTTGGGAGTGTGGGTGTTTGTGTGTCTTGCTGGTCATTAGGGAGAGGATTGCTAGATTCTTTTCATATTTATTTTGTTTTATTTATTTAACCTTTATTTAACTAGACAAGTGAGTTAAGAACAAATTCTTATTTACAAAGACAGCTTACCAAAAGCCTAAAGGCCTCCTGTGGGGACGGGGGCTGGGATTAAAAATACAAAATAAATACAATATAAATATAGGAGAAAACACACATCACAACAAGAGAGACAACACAACACTACATAAAGAGAGACCTAAAACAACAACATAGCAAGGCAGCAACACATGACAACACAGCATGGTAGCAACACAACATGGTAGCAGCACAAAACATGGTACACACATTATTGGGCACAGACAACAGCACAAAGAGCAATAAGGTAGAGACAACAACACATCACACAAAGCAGCCACAACTGTCAGTAAGAGTTTAGTTGTTGCAGCTCGTTCCAGTCGCTAACTGCAGCGAACTGAAAAGAGGAGCCAAGGATGTGTGTGCTTTGGGGACCTTTAACAGAATGTGACTGGCAGAATGAGTGTTGTATGCAGAGGATGAAGGCTACAGTAGAAATCTCAGATAGGGGAGAGTGAGGCCTAAGAGGGTTTTATAAATAAGCATCAACCAGTGGGTCTTGCTACGGGTATACAGAGATGACCAGTTTACAGAGGAGTATAGAGTGCAGTGATGTGTCATTGATGGCAAATCTGATTGCCGAATGATAAAGAACATCTAGCCGCTCGAGAGCACCCTTACCTGCCAATCTATACATTACGTGTCTGTAATCTAGCATGGATAGGATGGTCATCTGAATCAGGGTTATTTTTTTCATATATTTTTAATTTTTAATTTTACCTTTATTTAACCAGGCAAGTCAGTTAAGAACAAATTCTTATTTTCAATGACGGCCTAGGAACAGTGGGTTAACTGCCTGTTTGGCAGCTGGGGTGAAAGAGGAGCGATTACGATAGAGGAAACCAAGTCTAGATTTAACTTTAGCCTGCAGCTTTGATATGTGCTGAGAGAAGGACAGTGTACCATCTAGCCATACCCCCAAGTACTTGTATGAGGTGACTACCTCAAATCCTCAGAGGTAGTAATCACACCTGTGGGGAAAGTGGCATTCTTCTTACTAAACCACATGACCTTTGTTTTGGAGGTGTTCAGAACAAGGTTAAGGGTAGAGAAAGCTTGTTGGACACTAAGAAAGCTTTGTTTTTGAGCATTTAACACAAAATATGGGGAGGTGCCAGCCAAGTATAAGACTGTATCATCTGTATATAAATGGATGAGAGAGCTTCCTACTGCCTAAGCTATGTTGTTGATGTAAATTGAGAAGAGCATAGAGCCGAGGATCGAGCCTTGGGGTACTCCCTTGGTGACAGGCAGTGGCTGAGACAGCAGATTTTCTGACTTTATACACTGCACTCTTTGAGAGAGGTAGTTCGCAAGCCAGGCCAAAGACCCCTCAGAGACAACAATACTCCTTAGCCAGACCACAAGAATGTAATGGTCTACCGTATCAAAAGCTTTGGCCAAGTCAATAAAAATAGCAGCACGATATTGCTTAGAATCAAAGGCAATGGTGACATCATTTATGACCTTAAAGGTTGCAGTGACACATCCATAACCTGAGCAGAAACTAGATTGCATACCCAAGAGAATACTATAGAAATCAAGAATGCCAGTCAGTTGATTATTGACAAGTCTTTCCAACACTTTTGATAAACAGGGTAAAATAGAAATAGGCCTATAACAGTTAGGATCAGCTTGATCTCCCCGTTTAAATAAAGGATGAACCGTGGATGCCTTCCAAGCAATGGGAACCTCCCCAGAAAGGAGAGACATGATAAAAAGGTCGGAGATAAGCTTGGAGATGATAGGGGCAGCAACCTTAAAGAAGAAAGGGTCTAAACCATCTGACCCAGATGTTTTTGGGGGGTCAAGTTTAAGGAGCTCCTTTAGCACCTCAGACTCAGTGACTACCAGCAGGGAGAAACTTTGTAACGGGGCAGGGGAAAAAGAGGGAGGAGCATCAGGGATAGTCGCATTAGAAGGGCTGGGAGATGAGGACATGTTGGACACCATGGTCATATGATGAAAAACATTATCCTACTTTGTTTGACCTCTTTTTGACCTATGCTGTCTATATACACACACACACACACACACACACACACACACACACACACACACACACACAAAGAGAAAACCTCAATCTTGTCACAGCCTGCACATTTTCATTATGAAATTAAGATGATTTTCAATCAATCAACTGAAAGAGTTTATCATGCCAAAGTCAAACTCACGGGTGTACTCTATGAGAACCCATCTGCATCATAGAATGAGATTACTAACTGTACGCACGTGGCAAATCTCAGTTACAAGTTGACAAAACTCTGTGGTAGTGTTGAAAGAGCTCAGCTAGCTGAGTTAGCTTCATCATCTTCCAATTTATTTATCTATGACAAAGAAGAGGCCTCCAAACTTTTCCACTCTCGTGGACGATGAGGCAGACGAGCCAGTCTAAACTCTCATGGGGTCTGATGTTACCTCCGTAGATACCATCCTGTCAGTCCAACACACATATGGTCATGACATTATAGAAGAGTCTCTGAGCTACATTATATTTCCCCTTTTTCCTTTTCACTCCCATGTGGTTGTGAAAGAAGAGAAAGTCTGAGGAGACAGGATATTTCACAGTAGGAGAAACACCCATTTGGGGTTTTGGGGTTAGCTTTAATCTCTCCAAAGATGGTTCATCACTGATTCACTAGTGTGTGTGTGTGTGTGTGTGTGTGTGTGTGTGTGTGTGTGTGTGTGTGTGTGTGTGTGTGTGTGTGTGTGTGTGTGTGTGTGTGTGTGTGTGTGTTATCACACTCTGGTTACACAACAATCACCACGGTCAGTTTCAGTGGACCTGCGTGGTAGAGTGAGGAGAGAGTGACAAGCCCCTGTTGTTGCCGTGGCCAGATTCCTTTTGATTCAGAAGTATTATCTTCTGGAGAAACAATGACAAACTCTCTGTCAGCTTCTGCCACTGACTCACCACTAGGAGGAGCTGCAGGAACACAAAGCAGAGGCTTCCTTCCAGCGCTGGAGCAGAGATTGTAGGCTTTGGCTTTACTCCTTTACAGGCAAGCCACCCTGGTCAAATCAAATCAAGTAAGCAAGTAAGTAAGCATTTTACGATAAGGTCTACCTACATCTGTTGTATTTGTCACACGCGACAAATACAACAGATGTAGGTAGACCTTATCGTAAAATGCTTACTTACAAGCCCTTAACCAACAATGCAGTTTTAAGAAAATAGACTTGATCAATGTATATATCATAGAAAAGTGTAATTTTCTTTAGGACAGCCGTTTTTAGTCAAGACTTTCGTGTTTTTAACGTAATATGTAATTGTTGTACTGTATGTGTGTTTATAGTTTTGTTTAATGTTGTGTTAGTGTATGTAAGTTGTTTTATCTGCTGCTATTGGACCAGGTCTCCCTTGGAAAAGAGATGTTATCTCAATGAGAAAAACCTGTATAAATAAAGGTAAAAGAAAAAGAAAAAAAAGAAAATAGAGTTAAGAAAATATTTACCAAATAAACTAAAGTTTAAAAAAGTTACACAATAAAATAACAACAACTAAGATATATACAGGGGGGACAATCAATGTGCTGGGGTACAGGTTAGTTGAGGTAATTGAGGTAATTTGTAAATGTAGGTAGGGGTAAAGTGGGTAAAGTGGGTGGGTGGGTGGGGGGTTAATGCAACTAGTCCGGGTGGCCATTTGATGAATTACTCAGCAGTCTTATGGCTTGGGAGTAGAAGCTGTTAAGGAGCCTTTTGGACCTAGACTTGGCGCTCCGGTACTGCTTGCCGTGCGGGGTCATTGACAATTTTTTGGGCCCTCCTCTGACACCGCCTAGTATAGATGTCCTGGATGGCAGGAAGCTTGGCCCCAGTGATGCATTGGGCAGGGCGCACTACCCTCAGCAGCGCCTTACGGTCCGATGCCAAGCAGTTGCCATACCAGGCAGTGATACAACCGGTCAGGATGCTCTCGATGGCCCTCTTCACGACTGCCTTGGTATGTTTGGACCATGATAGTTTGTTGGTGATGTGGACACCAACAAACTTGAAGCTCTCGACCTGCTCCACTACAGCCCTGTACATGTGAATGGGGGCATGCTCGGCCCTCCTTTTCCTGTAGTCCATAGTCAGAGGGAGAGGTTGTTGTCCTGTCACCACACTGCCAGGTCTTTGACCTCCTCTATATAGGCTATCTCATCGTTGTCGGTGTACAGGCCTACCACCATTGTGTCGTCAACAAACTTAATGATTGTGTTGGAATCGTGCTTGGCCACACAGTCGTGGGTGAACAGGGAGTACAGGAGGGGACTGAGCACCCACCCCTGGGGAGCTCCAGTGTTGAAGATCAGCGTGGCAGATGTGTTGCTACCTACCCTCACCACCTGGGGGCGGCCTGTCAGGAAGTCCAGGATCCAGTTGCAGAGGGAGGTGTTTAGTTCCAGGATTCGTAGCTTAGTGATGAGCTTTGAGGATACTATGGTGTTGAATGCTGAGCTGTAGTCAATGAATAGCATTCTCACGTAAGTGTTCCTTTTGTCCAGGTGGGAAAGGGCAGTGTGGAGTGCAAAAGAGATTGCATCATCTATGGATTTGTTTGGGTGGTATGCAAATTGGAGTGGGTCTAGGGTTTCTGGGATAATGGTGTTGATGTGAGCCATGACCAACCTTTCAAAGCACTTCATGGCTACGGACGTGAGTGCTACGGGTCTGTAGTCATTTAGGCAGGTTGCCTTTGTGTTCTTGGGCACAGTGACTATGGTGGTCTGCTTGAAACATGTTGGTATTACAGACTCAATCAGCGACATGTTGAAAATGTGAGTGAAGACACCTGCCAGTTGGTCAGCACATGCCCGGAGCACACGTCCTGGTAAGCCGTCTGGCCCCGCAGCCTTGTTTATGTTGACCTGTTTAAAGGTCTTACTCACGTCGGCTACAGAGAGCGTGATCACACAGTCGTCCGGAACAGCTGATGCTCACATGCAAGCCTCAGTGTTGCTTGCCTCGATGGGAGCATAGAAGTGATGTTGCTCGTCTGGTAGGCTCGTGTCAATGGGCAGCTCGCAGCAGTGCTTCCCTTTGTAGTCCGTAATCGTTTGCGAGCTCTGCCACAAAAGATGAGCGTCGGAGCCGGTGTAGTATGATTCAATCTTAGCCCTGTATTGACGCTTTGCCTGTTTGATGGTTCGTCGCAGGGCATTGCAGGATTTCTTGTAAGCGTCCGGGTTAGATTCCTTCACCTTGAAAGCTGCAGCTCTACCCTTTAGCTCAGTGCGAATGTTGCCTGTAATCCATGGTTTCTGGTTGGGGTATGTACGTAAATGTGTCCCATTTACTGCCAATATCCAGCAACTTTGCACAGCCATTGAAGAGAAGTGGGACAACATTCCACAGGCCACCATCAACAGCCTGATCAACTCTATGCGAAGGAGATGTGTTGCTCTGCATGAGGCAAATGGTGTCCACATCAGATACTGGCTGGTTTTCTGGTCCACGCCCCTACCTTTTTTAAAGGTATCTGTGACTATGACCAACTGATGCATATCTGTATTCCCAGTCATGTGAAATCCATAGATTAGGGTCTAATGAATTTATTTAAATTGACTGATTTCCATATATGAACTGTAACTCAGTAAAATCTTGGAAATTGTTGCATGTTGCGTTTACATTTTAGTTCAGTGTAGTAGGCACTAATTAGTGGGCATTTTAAGTACGCTACCATGTTGTTGTCATGTTGTGTTGCTACCATGCTGTGTTGTCATGTGATGCTGCCATGCTATGTTGTTGTCTTAGGTCTCTCTTTAAGTAGTGTTGTTTCTCTTGTCGTGATGTGTGTTTTGTCCTATATTTGTATTGAATTGATTTTTATTTTTAATCCCAGCCCCCGTCCCCGAAGGAGGCTATCATTGTAAAATAATAATTTGTTCTTAAAACTGGCTTGCCTATTTAAATAAAGGTTACATTTTTTTTAAAGTAGTCTCTAAAAAAGTCTCTCTACTGTAGGAAATATACTGTAAGAAGACACATCTGATCTCCGCCATGGAATATTCCCAGCTTCCCAGCTTCCTGGCCTGTAAACATAAACATGTACAACTACCCCCTGGTCTTCAAAGCCCACGCACCCACTACATCAATACTTTCCATAGTTTGGTAAACAAGGGAATATCTCCATTCCTGCTCTACCTTAAGTTTAGAGCAGACTTTCGCACAAACCAACCCACACACCATAGTCAAAGGGTCAGCATGAATTAGGCCTACTTTAGCCTAACGTGTCCACAGTACAGAGGCTCAAAAGCAGAGGCGTTATCGCATAGCGATCACAGGGGCACCCTCATACTTTTACTGGGGGAAACAATTTGAATGTTTGCTTTTTCTTTGTAATACTACTAGCTCCTTAGCAATTGTATGAAATTGGCTTAAGCTAGCCCAGATAGGTTCCCAATCTCCCAACCTCATAACTAGCTACCAAGGTATCAATTTCAGGCTATCAATCAAGTTAGAATAGCTAGCTAAATTTCTTAGCTAGCATGTCTGCTGGCAAGGTTGGTAGAAAGGCAAGCAATAGCTAAATGTACTGAATAAGACTCAAGTTCCTCTCAATCTTTTACTCATATTTTAGCAGAGATGCAGAGAAGCATATTTTGTTTATTTAAAAAAATAACCTCCAGTCACATTTATATATTTTTTTTTACATATAATTAAGCATAATAATTATGGCTCTAGTTTCCTGGAAATACCTGTTTCAGGTGTTTAAAAAATTATCCAACTTACGGATGGGGGGCATAGAATCCCTCCGGATCACCCCCCACCAGACACTCCACATGTACTTTGGAGCCCCTCAGATTTTGGGGCTGCATGACGCCCCTGCTCAGAAGCCAGCATTGGTGAGAGTCAACAACTTGAAAATGTTTATGCAGAAGTACCAAATAACATCATCACTAATTTGTCTTAGTAAACACATCTGGGCAGGATGGCGTCAGAAAGTCCAGATTGGAATGCTACAAAGAGGCACTTTCCATGGCAATGGAAGAAGTGTGAAAGTGGAAGAGGAGAGAGTAGAATACTACTTATTGCTTGTGTGGCTTCCATGCGGACTTCCATGTTGTCTGAGCATGAGTAGGCTTGGGAGACGGATGGATTCCAAATAGTCCTTTACAAGACGCGATTAGAAAGCTCATGAACTTTCATCAAATTCTCTCATAAAATGAGGAACTCCTAATGTTTATGCAATGTCACTTTTTAAGATGCCAATAAGGAAGAGGAGAAAGTGGAATGCTTCGCCGTAAAGCCTTTTTGAAATCTGACAATGTGGTTGGATTAACAAGATGTTAAGCTTTTAAACGATGTAAAACACTTGTATGTTCATGAATGTTTACTATTATTATTTTTGTATTTTGAATTTCACGCTCTGCAATTTCACCGGATGTTGTGGAGGTGGGATGCTAGCGCCCCACCTATCCCAAGCCTTTTGGACATAGACTTGGCGCTCCGGTACCACTTGCCATGTGGTAGCAGAGAGGACAGTATATGACTAGGGTGGCTGGAGTCTTTGAGAATTTTTAGGGCCTTCCTGTGACACCGCCTGGTATAGAAGTCCTGAATGGCAGGAAGCTTGGCCCCAAATATTAACCATGTATGCTGTCTATATTGCTTGTAATTGATATAAGTCAACATCTAAGTATTAAAACAATGAATGTTCATGAATTGGCGGGAGACAGCTCACCGCATTCCGGAGAGCTGAGTGCATTCTGGAGACCTGAGTGCATTCTGGAGAGAGATAGGCCAATATCTTCACAATGCACCCCATCTCTTTCATCTTGTCTCAACATTTCAAATTATACTCAAGACACATTATCTTCAAACATATTTTAGATGCTTTTCACTGACAACTGCATCTCAATAATCAGCTAGGCCTATTGCCAAGTGCACTGTCCAAATTGCGGGCTTCCCAAATAGGCATGTAAGCCTTCACACTTTGAAACAATCCACAGCTTTAAAAGATGCGTATGATCCTCTGTGGATAAGTAATGCTCTCTGCTGAATGATTGTTTTTATTTCTGTATAGACAGACGTAATTAGGCCTATATACTTTTAGCAATTTATTTAAATTGGCACCTATCAACTACGATCTAGTGTTGTGAACATGGATAACAAATAACATATGTCAACATCATTCTGGTGTCTTCACTGTGTGTACATTTTCTGACATCATTATGACCGTTGCAAGATAGCTCATTATGACGTCATGTATGAGAGAATTCCAATGACTGGCTCTGTGTAAATGGCAAGGATCACCTGCTGGACTTTCCTCCAACTATCCCCATGATGCTCTGTGTGCAATCAAAGAATAAACAACGTTGATGAATATGGAACCACACTATGAGTGAGTAGAGTAACCGGTTTTATTCAGCTTTATTCAGAAGTGACCTACAGTAGGTTACACTACCATGTAATTGCTGAGTCAGAGCTGTTTCCTATCTGCTTGCTCTACCCAAACATGAATCAGTTGGCTCTGTTATTGAGCTGTGGTCCCAAGTTACGTGCTGAATTCAGACACCAGTTAGACTACGGGTAGCTGCATTGTGTAGAACCTGAGCCAATCACAGTGTAGGACAGCCCAGCAGCACTGCCAAATACTTTTCCTCAATTAGCCTGAGCCAGTCCAACAGCACAGCCAAATATTGTTCCCCATGAAATGTGCTCCCCAGAGCACTCCAATATAGATACATTATAGACCAACAACTCTATATCAAAACCACACTTCCAGTCACAGAGAAGGAAAACTACAAAGGGAAATCTAGCCAAAATATAACATTTTGTTTTTCTTTGTCATTTCCTGCTGTTTTTGTGGCTTAAATTTGATCAGAAATGAGCAATGATTGCATAGCGATTGAAGGGGAACAGCTTAAATTGGGGCTTGAACCAGGCCTGATGCCACAAGGCAAGTACACCAGCACCTGTAAGGTAGGGATGTCACGTTTTATCAAGGTGGGTGGAATCAGGCGCAGAGAGCAGGTTTCAGATATTTGACAGTTTATTCTCCGGAGCACGAAAAACACGGTCAACCCAACACACAGGGTGAAAAATAGACCGGAGAATAAAACACAAGCACTACACCAAATGACATGAATACAAAAACAATCCTGCACAAAACAAGGGCGGGACAACCTACTACATATAAGGACGTTAATTAAACTAAAATACACACAGGTGAAACTAATAAGACAAAACCAATAGACAAACGAAAAAGGGATCGGTAGTGGCTAGTAGGACGGTGACGACGACCGCCGAGCACCGCCCGAACAGGCAGGAGAGCCAACTTCGGCGGAAGTCGTGACAGTACCCCCCTCTGACGCGCGGCCCCCGCAGCGCGCCACCACCGTCCTCGAGGACGACCCGGAGGACGAGGTGCTGGGCGATCCGGGTGGAGGCGGTGGAAATCTCTCAGGAGAGAAGGGTCCAAAATGTCCCCCACCGGAACCCAGCATCTCTCCTCCGGACCGTACCCCTCCCAGTCCACGAGGTACTGTAGGCCCCCCACCCGGCGTCTCGAATCCAGAATGCCCCGAACTGTGTACGCCGGGAACCCCTCGATGTCCAGAGGGGGCGGAGGGACCTCAGGCACCTCACCTTCTTGCAGGGGACCAGCCACCACCGGCCTGAGGAGAGACACATGAAACGAGGGGTTAATACGGTAATACCTAGGAAGTTGTAACCTGTAACACACCTCGTTTATTCTCTTCAGGACTTTGAACGGCCCCACACACTGCGGCCCCAGCTTCCGACAGGGCAGGCGGAGGGGCAGGTTTCGGGTCGAGAGCCAGACCCTGTCCCCCGGTGCAAAGACGGGGGCCTCACTGCGGTGCTGGTCAGCGCTCCTCTTCTGCCGTTCTCCCACTAACAGTAGTGAGTCCTGAACGGCTTTCCAGGTGTCCTTGGAGCGCTGTACTCATTCCTCCACCGCAGGACCCTCGGTCTGGCTCTGATGCCATGGGGCCAGGACCGGCTGGTAACCTAACACACACTCAAAAGGGGACAAGTTAGTTGAGGAGTGGCGTAGGGAGTTCTGAGCTAGTTCAGCCCAGGGAACATACCTTGCCCACTCACCAGGCCGGTCCCGGCAATAGGACCGCAGAAACCTGCCCACATCCTGGTTTACGCGCTCCACCTGCCCATTACTCTCGGGGTGAAAACCTGCGGTTAAGCTGACCGAGACCCCCAGTCTCTCCATAAACGCCCTCCACACTCTGGACGTGAATTGGGGACCCCGATCAGAAACGATGTCCTCAGGCACCCCGTAGTGCCGGACGACATGGGTAAACAAGGCCTCCGCAGTCTGCAGGGCCGTAGGGAGACCGGGCAACGGGATGAGACGACAGGACTTAGAAAACCGATCCACAACGACCAGGATCGTAGTACTTCCCTGGGACGGGGGAAGGTCGGTAAGAAAGTCCACCGATAAGTGTGTCCACGGCCGTTGTGGAACGGGGAGGGGTTGTAATTTCCCTCTAGGCAGGTGCCGAGGAGCCTTGCTCTGAGCACACACTGAGCAGGAGGAGACATAAAATCTCACGTCTTTAGCCAGCGTGGGCCACCAGTATCTCCCTCTCAGACTCCGCACTGTCCTCTCGATGCCAGGATGACCCGAGGAGGGAAGAGTATGAGCCCACCGGATCAGCTTGTCCCGAACCCCCCTCGGCACGTACTGAGTCCCCACTGGACAGTTAGGGGGGGCCGGCTCTGACCGTGAGGCCCTCTCTATCTCCGCGTCCACCTCCCATACCACCGGTGCCACGAGACATGCCGGTGAAATGATGGGAGTTGGCTCAACGGACCGCTCCTCGGTATCATAGAGGCGGGACAGCGCGTCGGCTTTGGTGTTTTGGGAGCCTGGCCGGTATGAGAGGGTAAACCGGAACCTGGTAAAAAACATGGCCCATCTAGCCTGACGTGGATTCAGTCTCTTCGCTGCCCGGATATACTCGAGATTACGATGGTCAGTCCAGATGAGAAAAGGGTGTTTAGCCCCCTCAAGCCAATGTCTCCACACCTTCAGAGCCTTGACTACAGCTAACAACTCCCGGTCCCCCACATCATAGTTTCGCTCCGCTGGGCTGAGCTTGCTCGAAAAGAAAGCACAGGGGCGGAGCTTGGGTGGCACGCCCGAGCGTTGGGACAGCACGGCTCCAACCCCAGCCTCGGACGCATCCACCTCCACTATGAACGCTAAAGAGGGGTCCGGATGCGCCAACACGGGCGCATTGGTGAACAGCTCCTTCAAACCACTGAAGGCTCTGCCCGCCTCTGCTGACCAGCGCAAGCGCACCGGTCCTCCCTTCAGAAGTGAGGTGATGGGAGCAGCCACCTGACCAAAACCCCGGATAAACCTCCGGTAGTAATTGGCAAACCCTAAAAACCGCTGCACTTCTTTCACCGTGGTCGGAGTCGGCCAATTACGCACGGCTGTAACGCGGTCATCCTCCATCACCATCCCGGAGGTGGAAATACGATACCCCAGGAAGGAAACGGACTGTTTGAAAAACTCACATTTCTCCGCCTTGCAATACAGGTCATGCTCCAGCAGTCGCCCAAGTACCTTACGCACCAGAGACACATGCGCCGCGCGTGTGGCAGAATAGATCAAGATGTCATCGATGTACACTACCACACCCTGCCCGAGCAGGTCTCGGAGAATCTCATCTACGAAGGATTGGAAGACGGCTGGAGCATTCTTCAACCCGTATGGCATGACGCGGTACTCATAATGACCAGATGTAGTACTAAATGCGGTTTTCCACTCATCTCCTCCCCTGATACGCACCAGATTATACGCGCTCCTCAGGTCCAGTTTTGTGAAGAAGCGCGCCCCGTGAAATGATTCCACCGCCGTAGCGATGAGAGGTAGTGGGTAACTAAACCCCACTGTGATGGAATTTAGACCTCTATAATCAATGCACGGACGCAGACCTCCATCCTTCTTCTTCACAAAAAAGAAGCTCGAGGAGACGGGTGATGCGGAGGGCTGAATGTACCCCTGTCCCAGCGATTCAGCAACATATGTCTCCATAGCTACTGTCTCCTCCTGGGACAATGGATACACGTGACTCCTAGGAAGTGCAGCGTTCTCCAGAAGGTTTATCGCGCAGTCCTCTCGACAATGAGGTGGTAATTGGGTCGCCTTCTTTTTACTGAAGGCGATAGCCAAATCGGCATATTCAGAGGGAATGCGCACGGTGGAAACTTGGTCTGGACTCTCCACCGTAGTCGCACCAACGGCAACTCCTATACACCTACCTGAACACTCCTCTGACCACCCCTTAAGAGCCCCCTGTCGCCAGGAAATCACCGGGTTGTGTTGAGCTAACCAGGGAACTCCCAACACCACTGGAAACGCAGGTGAATCTATAAGGAACAGACTAATCTGCTCCTTATGATCCCCCTGCGTTACCATGTCCAGCGGCACCGTAGCCTCCCTAATTACTCCTGACCCTAATGGTCGGCTATCTAATGAGTGCACGGGGAAAGGTAGGTCTAACGACACCAGGGGAATCCCTAGCCTTAACGCAAGCCCACGATCCATGAAATTCCCAGCTGCGCCTGAATCGACTAGCGCCTTATGCTGTAGAGAGGGAAAAAACCCAGGGAAAGAAGTCAACACATACACATGACCGACAGGAAGCTCTGGGTGAGTCTGGTGCTTACTCACCTGGGGTGATCGAGCAGTGCTCCGCCTGTCCTCCCGACTCCCAGACGAGTTCCTCCAGCACCGATCGGACGTGTGCCCTCGTCGACCCCAACTGGTGCAGGAGGACACTCCTCCTCCGGTCCCCCTCGAAGCCGCCCCTCCTAATTCCATAGGGATAGGGGCAGGAGGGCTGGGAAGTGGAAACGACAGGGCCTGATCCGAACGCCCGCGGGCAGCCAGCAGGTTGTCGAGACGGATAGCCAAGTCAATGAGTTCATCCAGTGTGAATGTGGTGTCCCGACATGCCAGCTCCCTGCGGACGTCCTCCCTGAGACTGCATCTGAAATGATCGATCAAGGCCCTGTCGTTCCATCCTGCTCCTGCGGCCAAGGTCCTGAACTCCAGAGCAAAGTCCTGTACGCTCCTCATCTCCTGACGCAGGTGGAACAGCCCTTCACCCGCCACCCGACCCTCTGGTGGATGGTCAAAAACAGCTCGGAATCGGCGGGTGAACTCTGGGTAATTATCCCTCGCCGAGTCCGGACCATTCCACACTGCGTTGGCCCACTCGAGGGCTCGCCCAGTCAAGCAGGAGACGAGGGCGCTCACTCTCTCCTCTCCGGAGGGAGCAGGACGCACGGTAGCCAGGTATAGTTCCAGTTGAAGGAGGAAACCCTGGCACCCAGCCGCCGTTCCGTCATACTCACGTGGGAGTGTCAGCCGAAGAGCCCCGGAGCCAGATGTGGTCGCAGGAACAGGAGGTGCTGTAGAAGGGGGTGCTAGAGATGAGGTGGGGAGGCCACTCCTCTCCCATCGATCCATCCTCTCCATCATTTGGTCCATGGCAGAACCAATCCGGTGAAGCACGCTGGTGTGATGGAGGACCCTCTCTTCCATCGATGGGAGAGGAGACGCAGCTGCTCCTGCTGATTCCATGGCGGTGCGGGATTCTGTCACGTTTTATCAAGGTGGGTGGAATCAGGCGCAGAGAGCAGGTTTCAGATATTTGACAGTTTATTCTCCGGCGCACGAAAAACACGGTCAACCCAACACACAGGGTGAATAATCCAAACCAGGATAAAAAATAGACCGGAGAATAAAACACAAGCACTACACCAAATGACATGAATACAAAAACAATCCCGCACAAAACAAGGGCGGGACAACCTACTACATATAAGGACGTTAATTAAACTAAAATACACACAGGTGAAACTAATTAGACAAAACCAATAGACAAACGAAAAAGGGATCAGTAGTGGCTAGTAGGACGGTGACGACGACCGCCGAGCACCGCCCGAACAGGCAGGAGAGCCAACTTCGGCGGAAGTCGTGACAAGGGATTGTGTATCCCTCTGGCCTCTGAAGCAAACTTGTTTGCCCTGAGACAAACAAGTTGTGCACCTTTGATAAATATTAAATACACTTTTATTTGCCACGGGGGCGGCAGGGTAGCCTAGTGGTTAGAGCGTTGGACTAGACTAACAATAACAAGTAGACAATAACATGGCTATATACAGGGAGTAGACAATAACATGGCTATATAAAATCAAATCAAATCAAATCAAATTTTATTTGTCACATACACATGGTTAGCAGATGTTAATGCGAGTGTAGCGAAATGCTTGTGCTTCTAGTTCCGACAATGCAGTAATAACGAGCAAGTAATCTAACTAACAATTCCAAAAAAAACTACTGTCATACACAGTGTAAGGGGATAAAGAATATGTACATAAGGATATATGAATGAGTGATGGTACAGAGCAGCATAGGCAAGATACAGTAGATGATATCGAGTACAGTATATACATATGAGATAAGTATGTAAACCAAGTGGCATAGTTAAAGTGGCTAGTGATACATGTATTACATAAGGATGCAGTCGATGATATAGAGTACAGTATCAACGTATGCATATGAGATGAACAATGTAGGGTAAGTAACATTATATAAGGTAGCATTGTTTAAAGTGGCTAGTGATATATTTACATCATTTCCCATCAATTCCCATGATTAAAGTGGCTGGAGTAGAGTCAGTGTCATTGACAGTGTGTTGGCAGTAGCCACTCAATGTTAGTGGTGGCTGTTTAACAGTCTGATGGCCTTGAGATAGAAGCTGTTTTTCAGTCTCTCGGTCCCAGCTTTGATGCACCTGTACTGACCTCGCCTTCTGGATGGCAGCGGGGTGAACAGGCAGTGGCTCGGGTGGTTGATGTCCTTGATGATCTTTATGGCCTTCCTGTAGCATCGGGTGGTGTAGGTGTCCTGGAGGGCAGGTAGTTTGCCCCCGGTGATGCGTTGTGCAGACCTCACTACCCTCTGGAGAGCCTTACGGTTGAGGGCGGTGCAGTTGCCATACCAGGCGGTGATACAGCCCGCCAGGATGCTCTCGATTGTGCATCTGTAGAAGTTTGTGAGTGCTTTTGGTGACAAGCCGAATTTCTTCAGCCTCCTGAGGTTGAAGAGGCGCTGCTGCGCCTTCCTCACGATGCTGTCTGTGTGAGTGGACCAATTCAGTTTGTCTGTGATGTGTATGCCGAGGAACTTAAAACTTGCTACCCTCTCCACTACTGTTCCATCGATGTGGGTGGGGGGGTGTTCCCTCTGCTGTTTCCTGAAGTCCACAATCATCTCCTTAGTTTTGTTGACGTTGAGTGTGAGGTTATTTTCCTGACACCACACTCCGAGGGCCCTCACCTCCTCCCTGTAGGCCGTCTCGTCGTTGTTGGTAATCAAGCCTACCACTGTTGTGTCGTCCGCAAACTTGATGATTGAGTTGGAGGCGTGCATGGCCACGCAGTCGTGGGTGAACAGGGAGTACAGGAGAGGGCTCAGAACGCACCCTTGTGGGGCCCCAGTGTTGAGGATCAGCGGGGAGGAGGGAGTAGACAATAACATGGCTATATACAGGGAGTAGACAATAACATGGCTATATACAGGGAGTAGACAATAACATGGCTATATACAGGAAGTGGAAAATAACATGACAATATACAGGGAGTAGACAATAACATGGCTATATACAGGGAGTAGACAATAACATGGCTATATACAGGGAGTAGACAATAACATGGCTATATACAGGGAGTAGACAATAACATGGCTATATACAGGAAGTAGAAAATAACATGGCTGTAAACAGGAAGTAGAAAATAACATGGTAGAAAATAACATGGCTATATACAGGGAGTAGAAAATAACATGGCTATATACAGGGAGTAGACAATAACATGGCTATATACAGGGAGTAGAAAATAACATGGCTATATACAGGGAGTAGACAATAACATGGCTATATACAGGGAGTAGAAAATAACATGGCTATATACAGGGAGTAGACAATAACATGGCTATATACAGGGAGTAGACAATAACATGGCTATATACAGGGAGTGCTGCTTTTGATACCATCGATCACCACATTCTTTTGGAGAGGTTGGAAACCCAAATTGGTCTACACGGACATGTTCTGGCCTGGTTTAGATCTTATCTGTCGGAAAGATATCAGTTTGTCTCTGTGAATAGTTTGTCCTCTGACAAATCAACTGTAAATTTCGGTGTTCCTCAAGGTTCCGTTTTAGGACCACTATTGTTTTCACTATATATTTTACCTCTTGGGGATGTTATTCGAAAACATAATGTAAACTTTCACTGCTATGCGGATGACACACAGCTGTACATTTCAATGAAACATGGTGAAGCCCCAAAATTGCCCTCGCTAGAAGCATGTGTTTCAGACATAAGGAAGTGGATGGCTGCAAACTTTCTACTATTAAACTCGGACAAAACAGAGATGCTTGTTCTAGGTCCCAAGAAACAAAGAGATCTTCTGTTGAATCTGACAATTAATCTTAATGGTTGTACAGTCGTCTCAAATAAAACTGTGAAGGACCTCGGCGTTACTCTGGACCCTGATCTCTCTTTTGAAGAACATATCAAGACCATTTCGAGGACAGCTTTTTTCCATCTACGTAACATTGCAAAAATCAGAAACTTTCTGTCCAAAAATTATGCAGAAAAATTAATCCATGCTTTTGTCACTTCTAGGTTAGACTACTGCAATGCTCTATTTTCCGGCTACCCGGATAAAGCACTAAATAAACTTCAGTTAGTGCTAAATACGGCTGCTAGAATCCTGACTAGAACCAAAAAATTTGATCATATTACTCCAGTGCTAGCCTCTCTACACTGGCTTCCTGTCAAAGCAAGGGCTGATTTCAAGGTTTTACTGCTAACCTACAAAGCATTACATGGGCTTGCTCCTACCTATCTCTCTGATTTGGTCCTGCCGTACATACCTACACGTACGCTACGGTCACAAGACGCAGGCCTCCTAATTGTCCCTAGAATTTCTAAGCAAACAGCTGGAGGCAGGGCTTTCTCCTATAGAGCTCCATTTTTATGGAACGGTCTGCCTACCCATGTCAGAGACGCAAACTCGGTCTCAACCTTTAAGTCTTTACTGAAGACTCATCTCTTCAGTGGGTCATATGATTGAGTGTAGTCTGGCCCAGGAGTGGGAAGGTGAACGGAAAGGCTCTGGAGCAACGAACCGCCCTTGCTGTCTCTGCCTGGCCGGTTCCCCTCTTTCCACTGGGATTCTCTGCCTCTAACCCTATTACAGGGGCTGAGTCACTGGCTTGCTGGGGCTCTCTCGTGCCGTCCCTGGAGGGGGTGCGTCACCTGAGTGGGTTGATTCACTGTTGTGGTCATCCTGTCTGGGTTGACGCCCCCCTTTGGCTTGTGCCGTGGAGGAGATCTTTGTGGGCTATACTCAGCCTTGTCTCAGGATGGTAAGTTGGTGGTTGAAGATATCCCTCTAGTGGTGTGGGGGCTGTGCTTTGGCAAAGTGGGTGGGGTTATATCCTTCCTGTTTGGCCCTGTCCGGGGTGTCCTCGGATGGGGCCACAGTGTCTCCTGACCCCTCCTGTCTCAGCTTCCAGTATTTATGCTGCAATAGTTTATGTGTCGGGGGGCTGGGATCAGTTTGTTATATCTGGAGTACTTCTCCTGTCCTATTCGGTGTCCTGTGTGAATCTAAGTGTGCGTTCTCTAATTCTCTCCTTCTCTCTTTCTTTCTCTCTCTCGGAGGACCTGAGCCCTAGGACCATGCCCCAGGACTACCTGACATGATGACTCCTTGCTGTCCCCAGTCCACCTGGCCATGCTGCTGTTCCACTTTCAACTGACCTGAGCCCTAGGACCATGCCCCAGGACTACCTGACATGATGACTCCTTGCTGTCCCCAGTCCACCTGGCCATGCTGCTGCTCCAGTTTCAACTTCCACCTGACTGTGCTGCTGCTCCAGTTTCAACTGTTCTGCCTTATTATTATTCGACCATGCTGGTCATTTATGAACATTTGAACATCTTGGCCATGTTCTGTTATAATCTCCACCCGGCACAGCCAGAAGAGGACTGGCCACCCCACATAGCCTGGTTCCTCTCTAGGTTTCTTCCTAGGTTTTGGCCTTTCTAGGGAGTTTTTCCTAGCCACCGTGCTTCTACACCTGCATTGCTTGCTGTTTGGGGTTTTAGGCTGGGTTTCTGTACAGCACTTTGAGATATCAGCTGATGTACGAAGGGCTATATAAATAAATTTGATTTGATTTGATTTGATTTGATTTAGACAATAACATGGCTATATACAGGGAGTAGACAATAACATGGCTATATACAGGGAGTAGACAATAACATGGCTATATACAGGAAGTAGACAATAACATGACTATATACAGGAAGTAGACAATAACATGGCTATATACAGGGAGTACTAGTACTAGTAGATGTACTAGTGATGTGGACCTTAGGTTGCAAAATATTAATCTTGACTTTATTCATGGTGAGAATAAATTCGTTGGCAGTAATGACTGAACGTGTGTACAAATCTTAGAAAATGTAGCTATGGGGATATTGCATTGACATGTTTTGTTATCTTAATTAATAATACACAAAGTTAACAATTAAGTATGTTAGGCGTACAGTGTTAGGCTATTTATAGCCCCTTTCAAAGTCTAGCTGACTGACTGATATCCCAGGCCTACTCTAACCTCTATAAGAGGCTCTTCAACTGTTACTGCACTTAGGACAGACAACCCAATCATTCCTTTCTGTTTCCTTGTTTGGACTTCTCTGTCACTAAGACATTAGTCTTCCAGGAGCAGTCTAAGTATAGGCCTTGAATGTGCTCATGATGTGTGTATGATAGAAGACTGTTTGAGCACCTGACTTTGAAGCAACCTGTTTGCTTTATGACAATCAAGCAGATGAATTATTGATTGATTGAGAAATTTGTTGGCTTTTCATTACACAATCTGACCTATTTACAAAGTAGGAATACCGGGTAGTCTGAAAGGACAGGCTTACAGAACTACTTACATGTAGGAGCTCTAGTGAGTAAGATTTCCAATTTATTTATTATTATTTGGTCAAGTTAACATGAAACCGGAAACTTCCTGTATGTGTATTTCTGGGGGAATTTTCTCCGTTGTCACCAGTTGAATATAGTTTGTTCCTCTTCCTTGTCATATGTTCAACTCTCTTTCAACCCTCTTTCTGGTGATTTTTCTGCATCCTCTTACTTCATTCTGTGACCAACTCCAGTGGACTACGTGGTGTCCAGGTATTATTGGAATGGTGAAGTTATGGGGTGGCTTGTCATCTTATTTCCATGGCAATTTCCAACCATCCACTAGTGGCAACGCGGGTACCTTGTACCATCTAGTAAATCTGCAATCTATGGCTCCGAATATCGCAGATTCAATCTCAGTGCTAGGCACTAGTTTTCTGTTTTACCCTAAACTTCAACCTTAGCCCTAATATTAACCAGTCACAATGAAAATCTAAATTTAACCCCAATGCCTAAACTTATCAAAAATATCTGAATTAATTCATACTGTTAACCGTAGAGGTGAGTTACAGTTTTACATTTCCACAGTTTGACTGAGAGCTAACAGACGGCAACACACTCCGTAACCAACAGACGGCACCACACTCTGTTGCCTACGACAACTCTCTCCATTTGCCATAGTGCTTGCTTCTCTATGATGGTTGAGAGATGGTTGTCTCTGATGGTTGAGAGATGGTTGTGTCTCTCTGATGGTTGAGAGATGGTTGTGTCTCTCTGATAGTTGAGAGATGGTTGTCTCTCTCTGATAGTTGAGAGATGGTTGTCTCTCTCTGATAGTTGAGAGATGGTTGTCTCTGATGGTTGAGAGATGGTTGTGTCTCTCTGATAGTTGAGAGATGGTTTTTGTTTCTGATGGTTGTCTCTTTCTGATGTTTGAGATATGGTTGTTGATGTGGTTATTTAACTAGGCAAGTCAGGTAGGAACAAATTCTTATTTACAATGATGGCATAGGAACAGTGGGTTAACTGCCTTGTTCAGGAGCAGAAGGACAGATGTTTACCTTGTCAGCTCGGGGATTCAATCCAGCAACCTTTCAGTTACTAGCCCAACGCTCTAACCACATAAGATATCTTGCCCCAGCCAAAGCCCAAACTTGCATCCCATTGAAAATTTGTGGAAAGACTTGAAGATTGCTGTTCACCACCACTACCAATCCAACTTAACAGAGCTTTAGAAAATCTGCAAGGAAGAATGGGAGAAAATCCCCAAATCCAGATGTGCGAAGCTGATACAGACATATATCGCTGACAAAGGTGCTCTTACAAAGTAATGATTCAAAGGTGTGAATACTTATCTAAATTAGGTATTTCTGTATTTCATTTTCGATACATTACCAAACATTTACTAAAAACATGTCATTATGGGGTATTGTGTGTAGATGGGTGACAAAATCTATTTATTTAATCAGTTTTGAATTCAGGCCGTAACAACAAATTGTGGAATAAGTCAAGGGGTGTGAATACTTTCTGACGGCACTGTATGTAATCTTAAATAGCGTCATTCATAATATATTAATGATAGAGTATGGTCACATTTAATTTGCCCTGTTAAACCTTCCCTTTGGAATGACTTTGATAGCAGCAGCAGGTCTATTTCATGTTATGTGGGATTGCTAAACGATCATTCTCACGACAGCAGAACTGGCTTGGTTAAAATCCTGGATGGGAGACCAAAGGGAAAGGGGGATACCTAGTCAGTTGTACAACTGAATGCATTCAACTGAAATGTGTCTTCAGCATTTAACCCAACCCCTCTGAATCAGAGTTGTGTGGAGAGGCTGCCTTAATCGACATCCACCTCTTCGGCATCCGGGGAACAGAGTAGATGTAGATAAATCAATTCTCTAATAGGAAGTGCTGCCCAGCCAATAGTTTTTTTTTCTGATAGTGGATTTAACATTGAAGATCTGATGTCATTTTAAAGGTACAAATTAAACAAGGTTTTTCTATGTTGAAATTTGGTTACCATGACAACAAAATCCTGTGGTCTAAATGTTATCCCGTTGATGACTTTTTTCAAATCCAATGTATTTTCCACGTAGATTCCATGTCACAATACATTGATAAATGACCTTGAAACAACTTTGATTCAACCAGTTTGTGCCCAGCTACAGCATGCATTCATGCCCGACATACATACAGCATATGAAGATACTCTCATATCCCCCGACATACATACAGTATGTGAAGATACTCTCATATCCCCCGACATACATACAGCATATGAAGATACTCTCATATCCCCCGACATACACATACAGTATGTGAAGATACTCTCATATCCCCCGACACACATACAGTATGTGAAGATACTCTCATATCCCCGACATACATACATTCACACATCTAACCACAACATACGGCACAAAAAGATGTCATTTTAACAATGAACAAAACTGATTTGTCAGCCAGAAACTGTCACCATATCATGTGTGTTTTGCTGGTGCGTTTATGTTTTGCATCATTAACATTTATGCCAATCAGCAGTGCCAATCTCCCTGCAAGGGCGTTGTGTGTGCGTGTGCAGGCCAATGATGGCCTCATTGTAGAAGTCTATGGTGGAGGTGTCCAGTTCCCGGGGCTGCTTCAGGTAGCTACCCACCACTAGTGGACCAGCACATTACACTTTCCCCAGTGCACAGTATCTGCGGAGGCGGATGTGAAGAGTGGTTGGAGGGAAAACACACAGGTCTATCTCCCTGATACTCTCCCGCACCACCGCTCACGACCCACTCACTCATGCTCATTACACACACACAATGGAAGATGTGTTCCCCCACTCGCTCCTCACAGAGCTCATAGACTGGGCCACATAGGCCCTTTGCAGCAGCCTCACCCCCAGGCCACTCAGAAAGGGGAACACTAATAATGTTGCACGCGCAATCCGGTCATTTTCCTGCCGTGATGGGCCAAGTGAAATGACATATGATAGACCATCCTACGCCCAGCTCTTTGAAGTTTGGCAGGACTATAGATTATGAGTGGGACAGCTTTAGGATGGGATGACAACTGATGTACATGACTCATTCAATCTGATTTGTCTTTGTCTTTGTCTTTGTCTTTGTGTGTGTGTGTGTGTGTGTGTGTGTGTGTGTGTGTGTGTGTGTGTGTGTGTGTGTGTGTGTGTGAGTGTGTACGCGTGCGCGTGTGCTGAAGATAAATACAGTGATTAATGCAGTGATTAATACAGTGATTAATACAGTTATTAATACAGTTATTAATACAGTGATTAATACAGTTATTAATACAGTGATTAATGCAGTGATTAATTCAGTGATTAATACAGTGATTAATGCAGTTGTAACGCCTGTCGTCGGAATAAGTGGACCAAACGCAGCGTGGAAAGTGTTCATGATTTTATTGATCAAAGAAACACTCGAACAAAGTAACAAAACAAAAGCGAACAGTTCTGTCAGGTAACAGAGATTAAAGAGAAAATAAGTACCCACAAAACACAGGTGGGAAAAAGGCTGCCTAAATATGATTCCCAATCAGAGACAACGATAGACAGCTGCCTCTGATTGGGAACCACACTCAGCAACGTGTCATTGGAGTTGGACAGTATACAACTGTCATATAACGCCCACCCCAAATCACACCCTGACCTAACCAAATAGAGAAATGAAACAGCTCTCTAAGGTCAGGGCAGTGATGAATGCAGTGATGAATACGCTGATTCGGGGTGCGAGTTCATTAGAACGTGCGTTGAAGATGTCGTTCCCATAGCAACGATTAAAACATTCCCTAACCAGAAACCGTGGATTGATGGCAGCATTCGCGTGAAACTGAAAGCGCGAACCACTGCTTTTAATCAGGGCAAGGTGACTGGTAACATGACCGAACACAAACAGTGCAGCTATTCCCTCCGCAAGGCTATCAAACAAGCTAAGCGTCAGTACAGAGACAAAGTAGAATCTCAAGTCAACGGCTCAGACACAAGAGGCATGTGGCAGGGTCTACAGTCAATCACGGACTACAAGAAGAAATCCAGCCCAGTCACGGACCAGGATGTCTTGCTCCCAGGCAGACTAAATAACTTTTTTGCCCGCTTTGAGGACAATACAGTGCCACTGACACTGCCTGCAACGAAAACATGCGGACTCTCCTTCACTGCAGCCGAGGTGAGTAAGACATTTAAACGTGTTAACCCTCGCAAGGCTGCAGGCCCAGACGGCATCCCCAGCCGCGCCCTCAGAGCATGCGCAGACCAGCTGGCCGGTGTGTTTACGGACATATTCAATCAATCCCTATACCAGTCTGCTGTTCCCACATGCTTCAAGAGGGCCACCATTGTTCCTGTTCCCAAGAAATCTAAGGTAACTGAGCTAAACGACTACCGCCCCGTAGCACTCACTTCTGTCATCATGAAGTGCTTTGAGAGACTAGTCAAGGACCATATCACCTCCACCCTACCTGACACCCTAGACCCACTCCAATTTGCTTACTGCCCAAATAGGTCCACAGACGATGCAATCTCAACCACACTGCACACTGCCCTAACCCATCTGGACAAAAGGAATACCTATGTGAGAATGCTGTTCATCGACTACAGCTCGGCATTCAACACCATAGTACCCTCCAAGCTCGTCATCAAGCTCGAGACCCTGGGTCTCGACCCCGCCCTGTGCAACTGGGTACTGGACTTCCTGACGGGCCGCCCCCAGGTGGTGAGGGTAGGCAACAACATCTCCACCCCGCTGATCCTCAACACTGGGGCCCCACAAGGGTGCGTTCTGAGCCCTCTCCTGTACTCCCTGTTCACCCACGACTGCGTGGGCACGCACGCCTCCAACTCAATCATCAAGTTTGCGGACGACACAACAGTGGTAGGCTTGATTACCAACAACGACGAGACGGCCTACAGGGAGGAGGTGAGGGCCCTTGGAGTGTGGTGTCAGGAAAATAACCTCACACTCAACGTCAGCAAAACTAAGGAGATGATTGTGGACTTCAGGAAACAGCAGAGGGAACACCCCCCCATCCACATCGATGGAACAGTAGTGGAGAGGGTAGCAAGTTTTAAGTTCCTCGGCATACACATCACAGACAAACTGAATTGGTCCACTCACACAGACAGCATCGTGAAGAAGGCGCAGCAGCGCCTCTTCAACCTCAGGAGGCTGAAGAAATTCGGCTTGTCACCAAAAGCACTCACAAACTTCTACAGATGCACAATCGAGAGCATCCTGGCGGGCTGTATCACCGCCTGGTACGGCAACTGCTCCGCCCACAACCGTAAGGCTCTCCAGAGGGTAGTGAGGTCTGCACAACGCATCACCGGGGGCAAACTACCTGCCCTCCAGGACACCTACACCACCCGATGTTACAGGAAGGCCATAAAGATCATCAAGGACATCAACCACCCGAGCCACTGCCTGTTCACCCCGCTATCATCCAGAAGGCGAGGTCAGTACAGGTGCATCAAAGCTGGGACCGAGAGACTGAAAAACAGCTTCTATCTCAAGGCCATCAGACTGTTAAACAGCCACCACTAACATTGAGTGGCTGCTGCCAACACACTGACACTGACACTGACTCAACTCCAGCCACTTTAATAATGGGAATTGATGGGAAATGATGTAAATATATCACTAGCCACTTTAAACAATGCTACCTTATATAATGTTACTTACCCTACCTTATATAATGTTACTTACCGTACATTATTCATCTCATATGCATACGTTGATACTGTACTCTATATCATCGACTGCATCCTTATGTAATACATGTATCACTAGCCACTTTAACTATGCCACTTTGTTTACATACTCATCTCATATGTATATACTGTACTCGATACCATCTACTGTATCTTGCCTATGCTGCTCTGTACCATCACTCATTCATATATCCTTATGTACATATTCTTTATCCCCTTACACTGTGTATAAGACAGTAGTTTTGGAATTGTTAGTTAGATTACTTGTTGGTTATTACTGCATTGTCGGAACTAGAAGCACAAGCATTTCGCTACACTCGCATTAACATCTGCTAACCATGTGTATGTGACAAATAAAATTTGATTTGATTTGAATGCAGTGATGAACACAGTGATTAATGCAGTGATTAAGACAGGGATTAAGACAGGGATCATCATTAGCTTAACACTATATCGCTACTTTATACAGAATATTACAGAATGGTTAGAGAAGGTCGTTGAGCCCATGTGGGTGTCATGGTTTTATGGCATATTATAAACTGGGTGGTTCGAGCCCTGAATGCTGATTGGTTAACAGCTGTGGTATATCAGAGCGTATACCACGGGTTTGACAAAACACGTATTTTTACTGCTCTGATTACGTTGGTAACCAGTTTATAATAGGGGGTTTGTGTCGTGCCTAAGAACAGCCCTTAGTTGTTATACCACGTTTATACTTAGCCATATACCACACCCTTCCATGCTTTATTGCCTAAGTATAATCCCCAACAGTCTATGTACGAAGCACTCACCGTATCTAGCATGAGCATGGACGATTGTCTCTACACAGTAAGATGTAGTTGGTGGCCCTTGCGTCCTGAGAAACTGAAACACTTTCCAGTGGGATTTAACGTATTTACTTTGTCTGCGGGCTTTGATCCATTGTAATGAAGATGCTTGAACAGAATCTCTCTCCCTTCTGCCACGCTCTCTGTCGTTGTCTGGAGCGTACTGTGCCGTTTTCCCAGCTCCGTGGGTAGGACATGTGGAAACACATGGGTTAGAAACAAAAGAGTTAGAATTGGGTTTAGGGTTGTCACGCCTACGCCCGCTCGCACTAACCACCGGCCCTGGCAACCATTATTATAAACACCTGCACCCCATCATTATGCACACCTGGACCTAATCAGCACCTTGATTACCTTCCCTTTATTTAGCCCTCAGTAGCCTCAGTCATCAGACAGTTTTGTTTTTCGTTCTCTTGTTTTGTTTATCTGCATTTATTCATTATTAAAATCACCTTCTGCACCCACTTCCTGACTCCTGACATATACATAACAAGGGATAGGGTTCGTTTTAGGGTTAGGAGCTAGTCTTAGGTTTAGGGTTAGGATACGGGTTAGGTTAAGGGAAAATTGGATTTTGAATGTGTGTCCCCACAATGTTAGTTGTACAAGACTGTGTGTGTGTGTGTGTGTGTGTGTGTGTGTGTGTGTGTGTGTGTGTGTGTGTGTGTGTGTGTGTGTGTGTGTGTGTGTGTGTGTGTGTGTGTGTGTGTGTGTGTGTGTGTGTACCTTAATTGGGGAGGACGGGCTCGTTGTAATGGCTGGAGTGGAATAGTGTCAAATACATCAAACACATGTTTTGATGCCATTCCATTTGCTCCACTCCAGCCATTATTATGTGCTGTCCTCCTCTCACCAGCCTCCACTGCAGTGCACAGTGCACAGTGCCGTCTTAAAGAACAATACTTGAGTCAGCAGAGAATATCACAGTAATGCAGCAAGAGGACTGAATCTGAATAGGGCTGCAGGGTCATTACGTAAATGTGGAAAGATGAGGGAGTCATATTTGTATTTCATTAGATGGTGTTTTATTAAAACAATAAGGAGTCAGCTCAAGTATTTTAACAAAACACTAAGAAAATACTTTAAGGGTTACAGTATCATAGTACAATGACTTGTACCTATTAGCTTTAGGTACAGTATTTTAACTGCTATATTTTCGCTTGCACCGAGGAGAAAACAGTTAGGTGGAATGTAACATTGTAACATGCAGTTAGTAACGTATCAGGCTGTAAACTAAATGTGTTAAATTCAAGTATCAGTTTTAAAACAAAGTCAACTTACATACATAAACAATATTGCCAGTGCTATTTTCTGAGGTCAATAACAGAACATAATTTATTAAAGCTGTAATCCTTAATGGTGAAACAGCCATGTCCATTCACGATATTACAACAACAAAGACATTAATGCAAACAACAAACCCTTTTTTCCCTCCACGGACATCCCTGCACACGTGATAGAACAGACCCTTATGTACAATGCTGGTGCAGCCCAATATGTACCATGCTGATCTGGACCAAAAATCCTGACAATGTGGCAGCCAATGGAGCTGTTTCCCCCCACTGCGGATTCCATCTTTAAATTAGCTCTTAGAATAAATACAACTAAAAGGATTGGTTTTCATTGAACTTACAAAAGTAATGTCAAAACAATCAGAGGCAGAAGAAAACATTTCTCAACAACATTTCTCAATAAAGATTCCAGGATGCAATAAATTAAATAAATATTCAAATAAATAAATAAAAAGTTACATTTAAAATACATTTAAAAGTTTAATTCCAGAAACTATTTCAGCTGATGTCTTATCAGAGCTCAGTGGTCCTTTCTTTCAGAAGTACTGTGGGATTGACATCGTTGCTCCCCGACTGTGCTGTACTGGAATTGATGGTATTGGATCTATTGTCTTCTACGTCGGGCACATGAAAGGACGCCACAGGGCACGGGCCCTTGACGTTGCTGCACACTAGCCTCTGCAAGGACGCGGTGTTGATGATGTCAAAGCCAACGCTCCCGCCAAAGGTGCTGGGCTTCCAGTACTCTGGTGAACAAATGGGGTTTCCCATCAGGCCTTTCAGGGAGTAGGGGGCACCCATCTCCACCATGGTCTCCCCAAAGATGGCATTGGTTCTGGGCTTCTCCACCAGCAGACCTGGGTAGAGCTCCACAGCATCCACATGCCCATACATCTCCTCCAGCTCTGCAGCCATCTCCTTTTCTCCTGGGAAACACACAGAGAGGGAAATGTTCTGTTAGTTACTCAACCTGGCTTCTAAAGGAAATGTTACGTTACTCTACTCAACCTGGCTTCTAAAGGAAATGTTACGTTACTCTACTCAACCTGGCTTCTAAAGGAAATGTTACGTTACTCTACTCAACCTGGCTTCTAAAGGAAATGTTACGTTACTCTACTCAACCTGGCTTCTAAAGGAAATGTTACGTTACTCTACTCAACCTGGCTTCTAAAGGAAATGTTATGTTACTCTACTCAACCTGGCTTCTAAAGGAAATGTTACGTTACTCTACTCAACCTGGCTTCTAAAGGAAATGTTACGTTACTCTACTCAACCTGGCTTCTGAGGGAAATGTTACGTTACTCTACTCAACCTGGCTTCTAAAGGAAATGTTATGTTACTCTACTCAATCTGGCTTCTAAAGGAAATGTTACGTTACTCTACTCAACCTGGCTTCTAAAGGAAATGTTACGTTACTCTACTCAACCTGGCTTCTGAGGGAAATGTTATGTTACTCTACTCAACCTGGCTTCTAAAGGAAATGTTACGTTACTCTACTCAACCTGGCATCTAAAGGAAATGTTACATTAGTTACTCTACTCAACCTGGCTTCTAAAGGAAATGTTACGTTACTCTACTCAACCTGGCTTCTAAAGGAAATGTTACGTCACTCTACTCAACCTGGCTTCTAAAGGAAATGTTATGTTACTCTACTCAACCTGGCTTCTAAAGGAAATGTTACGTTACTCTACTCAACCTGGCTTCTAAAGGAAATGTTATGTTACTCTACTCAACCTGGCTTCTAAAGGAAATGTTACGTTACTCTATTCAACCTGGCTTCTAAAGGAAATGTTACGTTACTCTACTCAACCTGGCTTCTAAAGGAAATGTTACATTACTCTACTCAACCTGGCTTCTAAAGGAAATGTTACGTTACTCTACTCAACCTGGCTTCTAAAGGAAATGTTACGTCACTCTACTCAACCTGGCTTCTAAAGGAAATGTTATGTTACTCTACTCAACCTGGCTTCTAAAGGAAATGTTACGTTACTCTACTCAACCTGGCTTCTAAAGGAAATGTTATGTTACTCTACTCAACCTGGCTTCTAAAGGAAATGTTACGTTACTCTATTCAACCTGGCTTCTAAAGGAAATGTTACGTTACTCTACTCAACCTGGCTTCTAAAGGAAATGTTACATTACTCTACTCAACCTGGCTTCTAAAGGAAATGTTACGTTACTCTACTCAACCTGGCTTCTAAAGGAAATGTTACATTACTCTACTCAACCTGGCTTCTAAAGGAAATGTTACGTTACTCTACTCAACCTGGCTTCTAAAGGAAATGTTACATTACTCTACTCAACCTGGCATCTAAAGGAAATGTTACATTACTCTACTCAACCTGGCTTCTAAAGGAAATGTTACATTACTCTACTCAACCTGGCTTCTAAAGGAAATGTTACGTTACTCTACTCAACCTGGCATCTAAAGGAAATGTTACATTACTCTACTCAACCTGGCTTCTAAAGGAAATGTTACGTTACTCTACTCAACCTGGCTTCTAAAGGAAATGTTACGTTACTCTACTCAACCTGGCTTCTAAAGGAAATGTTACGTTACTCTACTCAACCTGGCTTCTAAAGGAAATGTTACGTTACTCTACTCAACCTGGCTTCTAAAGGAAATGTTACGTTAGTTACTCTACTCAACCTGGCTTCTAAAGGAAATGTTACGTTACTCTACTCAACCTGGCTTCTAAAGGAATTGTTACATTAGTTACTCTACTCAACTTGGCTTCTGAGGGAAATGTTACCTTACTCTACTCAACCTGGCTTCTGAGGGAAATGTTACGTTACTCTACTCAGTTTGAGAGCTGTTTCACAAGGATTTAGAGAGTACGTTTGACAGTCTGGATGCAATACAATATACATGGAAACAGATTAAATCTAAAAGTCCTCCAAACATCTCGCTTTTTTACACTGTATCTCTCACACACACAGAAACCCTTCTGGTTAATTCTCACACTTTTCTTAAAGAAAATCTTCCTCTTTCTGTGAGGCAGTGCAGAGCCTGTCAACTCCCCAAACACTCCTCTGTTTAGACCTGACACTCTGCCATCACTAACTGCTTTCTGGAACGAAAGTGCACATCTGTTTGCCCCACTGTAAGTTTACTCCAATATAGAACTTACCTCCACAGGATCTACTATATCTGCCCAGGCCAGTTTTATTACTATTTCAAAAAGTTTTAAAAAATGTCACATTTAAAATGCAAATGTGAACTATGATATTATATCAGTAGCAACTAGAGGCACCTTTAGTTATTAGAGTTATTTAGTACCAGTCTTAACTGGTTTTAATGATTTCCTGTCCAAACAGGATAGTAGGATGTTACACCTTCTACTTTTAAATGGGAATTACACTAATTCATCACTACATAATAATCTAACTCAATCTCAATGTTTACAGGGTGATCAGTGTTTATGTTATAGCTGTGATGCTAATGGTGGTTCTCTCACCTGTGAGGTCTTCGAAGGAGGCATATGGCTTCATGGAGAAACGTTTCCTGTAGGCGTTGAGGGACTGGTAGCGCATCTGTCTGCTGTTCTCTATGGACTTCAGAGCCACCATCATCACTGCAGGGGGGACGTTACGACCTCCAGCAACCTGAGGACGGACGAGGGAGAGGAAGTAAGTCGACCAGCCTCAAACAACAATGAGTTTCTCTTTATTTTGAATTACTGACATTCCCTCACTGAGGTACAATAGTTGGATTACGTTTGCTTAAAACACAATAACATGCAAATTCATCCACCCATACTTCAGCCACCTTAAGTGGCCACTCAGAGCCCACAACTTAAATCCCACACAGAGAGTCTCTCACCCGTCCAGCGATCTGCTTGGTAAAGGACGCCACCAGGTTGGAGATGCCGTGTGTGGTGACCACGGAGGTGTTGAAGACAAACTGGGGGTAGGAGTAGACCTGCTCCTGTATGTGGAAGGCATCAGGCATCAGTGGGTGCCAGTGGTACAGGGTGTTGAACTCTGACGAGATGCGGTTCTGATACTGGAAACGCTCTTTGAAGAGAAGCTCCGGGTCGAACTTCAGCTTGAAGTTGTAGCCGCTCAGGTGCTGCACGTAGTCCTCAATCACAATCTTGATGGTCTCACCTATAAGAAGGAGCAAGGGGAGGGACAATTAGTTAGAGTCTTTTGTTTCGTTATATTATTGATTTCTTCACCTAGTCTTTTACAAGATAGAGCAGTTAGAAGTGATTAAAAACCTTCATAAAGTCCATTTTAAAATAATGTCTCAGTGTTATCAATTCTCACCTACCCCTATTTGTATGGTACCACTGAACTGCCGACTCATCTGGCATATTAACAATGTGACCGACCGACAACTTTAGGTAGCAGCCATTAACACTTAACTATAGAGAAGTTGATGTGAAGGAGAATACCACTCCCTGTGATCAGAGCCATCCAGAGGAAATGGGGTCATACTGCGGTTCGTTAGCTCGCAATTTAGTCAAATATTGGATCTAGATGTCTCTATTTTAGAAACAAAGAACAGCTGTTTGCAAATTCAGCTAACCTACAGTATTTGATGGGAACAAGTTACAATACACAATGTTAATCCAGATACTATGTAAGATCTGACCACGTGAGTATAACCACATCATATAATAATGAGCAGCAAGTCCTACACCTCTTTTTTCCACATGCTGCTCGCTTAGACAACTCACCAATGAGAATGAGGCGTGATGTCTGGAAGAGCCTATCATCATCCCAGTCTGGATGGACCTCCTTCAGGACATCACAGACGCGGTTGTGTTCCCTCAGCCAGATAGTAGCGTACATCATGAGACCAGGCACCAGGCCGAACGCCTCATGGCCCACAGCGAAGCGGTGAGACTCAGGGACATGGGGAGGGTAGTGCATATCAGCCCCAACCTCTTTCACTGTAGGTGGGTACACCTCTCCATCCAGCACCTAGAGAGAGAAAAGGTGAGAGAAGAGACTGTCAGCTGGAGCTGTGACAAACAGTATAAGTTCAGTGATGTTCAAGGTGGTTTATGGTTGACAAGATCTGTTCAGTACCTGAAACTTCAGCTTGCCATCCTTGAAGAGCCGCAGTTTATGTTGCCTCTCAAGGTTTTCCCCGTAGATGTGACCAAGGTCCACCTGGAAAACAAGCATCGAAATCAGTCACATGGGCCTATATACATACGTCTTCTTTCAGTTAACTCCACCTCTCTGGGTGAAACCATGTTGCATTGTTCAGTGCATGTCTGCTGTGTGCTGTGCTGTGTAGTTCTATATACATGTATATACTCTACCCACCCCGTGGCCCTTGGCTTTAGTAAATGCCGGCCCCATCTTCTGGTCAGATTTGAAAAACTGGTGGGTGAAGTGTTGGGCGAAAAAAGCAAACATCAGGCTGGAACCCTGGGGGTCGGGGATAAATTTCCTCCTGATCAGGAGCTTCTCAGCCAGCATCTTAGCATCAGGTAGCTCTATCTTACCTGCATGGGGGAAATACAATATTTCTGTCAATTTAGAGACGCTCACTTTCAATTTGAACTTATACTTGGAATGAATTACTAATCAGTGGCTAAGTTATAGTTTGATTGTTTTTCTTTATATATCTTTCAAATGAACATTTTGCATGGAAACAACCTAACTTGATCCTATGTCCACCAAACCAAAAGCAAGCCTCTGTGAGGTAACAGTATCAAAAAGGTGTTGCCCGATATCCGCCATTGCAAAATCTCTGTGTTGAAATCAGTGAAACATCCTTTCTCATTACAATTAGTATGCTACAATCACTGTATGGGAATGCCACAAGAATGCCAGTGTCGCTCAGTGAGTATGAATTTGTGCTGTGATTTTGCCTCATAGAAAACCTCAGTGAAGCAGCCAACTCTACGCTACAAGGACTGTCGGGCATGTGCATGATGTAATGGAGGTTAGCCAAGTTTTTTTTTTTTATCTGAGAGAACAGGTTTGGAGAGAGAGAGAGAGAGATTACCTACGACTCCCATAGGGGTTGGGCAATCCTTGGGCAGAGGAGGGAGGGTTCGTGTGTAGTAGGACAGGTTGGAGTAGGCTTCCCAGCTTTTATAATTATAGTCCGCATTGAAGGTCGGTGGACTGTCGATCAGATGAGAGCGGGCTTGAGAGAGCGAGAACAAAATGTATTAATATGAACTCAAAATAAACAGGGATAACTTTATATATTATTGTAACCCTAATTATCAAATAGTTTTGACAATGCAAAACTTCACATCAATAGTTTTGACATTGTCAAATGGAAAGAGAGAAACGCTAATGAAGACTATGACATTATTGAACTCAACTCACATGTCAGAACATATCTCATGATAGCATCCCTGAGGAATGAAATGCTATTGATGATGTTCCAGACCCCCTTGTAGTTGGTGAGGAGGTAATGCACTGTGTTTGGGGTAGGCTTCAGAGACACTTTAATCCACGTGAAAAATTCAGCTGTCAAATCCAAATGAAAGCATATTAATTAAGTGTCTAGAGAGAAAATATTGAGTTGTTTTTATGTTGATTTTTATACAGCTATCGGTATATATTGGATGTACGTTACGTTGTGTGCAGTTGTGGCCATAGAATCCAGTGCGTGTGCAGTCGCACTCATAGTCTTCTGAGCCCATGGCAGTACACACTCCGCGGTTCAGGCATGGCTGTGAACAGCAAGGGTTGCCTGCATAGACACATTTTTGGTTAGGTTAGACTGAGTGTAATAAATTATGATCACAAAAACATGTCATTATCTGATCATTTCTATGTACATATAGACCTACAGACTGTATCAAATAATTTACATAGATAGGCCTATATATCCAAATATAGCCTAGGCTATCAAATCCAAAATATGATTTTTTTTATATAGCGTAAAAAGAAACTCATAATGCTTCGATAGCTGATTGAAAAATGGTTAGAAAGGTCAATAAACTGTTTATACACATTTTGTTATTAACACGTTGCGCATATGATATGTTCAAACGAACACATTTAAACAGCATCAAAGTTTAATAACTTATATCGCATCATGTTCTTACCTCCTTCGCAGACAAATATTATGCCCAGAGGCAGAAATAGAAGCGCAGATATGATTCTGTTCATTCCAATGTTTTTTATCGACAGCGCAACTCTGGTTTTTGTCTTCCGTTTGAGGTATCCAACTCTGAGGTTGTGAATGAACCTGTGTGCTGCGAGGACACGTTTTATAATACTTGATGTGGGCGTGAGTTTGACATACCGAGCTATGGGCTCAACTTCTGGTCTTTATCGATAGATTACGATTTAGAATTGACCAGTGGAAATATTTGTAATGGGGATTTAACACCAATTTTCGTAATAATAAACCATCTCAGTCAAACGAATATTAATTAAGCTATAGGAAATAATCAGCAATTACTCACAATTATTCATAGACCTAATGATGGGGGAGAGTGGGGTAAATTGAGGCAAAGAGGTAAACTGAGCTAAGAGGGTAAATTAAGATAACCTTGATTCTAGGAAACCATACCCAAAATTAATATTTTGACCAAATATGTAGGAAAATGTTATCGTCATAGATTATGTGAAGGAAGAAACCACATAGAAAAAGTTGTAAACTAGTTAGGTCCAAAAAACAAGTCTAATTAATTTATTGTGGTAGAGGTTTCCTTATGCTTGTTTCTAAACCAAAATAGATCATTTTAAGATTGTTCTATACATCATTTGGGGTCTCTTTATTTGAGGTCCTAAACCTAGCATGAAAGTTCATCCTTGTAGCTGTGTGGGCTAATATAGTCAAAATGTTAGCCTTAGGGAAAGTTGAGCCAATGGCCTTGGGGTAAATTGAGCCAAAGGTTGAGCCAATTGAAATGTTTTCATCACAAGCATATGTGAAGAGGGTTATATAAAAACAACTAAGTAATACTCTATACCCGTTAGATGTGCCAACAGACCACTGTAATGTTTACATTAATTCTGATGATTTCCAAGGATACACAACATCCTGAAATATATATAGATATATTTGTTAGAAAGAATACTATATTTCTCTTGGCAAGGTAATGCTGAATTTAAATTTAAAAAGCTCAACTTACTTCACTCTCCCCTACATGGAATGATAGTAAAGGAGTATTTGATTTAATTTATTTCCTATTGATTTACACATTTTTTGCTATTGAGATTATAGAATAAATATATATATTACAGTAATGTGACTGCTGAATTCCGCCCAATTACTGTTATTTAATTGTTTTATGTATTATGTTGCTCATGTTAATCTTACTTTCAATGTCTGAATCTCAATTCTAATAATTGTATTTGTCAACGAATAATGTCCACGTTTAATTTATAGGCTCCTCATATTGTCAGACTTTTCAAGTCAATCTTGGTATGGGTGCTTGGGGGGAAATGTAATTCACACTTTGTAGGCCTAATGTCGGCCACCGACTCTAAATATTATTTTGCAGACCACCAGCCAACATCTACATCACAACATCAACTAGCAAATAACCAGTAAACAACCAGTCTTTGCGCGACCTCGCGTGGAGATATTTTACTTGCAGTGATCATACATACAAGAGTGGGTTGGTATCAGAGAGTCTACGGAAACTGTATTTGCCGTTCTCTTAGCAGCAGGAAATTATGATGGCAGAACCAACGCCGTGTTGCAACCACAGCATTGCAACCACTTTGGAAAAATGTATGCATAATTTGAGGTACTTTTATTGTTAATATTCATTTATTTATACCAGCAGTTCTCTTGAAATAATACACAAATACGGGTATGTTGAAAGCTATTGTGTATATTTGAAGAAATACACTTTTAATTACACATTAATATATGTTGTTGGAATTACTCAAAAGAGTCTGTAGAATTTAAATCTGGTCTCTTGTGCTGGGTAATTGTTTTAACACGGAGTGCTGGTGACTCCTTAAAGGCGGGCTTCCCAGCCAAAACAGTGTGATAGATAGAGTTCGTGCATATATTATAATGACATTTTGGGCCGTTTTTGTTCGTTTTGGAATTCGGTGAGTTTTTTTGTTGTTGGCTATTCTGCATGCAGAATTCTGCAAAAAATATAATCAGTGTACAACGTAAAACACCAAATAATGTATGCAGGCCATGTCACGACTTCTGCCGAAGTCGAAGCCTCTCCTTGTTCGGGCGGTGCTCGGCGCTTGACGTCACCGGTCTTCTAGCCATCATTGATCAATTTTTCATTTTTCATTTTCCATTTGTCTTGTTTTACTACACACCTGGTTTCAATCCCATTCATTACCTGTTGTGTATTTAATCCTCTGTTTCCCCTTATGTCCTTGTCAGAGATGGTTTATTGTTCAGATTTCGTGTTGTTGTATTGGTGCATGACTGGTCCTTTTACCCACTTTGTTTTATTATTTCATAGCTTTGTAGTTATGTGTTGTTTACAGTGATTAAACAACTCAATTTCATTAAGTTTGATTCTCCTGCTCCTGACTTCACCGCCACCTATACACACGATTCTGACAGGCCAATACTGGCTAATTATCAAAATCCAGAAAAGAGCTGTTCAATTCTACAACCACCTAAAAGGAAGCGTTTCCCAAACCTTCCATAACAAAACCAAACACCTACAGAGATTTGAACCCGGAGAAGAGGCTCTGTACACAAACAGACTCCACAGAGCCCCAGGACAGTAGCACAATTAGACCCAACCAATTCATGACAAAACAAAAAGAGAATTCCTTGACACATTGGAAAGAATTAACAAAAAGAGCCAACTAGAATGCTATTTGGCCCTAAACAGAGAGTACGCAGTGGCAGAATACCTGACCACTGTGACTGACCCAAACTAGAATGCTATTTGGCCCTAAACAGAGAGTACGCAGTGGCAGAATACCTGACCACTGTGACTGACCCAAACTAGAATGCTATTTGGCCCTAAACAGAGAGTACGCAGTGGCAGAATACCTGACCACTGTAACTGACCCAAACTTAAGGAAAGCTTTGACTATGTACAGACTCAGCGAGCATTTGCTATTGATATTGATAAATGCCACCGTAGGCAGACCTGGCTCTCAAGAGAAGACAGGCTATGTGCTCACTGCCCACAAAATGAGGTGGAAACTGAACTGCACTTCCCAACCTCCTGCCAGATGTATGACCATATTAGAGACACATATGTCCCTCAGATTACACAGATACACAAAGATTTTGGAAACAAATCCAATGTTGATAAACTTCCATATCTATTGGGTGAAATACCATAGTGTGCCATCACAGCAGCAAGATTTGACCTGTTGACACAAGAAAAAGGAAGGCCATAAAGATCATCAAGGACATCAACCACCCGAGCCACTGCCTGTTCACCCCGCTGTCATCCAGAAGGCGAGGTCAGTACAGGTGCATCAAAGCTGGGACCGAGAGACTGAAAAACAGCTTCTATCTCAAGGCCATCAGACTGTTAAACAGCCACCACTAATATTGAGTGGCTACTGCCAACACACTGTCAATGACTGTCAATGACACTGACTCTACTCCAGCCACTTTAATAATGGGAATTGATGGGAAATGATGTAAATATATCACTAGCCACTTTAAACAATGCTACCTTATATAATGTTACTTACCCTACATTATTCATCTCATATGCATACGTAGATACTGTACTCTATATCATCGACTGCATCCTTATGTAATACATGTATCACTAGCCACTTTAACTATGCCACTTGGTTTACATACTCATCTCATATGTATATACTGTACTCGATATCATCTACTGTATCTTGCCTATGCTGCTCTGTACCATCACTCATTCATATATCCTTATGTACATATTCTTTATCCCCTTACACTGTGTATAAGACAGTAGTTTTTTGGGAATTGTTAGTTAGATTACTTGTTCGTTATTACTGCATTGTCGGAACTAGAAGCACAAGCATTTCGCTACACTCGCATTAACATCGGCTAACCATGTGTATGTGACAAATAAAATTTGATTTGATTTGATTTGAAAAGGCAACCAGTGAAGAACAAACACCATTGTAAATACAACCCATATTTATTTTTGATTTATTTTCCCTTTTGTACTTGAACTATTTGCACATAATATGACATTGGTAATGTCTTTATTATTTAGTTCACTTGCTTTGGCAATGTTAACATATGTTTCCCATGCCAATAAAGCCCTTAAATTGAATTGTAACTGAATTGAGTCGAAACAGCAGGTCCTGGACAAGGTAGCACGTCATGTTAAACATGTCAAGGTTCCAGAGCTGCATGCAGAACAGAAGAAATTGATTGGCAGTGGTTAGAAGAGACACTACTGAGTAGACTAGTGTCAAGCCCACTTTTGCCTCAGCCTAAAGAATAGATATTTTACAACTCAATATTGTGAACATACCAGTCAACAATCTATTTGATTAATATCGGTCTTAAACAAAATGTAACCATATTGTTCATACATATTTGACATTGTTTTCATTAATTCCTTCTTGCATTTACTTCTAAGCACAATAAAAAAGACATTGACCTAAAATGTAATATATTTGGAATGAGTCATCGACATTGCAATGTCTTGAAATGCGGACTTTTAATCTGAAGGTTTTTTCTATTAACATACAAAGTCACGATATCGTTTGTGCTGCTGGCAGAACCAAGCTGGAAGTAGGGTTGTCCTTGTAGAAATGATTGCGTACATACGTCGCATACCAAAAGTTCACATTTCAAATGTTTTAGTCGTATGTACGGGATAGACATGGTATACACCGTCCAACAAAATGCTTACTTGCAGGTTCCCTCTGCACAATGCAACAAGAATAAAAGATAATAATACGAAGATAAAGTAAATGGCTCAGTAGAAAAGAAATTGAAACATCCGCAGGTTGCATCATACTTCTCTCAGGGATTTTCTCAAGTCTTCCAACTCTCATGGGCAGCCTTTGAGGTCAGATAAGTAGCGAACAATGTCTCTGATACAACCCATGCGCCAAATTTCAGTTTTCGATTAGTCTCCCCATAAATTCGGACTTCCTAAATTACCAAAGCTTAAAATTGAGTTCCGCTACGAGGTGTGTACGTTTTTCGAGAGGCGGTGTTTAGCACCTCCTCCGGCTCATCGTATACCGTATACAGTGGAGCCATACTTCAGGCGTTGATGACATATTTCCTAGGATTTATGCGCTGATATTGTTCTCAAGGTAGGTGGACACATAACTGTCATTCCTCAGTGTTGCATGTTTGTTACAATACAAACACGTAAAGCCTGTTCTGTATGTTGCTGTTGCCTATTTAACTTTGGACACTGCTCTTTTCGAGATTGCTGTGCGCGGTGGTGTGTCGAGTCAGTGTATTAACTTGATGTTTCCGTAAGTGGCAAGTCAACGGCAGTACATTGCCTTATTAGACCACTATAGAATTCGATTATTATTCGATCAGAACTGGAAATATATTATTCTAATTTTTAAATGATTGTGTTAACTTCAACAAGAATAGACTAGCCTAAATCAACAAGTAAGACATTTTAGTTTTAAAACGTTTTTAAACACTTTCACATGTTAAACTCTCATTTGAAAGATATTATGCAACTCATCATCAATTTATCAATTCCACTGAAGATATTTGGCAAATGTAGGTTATTAATATGGATTAGAGCATCATTTGTTTTCATTGCTGTGTTTTGCCTTGTAAAATGTTATTAATTCCCCCTCGCTTTTGTTATTACATTCTTTTGATGCAGTCAGCGTGTCCAGCCATGGTCTATGAGCAGATACCTTTTGTATAGTAACAACACTAGTGTAACAACATGGCACTTAAGCCTGTTGATTACAGGTATGGCTAAGTCCATGGTCTTGTGTTTAGGAACATCACAATTCAGTCATTGAATTGACTTTTGAATGAATAACCATTATTGTAATTTAATTCTAATTTAATGAGGAGACCAGATAGATAGTTAAGCACATTGGCTCAGCTTTCTTGTACCAAAATAACCATAAGCCCACTCAGTGGTCAGGCCAAGCTGTCTGTGTTCCTGTCCAATCCACTCAGCTCTTATTGCTTTGTGGATGGATCGTTCAGAAATGTGGAATACATGCAGGTCACCACGTCACAGCCCAAATAGGCTCATTCAGAACTTGGACCATCCATTCAAACTACGTGACCAGCACTGCGAACACACAACCACACTACGTGCATGAACTCTTCACAGAAATGCTACGCTTTGTTGAACAACTGTGGGGAGCCTTGGAGCCACACTGGGCTTGTGGTCTACTGTAATACACACACACACACACACACACACACACACACACACACACACACACACACACACACACACACACACACAAACACAAATTATTAGGCTGCGGTAGCATCTCTCACTTCGCTGAGTCACATAGGCCTCTATCTCTTTCTCACACACGCACGCACGCACACACACACACACACACACACACACACACACACACACACACACACACACACACACACACACACACACACACACACACACACACACAGGCCTATCTCAGTCTTGTGGCTTCAGTACATCCCCTCTCCCTGGTCCTACACTCACTACAGTAGCTGATAACCAGTTATTTCAGTAGCTGATAACCAGTTATTTCAGTAGCTGATAACCAGTTATAACCAGTTATTTCAAGTTATTAGTATTTTACATCATCACTGTTTCAAACTGTTTCACTCACCAGCAACGTGTCATTAGACTTGGACAGTATACAACTGTCAAGCAAAGCTATTGTTTCACTAACTGCCACAAGTTACCATGTGTCATATCTGTCTTTCCACACCATCCCCTTACATAATGATGCTCTGTGTGTCCCCAGTCTGTAGATTCTACCCAGTGTTCCTGGAGGATCTGCTTAAGTTCAAGGACACATTTGGAGACTGGACAGAGACTCTCCTCCTACAGTAGCTGACACCAACTCTCCCACCAGCCAACCATGTCTTCCATAGACCCCTACCAGTACATTATTGTAAGTCCACACATGTCCGGTTACATTCAAATTCTTAGGTATTTACTATACTGCATGTTTTGCATACATTTACTTGGTATTTTGGTAGTGTAACAAACAGCTTCTTACAACTTCACCTTAAGTCCAGTGAGTCATGTGCTCCAGTAATAAGAAGGAAACTACTACTCTAGATAAGACTATCTTTGGCCACATAGTGTTTCTGATAAAGCAGTATTACTTCAGTAGAAAACCTTATATTTGTTCCATCTCGATCTATCAACATTAGATTAGTGGGCAGCTCTGTTCTCACTACAGTTCTCATCTCACTCGTTTTTATTTTATTTTACCTTTATTTAACCAGGTAGGCTAGTTGAGAGCAAGTTCTCATTTACAACTGCGACCTGGCCAAGATAAAGCATAGCAGTGTGAACAGACAATAACACAGAGTTACAAAAGGAGTAAACAATAAACAAGTCAATAGCACAGAACACTGGAGTGATAAATGATCAGATGGTCATGTGCAGGTAGAGATACTGGTGTGCAAAAGAGCAGAAAAGTAAATAAATAAAAACAGTATGAGGATGAGGTAGGTAAATTGGGTGGGCTATTTATCGATGGACTATGTACAGCTGCAGCGATCGGTTAGCTGCTCAGATAGCAGATGTTTAAAGTTGGTGAGGGAGATAAAAGTCTCCAACTTCAACGATTTTTGCAATTCGTTCCAGTCACAGGCAGCAGAGAACTGGAAGGAAAGGCGGCTAAATGAGGTGTTGGCTTTAGGGATGATTAGTGAGATACACCTGCTGGAGCGCGTGCTACGGGTGGGTGTTGCCATCGTGACCAGTGAACTGAGATAAGGCGGAGCTTTACCTAGCATGGACTTGTAGATGACCTGGAACCAGTGGGTCTGGCGATGAATATATAGCGAGGGCCAGCCGACTAGAGCATACAGGTCGCAGTGGTGGGTGGTATAAGGTGCTTTAGTAACAAAACGGATGGCACTGTGATAAACTGCATCCAGTTTGCTGTGTAGAGTATTGGAAGCTATTTTGTAGATGACATCGCCGAAGACGAGGATCGGTAGGATAGTCAGTTTTACTAGGGTAAGTTTTGCAGCGTGAGTGAAGGAGGCTTTGTTGCGGAATAGAAAGCCGACTCTAGATGTGATTTTAGATTGGAGATGTTTGATATGAGTCTGGAAGGATTGTTTACAGTCTAGCCAGACACCTAGGTACTTATAGATGTCCACATATTCTAGGTCGGAACCATCCAGGGTGGTGATGCTAGTCGGGCGTGCAGGTGCAGGCAGTGAACGGTTGAAAAGCATGCATTTGGTTTTACTAGCGTTTAAGAGCAGCTGGAGGCCACGGAAGGAGAGTTGTATGGCATTGAAGCTCGTTTGGAGGTTAGATAGCACAGTGTCCAAGGAGTTCCTGAGTGGTGCAGCAGTCTAAGGCACTGCATCTCAGTGCTTGAGGTGTCACTACAGACACCCTGGTTCGAATCCAGACTGTATCACAACCGGCCGTGATTGGGAGTCCCGTAGGGCGACGCACAATTGGCCCAGCGTTGTCTGGGTTTGGCCGGTGTAGGCCATCATTGTAAATTAGTGTTGGTTCTCAATTGACTTGCCAAGTGAAATATATATATATTTTAAACACTACAGCTCTCTTCTCACTACAGCTCTGCTCTCACTACAGCTCTCTTCTCACTACGGCTCCCTTCTCACAACAGCTGTCTTCTCACTACAGCTGTCTTCTCACTACAGCTGTCTTCTCACTACAGCTCTCTTCTCACTACAGCTGTCTTCTCACTACGGCTCCCTTCTCACTACAGCTCTCTTCTCACTACAGCTGTCTTCTCACTACGGCTCCTTCTCACAACAGCTGTCTTCTCACTACAGCTGTCTTCTCACTACAGCTGTCTTCTCACTACAGCTCTCTTCTCACTACAGCTGTCTTCTCACTACGGCTCCCTTCTCACAACAGCTGTCTTCTCACTACAGCTGTCTTCTCACTACAGCTGTCTTCTCACTACAGCTCTCTTCTCACTACAGCTGTCTTCTCACTACAGCAGTCTTCTCACTACAGCTCTCTTCTCACTACAGCTCTCTTCTCACTACAGCTCTGCTCACACTACAGCTGTCTTCTCACTACAGTTCTGCTCTCACTACAGCTGTCTTCTCACTACAGCTGTCTTCTCACTACAGCTGTCTTCTCACTACAGCTGTATTCTCACTACAGCTCTGCTCTCACTACAGCTCTCTTCTCACTACAGCTGTCTTCTCACTACAGCTCTCTTCTCATTACAGATGTCTTCTCAGTACAGCTCTCAGGGCTAGGGGCAGGCCTAGTGTCCATCATGATAGGATAAAGAAGGTGTAGGGTGGCCCAGCCCCCGAAGTGACTCAGATCAACTGTATGCAAGGATTTCCTTTCTGTTGTCTTAGGAATTCAACATTCTATGTGTTATCTCACCAACCCCATCTTGTCACACCTCTGGGTAGCAGAGGTTCAGTTGTCTTTACATCTTGTAGGTTTGACATCTGATTGGAAGTTAACTCAACAGTTAACTCAACATGGTATTGGTCAACAACTCAGATTCTTTATCTACACATAATCAGATGTTATAAAGGGTCTTAGATTAATTGCCTCTTTCTCTTTTTTGTTGCTGACATGTACCTGTTAGATACCTACACCGTTTCTTTCTCTCTCCACCCCAGGGTCTCTTGGGGCATGGCCTTTCAGGTCATGACTTCTCTCTCCACCCCAGGGTCTCTTGGGGCATGGCCTTTCAGGTCATGACTTCTCTCTCCACCCCAGGGTCTCTTGGGGCATGGCCTTTCAGGTCATGACTTCTCTCTCCACCCCAGGGTCTCTTGGGGCATGGCCTTTCGGGTCATGACTTCTCTCTCCACCCCAGGGTCTCTCGTCGGCATGGCCTTTCAGGTCATGACTTCTCTCTCTACCCAAGGGTCTCTTGGGGCATGGCCTTTCAGGTCATGACTTCTCTCTCCACCCCAGGGTCTCTTGGGGCATGGCCTTTCAGGTCATGACTTCTCTCTCCACCCAAGGGTCTCTTGGGGCATGGCCTTTCAGGTCATGACTTCTCTCTCCACCCCAGGGTCTCTTGGGGCATGGCCTTTCAGGTCATGACTTCTCTCTCCACCCCAGGGTCTCTCGTGGGCATGGGCTTTCAGGTCATGACTTCTCTCTCCACCCAAGGGTCTCTTGGGGCATGGCCTTTCGGGTCATGACTTCTCTCTCCACCCCAGGGTCTCTCGTCGGCATGGCCTTTCAGGTCATGACTTCTCTCTCCACCCCAGGGTCTCTCGTGGGCATGGGCTTTCAGGTCATGACTTCTCTCTCCACCCAAGGGTCTCTTGGGGCATGGCCTTTCAGGTCATGACTTCTCTCTCCACCCCAGGGTCTCTTGGGGCATGGCCTTTCAGGTCTTGACTTCTCTCTCCACCCCAGGGTCTCTTGGGGCATGGCCTTTCAGGTCATGACTTCTCTCTCCACCCCAGGGTCTCTTGGGGCATGGCCTTTCGGGTCATGACTTCTCTCTCCACCCCAGGGTCTCTTGGGGCATGGCCTTTCGGGTCATGACTTCTCTCTCCGCCCCAGGGTCTCTTGGGGCATGGCCTTTCGGGTCATGACTTCTCTCTCCGCCCCAGGGTCTCTTGGGGCATGGACTTTCAGGTCATGACTTCTCTCTCCACCCAAGGGTCTCTTGGGGCATGGCCTTTCAGGTCATGACTTCTCTCTCCACCCCAGGGACTCTTGGGGCATGGCCTTTCAGGTCATGACTTTTCTCTCACTCTCCCACTCTGATCATGCTTAGAGTAATGTCTTGTAATGCTTGTTAATGATTTGTAACTTAAGTTTATTCCTTGTATAATGCATCTTTCATTTGAAAAAGTAATTAAATAGACTATTTAGAATTCCATTCTCAGACATTTCTTGATTGCCTATTACTGTAACTCAACTGAATCAAATCAAATGTTATTTGTCACATGCGCAGAATAAAACAGGTGTAGACCTTACTGTGAAATGCTTACTTACAAGCCCTTAACCAACAATGCAGTTTTAAGATAAACAAGAGACAAGAAAATATTTACTAAATAAACTAAAGTTTTAAAAAAGTTACACAATATAATAACAGTAACGAGGCTATGACTGGGGTGGCTGGAGTGTTTGACAATTTTTCGTGGCCTTTCTCTGACACCGCTTAGTATAGAGGTCCTGGTTGGCAGTGATGTACTGGGCTGCATGCACTACCCTCTGTAGCACCTTATGGTCAGATGCTGAGCAGTTGTCATACCAGGCAGTGATGCAACCAGTCAGGATGCTCTCGATGGTGCAGCTGTAGAACTTTTGGAGGATCTGGGAACCCATGCCAAATCTTTTCTGTCTCCTGAGGGGGAATAGTCTATTGCATATTTTAATTATCTTTAAGGAGTCAAGTAAACATTTGAATAGGCTAATTGCATAGTCTTATTCTTATCACGGGTCGCATGTGAGGTAAATATAATAGACACATATCAAATATTACCCCACTACAAATGTGCCCTGTTGTCTTGACATGGAGATATTCCACTGTAGCCCTGTTGGCTGCTCAGTTCCTATTGAAAGTCTATCCCTGCTGCGAAGCCTCACTCATCACTGCTATGCTGTAGTGGAGACTAGCAGATCTGCAGGTTCACTTCCAGGGGAATGGTGATAAGACAAAATGACATCATCATACCTTCTGTTTACAAATGACCTAAAACAAAAAGAAAGCAACAAAACTACAGTTGTCTGCCCCATAGTAGGAGTGCGGGATCTGATTGTCTTTCACAGTACCTGTACACAGCCAATCTGTAAATAGCACACCCGACTACCTCATCCCCATATTATTACTTACCCTCTTGCTCTTTTGTACCCCAGTATCTCTACTTCCACATCATCATCTGCACATATATCACTCTTACAATTATTTTCGCCTCTATGGCCTATTTATTGCCTTTCTTCTCTACTCTTCTACATTTGCTCACACTGTATGTAGATCTTTCGATTTTTCTTTTATTTTGTGTTATTTGACTGTACGTTTGTTTATGTGTAACTCTGTGTTGTTGTTTTTTGTCACACTGCTATGCTTTATCTTAGCCAGGTCGCAGTTGTAAATGACAACTTGTTCTTAACTGGCCTACCTGGTTAAATAAAGGTGAAATAAAACCAGTAAGAGAAGGATAGGACTCACAAGACACAGGTTATCATCTTCAGCCCAGGATTGGACACAAATCACAGTTGAAATTGTACACAGAAATTGTATCCAGGTCTGTACCCAAACAATTTGAACTTTTAAAAATCCACCTCTCTAAAAACAAGTCTCTCTCCGTTGCCACCTGCAATAGACCACCCTCTGCCCCCAGCAGTGCTCTGGACACCATATGTGAACTGATTGCCCCCCATCTATCTCAAGAGCTCATGCTGCTAGGCGAACTAAACTGGAACATGCTTAACACCCCAGCCATCCTACAATCTAAGGTTAATGCCCTCAATCTCACACAAATTATCAATGAACCTACCAGGTACCACCCCAAAGCCGTAAACACGGGCACCCTCATAGATATCATCCTAACCAACTTGCCCTCTAAATACACCTCTGTTTGTTTTCAACCAAGATCTCAGCGATCACTGCCTCATTGCCTGCATCCGTAATGGGTCAGAGGTCAAACGACCTCCACTCATCACTGTCAAACGCTCCCTGAAAGAATGCAGCGAGCAGGCCTTTCTAATCGACCTGGCCCGGGTATCCTGGAAGGACATTGACCTCATCCCGTCAGTAGAGGATGCCTGATTTTTTTTTTAAATGCCTTCCTCACCATCTTAAATAAGTATGCCCCATTCAAGAAATGTAGAACCAGGAACAGATATAGCCCTTTGTTCTCTCCAGACCTGACTGCCCTTAACCAACACAAAAACATCCTATGGCGTTCTGCATTAGCATCGAACAGCCCCCGTGATTTGCAACTTTTCAGGGAAGCTAGAAACCAATATACACAGGCAGTTAGCTTTTTCAAGCAGAAATTTGCTTCCTGCAACACAAACTCAAAAAAGTTCTGGGACATTGTAAAGTCCATGGAGAATAAGAACATCTCCTCCCAGCTGCCCACTGCACTGAGGATAGGAAACACTGTCACCACCGATAAATCCACTGTAATTGAGAATTTCAATAAGCATTTTTCTACAGCTGGCCATGCTTTTCACCTGGCTACCCCGGTCAACAGCACTGCACCCCCCACAGCAACTCGCCCAAGCCTTCCCCATTTCTCCTTCTCCCAAATCCAGTCAGCTGATGTTCTGAATGAGCTGCAAAATCTGGACCCCTACAAATCAGCCGGGCTAGACCATCTGGACCCTTTCTTTCTAAAGATTACCTGCCGAATTTGTTGCAACCCCTATTACTAGCCTGTTCAACCTCTCTTTCGTGTCGTCTGAGATTCCCAAAGATTGGATAGCAGCTGCGGTCATCCCCCTCTTCAAAGGGGGGAACACTCTTGACCCAAACTGCTACAGACCTATATCTATCCTACCCTGCCTTTCTAAGGTCTTCGAAAGCCAAGTCAACAAACAGATTACCAACCATTTCGAATCCCACCGCACCTTCTCCGCTATGTAATCTGTTTTCAGAGCTGGTCATGGGTGCACCTCAGCCACGCTCAAGGTCCTAAACGATATCTTAACCGCCATCGATAAGAAACAATACTGTGCAGCCGTATTCATTGATCTGGCCAAGGCATTCGACTCTGTCAATCACCTCATCCTCATCGGCAGATTCGATAGCCTTGGTTTCTCAAATGATTGCCTCGCCTGGTTCACCAACTACTTCTCTGATAGAGTTCAGTGTGTCAAATCGGAGGGCCTGTTGTCCTGGCCTCTGGAAGTCTCTATGGGGGTGCCACAGGGTTCAATTCTTGGACCGACTCTCTTCTCTGTATACATCAATGATGTCGCTCTTGCTGCTGGTGAGTCTCTGATCCACCTCTACGCAGACGACACCATTCTGTATACTTCTGGCCCTTCTTTGGACACTGTGTTAACAACCCTCCAGACGAGCTTCAATGCCATACAACTCTCTTTCCGTGGCCTCCAATTGCTCTTAAATACAAGTAAGACTAAATGCATGCTCTTCAACCGATCGCTGCCTGCACCTGCCCGCCCGTCCAACATCACTACTCTGGACGGTTCTGACTTAGAATATGTGGACAACTACAAATAACTAGGTGTCTGGTTAGACTGTAAACTCTCCTTCCAGACTCACATCAAACATCTCCAATCCAAAGTTAAATATAGAACTGGCTTCCTATTTCGCAACAAAGCATCCTTCACTCATGCTGCCAAACATACCCTTGTAAAACTGACCATCCTACCGATCCTCGACTTCGGCGGTGTCATTTACAAAATAGCCTCCAACACTCTACTCAGCAAATTGTATGCAGTCTATCACAGTGCAATCCGTTTTGTCACCAAAGCCCCATATGCTACCCACCACTGCGACCTGTACGCTCTGGTTGGCTGGCCCTCGCTTCATACTCATCGCCAAACCCACTGGCTCCAGGTCATCTACAAGACCCTGCTAGGTAAAGTCCCCCCTTATCTCAGCTCGCTGGTCACCGTAGCAGCACCCACCTGTAGCATGCGCTCCAGCAAGTATATATCTCTGGTCACCCCCAAAACCAATTCTTCCTTTGTCCGCCTCTCCTTCCAGTTCTCTGCTGCCAATGACTGGAACGAACTACAAAAATCTCTGAAACTAGAAACACTTATCTCCCTCACTAGCTTTAAGCACCAGCTGTCAGAGCAGCTCACAGATTACTGCACATGTACATAGCCCATCTATAATTTATCCCAAACAGCTACCCCTTCCCCTATTGTATTTATTTATTTATTTTGCTCCTTTGCACCCCATTATTTCTATCTCTACTTTGCACATTCTTCCACTGCAAATCTACAATTCCAGTGTTTTTAATTGCTATATTGTATTTACTTCACCACCATGGCCTTTTTATTGCCTTTACCTTGATTATCTCACCTCATTTGCTCACATCGTACATAGACTTATTTTTCTACTGTATTATTGACTGTATGTTTGTTTTACTCCATGTGTAACTCTGTGTCGTTGTATGTGTCGAACTGCTTTGCTTTATCTTGGCCAGGTCGCCATTGTAAATGAGAACTTGTTCTCAACTTGCCTACCTGGTTAAATAAAGGTGAAATAAAAATAAATAAAAATGTACCTAAGTAGTTCTATGTTGGAGTTCAAGTGTGATAGATTTGTGTTTGTGTGAGGAGTGTGTCCTGGCTCACAGACTCTCTGTTATGTGTTGTGTTGTGTTTCTGTGCAGGTGGAGCAGCAGTTCTCTCACAAGTTCAGAGTGACGGTGGTGCGAGCTGAGAATGTCACCAAGGGAGCACTGGGTGACCTGTGTGAGTCTGACAACACCTGTTATTCTACATGCTCCTAGTTCACATGTTAACGATCACAAATTCCCCAACATAAAAACACACCACAGAGAGTTGTCATTTCTGTAAAAACTAAGATTTAATGTTGTGTCATGAAATGTAATGTCGCCAAGTAATAGCAATATTATTAAAGTCATAACACTATAGTGTCATCTATTTGTTGCTATGTATGTTTCTATCACTCAATGTACATTCATATGTTTGCTTGTATGTAAATCAAATCAATCAAATGTAATGTTAATTATCCCATGCTTGGTAAACAACAGGTGTAAACTATCACTGAAATGCGCACTTATGGGCTCTTCCCAACAATGCAGAGAAAAATAACTATACAAGGAATAAATATGTAATGAGTAATGATAACTTGCCTATAGACCGTTGCTCACGAGTGGCACAGCAGTCTGAGGCACTGCATCTCAGTCCAAGAGGTGTCACTACAGTCCCTGGTTCAAATCCAGGCTGTATCACATCTAGCCGTGATTGGGAGTCCCATAGGGCGGTGCACAATTGGCCCAGCGTCATCTGAGTTTGGCCGGTGTAGGCCGTCATTGTAAATAAGTGTTTGTTCTTAACTGACTTGCCTAGTTAAATAAAGGTTAAATAAAAAATAAATATACATGGGGTACCAGTACTGAGTTGATGTGCAGCAAGGTAACAAGGTAATTCAGGTAGATATGTAAATATAGGTAGAGATAAAGTGACTAGGCAACAGGACAGTAGCAGCAGTGTATGTGATGAGTCAAAGGAGGGTCAATGCAGATAGTCCGGGTAGCTTTTAGTAAACTATTTAACTAATTGTCTTAGAAGTTGGTCAGGGTCCTGTTGGCTCCAAACTTGGTACATTGGTACAGCTTACCATGTGGTAGCAGAGGGAACAGTCTATGACTTGGCTGTAGTCTTTGACCATTTTTAGGCCCTTCCTCTGACACCGCCTGGTATAAAGGTCCTGGATAGCAGGGAACTTGGCCCCAGGGCTGTACTGGGCCATACTCACTACCCTCTGTAGCGCCTTGCGGTCAGATGCCAAGCAGTTGCCATACCAAGGGGTGATGCAGCCAGTCAAGGGGCTCTCAAGGGTGCAAATCAAATCACAAGAAGCATTGTCGTGCCCTCTTCATGACTGTGTTTGTGTGTGTGGACCATGACAATTCCTTAGTGATGTGGACACTGAGGAACTTGAAGCTCTCGACCTGTCCACTACAACCCTGTCTATGTGGATGGGGGCGTTCTCGGTCCTCCGTTTCCTGTAGTCCATTTCTCATGTACTGTATGTAACACATACATTTGTGTGTTTGTGTCTGCAGTGGACACTCCTGACCCCTATGTGGAGCTGTTCATCCCAACTTCCCCCGAGAGCAGGAAACGAACGCGCCACATAGACAACGACATCAACCCTGAATGGAACGAAACCTTTGGCTTCATACTAGACCCAAACCAGGAGAACTTTCTAGAGGTGAACAAAAAGTCGAATAAAATCAAAACAGTCAAATGCAACTCATTTTATGTCAGGCCCAGTCCACTACAGTACAATGGTTACCTGAAGCTTGTCTGTTGGTGCTTTACATCTCAATCAGATAACGTTAATGGATGCCAATTACGTGATGGATGAGAAACTTGGGACTGCGTCGTACAACATCTCCAAAATGTTGAAAACTGGTCAGACGGAGATGGTGCCTTTTCTTATCGGCAAAGTAAGCTCTCTCTCTCTCTCTCTCTCTATATATATATATATATATATATATATATATATATATATATATATATATATATATATATCTGTAGTAACTACATTAACCTACAGCGGAAAGTGTGTCTGAAATACATTCGCTCTCACCAGACTGTAGTTGTCTGTTGAGTGATTACTTATCCATGAGAGTTTTTCCTCTCTTCTCATCTTTTTTTTCTTCCTGAATATCCCTCTCTTTTCATTGTTTCCCTCTATCTATTCACTCCCCCCTCTTCATTACTGTAGCCCACCCACCTGCATCTCTCCCCCTTCTCTCCTCCTCTCATCCCTCCTCCTTCTGCTTGTGGATGTTGTATTCTATCCCAGAGTGTTTTGCAGTTGACATATTAATCAATTTTTTCTCTTCTACAATAACCACAGCATCTTTGTGTTGTTTTTACAGGCAACCAATGTGTACTTAGAGATGGCTCTGGAAGTCTGGTAGGTACATTTTCATTATTTCTCCATTCCTCTCCTCGTGTCTGTCTGTCTGTCAGGAAGCCTGTCTGGTTTACAGATGCTATCTTAAACACTGTGGCTTCTCTGGTTCACCTGAAGGCCTCTCTCTCTCTCTCTCAAATTCAAATGGCTTTTTTGGCATCTATCTCTCTCTCCATGTACAAAAATAAGCACACAGCCAGATAATAACCCTTAAAACTGTAGCACTGGGTGGAACAGTACTTTAGACTCAGCAAAACACAGGAATTCACATCAAGCTATTTAACCCACACCAGAGTGATAAGTACATTTCTTTCTACTTTTAAAGACTGTAACTGTTTTCAGTAAACACATGGCTTAGATTTACTGTACTGTTGCATCACAAAGGGCTTTTGCTTCAGATGACGGAAATGATATGTTTGGCATGTTTTGGAGGTATGACGTCAGAGGTCGTGGGTGTGTTTGTCTCAGTAGGTCTGTCTCAGACCAGACCATCTTGGAGCGAGGCTTTTATTCAAAGTGACTTACAGTCATGCGTACATAGCGTCATGCGTACATAAAATCAATCACCATTGCTGACCAAGAGGTCTACTACGTGTCTGTTTCCATATGGGAACATATTTGATGTTTTAAAGCTGTTGTTCATATGTAATTACACAACTGTATTTGTATTTATTATGGATGCTTCCAAAGCAGCAGCTACTCTTCCTGGGGTCCAGCAAAATTAAGGCAGTTTATACAATTGTAAAAACATTACAACACATTCACAGATTTCACAACACACTGTGTGCCCTCAGGCCCCTACTCCACCACTACCACATATCTACAGTACTAAATCCATGTGTATGTATAGTGCGTATGTTATCGTGTGTGTGTGTGTTTGTGTGTGTCTGTCTGTGTGTGTCTGTGTCTGTCTGTGTGTCTGTGTCTGTGTCTGTCTGTGTGTGTGTGTGTGTGTGTCTGTCTGTCTGTCTGTCTGTCTGTCTGTCTGTCTGTCTGTCTGTCTGTCTGTCTGTCTGTCTGTCTGCCTGCCTGTCTGTCTGTCTGTCTGTCTGTCTGTCTGTCTGTCTGTCTGTCTGTCTGTCTGTCTGTCTGTCTGTCTGTCTGTCTGTCTGTCTGCTGCCTGCCTGCCTGTCTGTCTGCCTGTCTGTCTGTCTGTCTGTCTGTCTGTCTGTCTGTCTGTCTGTCTGTCTGTCTGTGTGTGTGTGTGTGTGTGTGTGTGTGTGTGTGTGTGTGTGTGTGTGTGTGTGTGTGTGTGTCTGTGCATGCATGTGTCTGTGTGTGTCTGTGTCTGTGTGTGTGTGTGTCTGTGTATGCATGTGTATGTGTGTGTGTGTCTGTGTGTGTCTGTGTATGCATGTGTCTGTGTGTGTCTGTGTGTCTGTCTGTGTGTGTCTGTGTATGCATGTGTCTGTGCCAATGTTTGTGTTGCTTCACAGTCCCCGCTGGTGTTTTATTGCGTCAGTTACTTGATGTGGAATAGAGTTCCATGTCGTCATGGTTCTATGTAGTACTGTGTGCCTCCCATAATCTGTTCTGGACTTGGGGACTGTGAAGAGACCTCTTGTGGCATGTCTTGTGGGGTATGCATGGGTGTCCGAGCTGTGTGCCAGTAGTTTAGACAGACAGCTCGGTGCATTCAACATGTCAATACTTCTCATAAATAAAAGTAGTGATGAAGTCAATCTCTCTTCCACTTTCAGCCAGGAGACATTGACATGCATATTATTAATATTAGCTCTCTGTGTACATCCAAGGGCCAGCCATGCTGTCCTGTTCTGAAACAATTGCAATTTTCCTTAGTCCTTTTTTGTGGCACCTAACCACACGACTGAACATTAGTCAAGGTGCGACTAAACTAGGGCCTGTAGGACCTGCCTTGTTGATAGTGTTGTTAAAAAGGTAGAAACTAGGGCCTGTAGGACCTGCCTTGTTGGTAGTGTTGTTAAGAAGGCAGAGCATCGCTTTATTATAGACAGGCTGCTCCCCATCTTAGCTACTACTGCATAAATAGTTTTGACCATGACAGTTTACAATCTAGGGTTGCTCCAAGCAGTTTAGTCATTTCCACTTGCTCAATTTCCACATTATTTATTACAAGTTTTAGTTGAGGTTTAACGTTTAGTGAGTGTTTTGATCCAAATACAATGCTTTTAGTTTTAGAAATATTTAGGGCTGACTTATTCCTTGCCACCCTCTCTGAAACTAACTACAGCTCTTTGTTGAGTGTTGCAGTCATTTCAGTCGCTGTAGTAGCTGATGTGTACAGTGTTGAGTCATCCGCAAACATAGACACTCTGGCTTTATTCAAAGTCAGTGGCATGTCGTTAGTAAAAATAGAAAAAAGCAAGGGGCCTAAACAGCTACCCTGGCGAATTCCTCATTTTATCTGGATTATATTTGAGAGGCTTCCATTAAATATCATCCTCTGTGATCTGTTAGACAGGTAACTCTTTATCCACATTATAGCAGGGGCTGTAAAGCCATAACACATACATTTTTCCAGCAGCAGACTATGATCGATAATGTAAAAAGCTGCACTGAAGTCTAACAAGACAGCCCCCACAATCATTGTATCATCAATTTTTCTCAGCCAATCATCAGTCATTTGTGCAAGTGCTGTGCTTGTTGAGTGACCTTCCCCATAAGCATGCTGAAAATCTGTTGTCAGTTTGTTAACTGTGAAATAGTGTTGTATCTGGTCAAACACAATTTTTTCCAGAAGTTTACTACTTTGGATGTGTAGTGTCAGCGTGTGTTGCTGACATGTCATCCCTAAGTTTGCTTATCTCGTCAATTAAAAAGTAATTAAAGTAGGTTTCAATATCAGTCGGCTTTGTGATGAATGAGCCATCTGATTCAATGAATGAAGGAGCCGAGTTGGCTTTTTTCCCAAAAATGTCATATAAGGTGCCCCAAAGGCTTTTTACTATCATTCTTTATATAATTTCTCTTTGTTTCATAGTGTAGTTTCTTTTTCTTTTCATTTAGTTACATGATTTCTTCATTTCAACCTGATCCAGGTTGCAGGCACTGGTTACAGTTTGAAGTTTTTTCCTGAGTGGGCAGCTTGATGAGAGCCAGTCAATATTTAAATCACCCAGAAAATATACTTCTCTGTTGATATCACGTACATTATCAAGCATTTCACACACGTTATCCAGATACTGACTGTTAACACTTGGTGGTCTATGGCAGCTTCCCGCAAGAATGGGCTTTAGGTGAGGCAGATGAACCTGTAGTCATATTACTTCAACAGTATTTAACATTAGATCGTCTCTAAGCTTTACAGGAATGTGGTTAGAAATATAGACCTCAACTCCGCCTCTGTTGGCATTTCTGTCTTTTCGGTAGATGTTATAACCATGTATTGCTACCACTGTATCCTCAAAGGTATTATCTAAGTGAGTTTGAGAGATAGTCAGAAAATGAACGTCATCTGTTATAAGCAAGTTATTGACTTCATGGACCTTGTTTCTTAGGCTACATATGTTAATATGGGATATTTTTAGCACTTTTCTGGGTTGCTTGATTGTTTTTAATGCTTTACTGGGAAGCTTATCAGATTCAGACTTACTCATGTTATTTACATTGGAGCTGCAGTGTGAGCTGCATAAAGTGGTCTTCCTACTATTGCACACCGCCTCAGTGCCAACAGTGTAACTCTGGTTTATAGGCTCATGATTACTGCTTACAATAGCTGTAGGATAAACAGATGTATTTGGTGCAATTAGGGGTACATTAATTAAATTACTTACATTGTGTTTGCCAATGCCCCTAAGATCATGTACATTTGATGCAGCATTATGACAACTCATTGTCACAATGGTAGGGATTAACTGAGCTGGTCTTGGATCATTTACCAGTCATTGTTTCAACTGTGAATATGTTTTGTGCGCTTTTGTTTAAGGTTATTACTGTAGGTCTCCTAAACTAATCTTACTGCATTTCACTCAACAACACACATCTGAAAATCTCTGACCCCATAAACAGGCCTTTTTCCTTTTTAAAAAATATATTTTTTTTGTATTTTGTTTTGTATTTTACCCCCTTGTTCTCCCAAATGTTGATCTTGTCTCATTGCTGCAACTCCCTATCGGGCTCAGGAGGCGAAGGTTGAGTCATGCGTCCTCTGAAACATGACCCGCCAAACCACTCTTCTTAACACCCGCCTGGATTTTTCTTCAACGAGTCCAACGCAAAGGATATACTGCTTTCTCGGGAACAGGCCCAAATCCCTGTCATTTGCGTGAAAAAAAGACAGAGAAAAAAGGGGCATAGGTCGGGCTGCCTTCTGAGAATTTGTTGGCGAGTGAGTAAACCTCCACTACCATCCATACTATTGGCGAATGTGCAATCATTGGAAAACAAAATGGATGATCTATGATCAAGACTATCCTACCAACGGGAAATAAAATCTGTAATATCTTATGTTTCACCGAGTCGTGGCTGAACGACAACGCGGATAATATAGAGCTGGCAGGATTTTCCATGCATCGGCAGGACAAAGGTTGCAAATACCGCCCTCTGCAACTGGATCCTGTACTTCATGACGTGCCGCACACAGGTGATGAGGGTAGGTAGCAACACATCTGCCACGCTGATCCTCAACACTGGGGCCCCTCCGGGGTGCGTGCTCAGTCCCCTCCTGTACTCCCTGTTCACCCATGGCCAAACATGTCACCAACACTATCATTAAGTTTACTGACGACACAACAGTGATAGGCCTGATCACCGACAATGATGAGACAGCCTATAGGGAGGAGGCCAGAGAGTGCCAACTTCTCCCTCAATGTGAGCAAGACAAAGGAGCTCATCGTGGACTACAGTAAAAGGTGGGCCGAACAGGCCCCCATTAACATCGACGGGTCTCTAATGTAGCAGGTCGAGAGTTTCAAGTTCCTTGGTGTCCACATCACCAACAAACTAACATGGTCCAAACACACCAAGACAGTCGTGAAGAGGGCACGACAACACCTTTTCCCTCTCAGGAGACTGAAAAGATTTGCCATGGGTCCCCAGATTCTCAAAAAGTTCTACAGCTGCATAGGGCTGGGCGGTATACCGTATTTGACCATATACCGGTATCCAGAAGTTCACCCAAGTGTTTTGATCTAAATCGTAATTGCAACATTTGGTTAAAAATAAGGCCTAGTATTTCTGCCCATATCGTGGCAGTGTGGAAATGATCTCAAATGAGTGCAGGAAATGCAGAAATTGATGGAAATGCAGAAAATTATTTTGAATTGAACTGTGTAAAACAATCCGAATGGAGAAAGACCCATTGAAATGATGTATAATATATGTGTTGCCACCCTAGGGTCACGCACTACTCACAATGCAAATTTAGAACTTTTATTCATCAAAAACATATAACACCGTCATACCGTCAAAAATGTGAAAAAATGCCATGATATGATATTTTGACCATATCGCCCAGCCCTACAGCTGCACCATCGAGGGCATCCTGACCGGTTGCATCACCGCCTGGTACGGCAAGTGCTCAGCATCTGACCGTAAGGCGCTACAGAGGGTAGTGCATGTAGCCCAGTACATTGCTGGGGCAAAGCGGAGCACCAAGTCTAGGACCATAAGGCTCCTTAACAGCTTTTACCCCCAAGCCATAAGACTGCTGAACAATTAATCAAATGGCCACCCAGACTTTTTACATTGATACCCGCCCTCCCTTTGTTTTTACACTGCTGCTACTCGCTGTTTATTATCTACGCAGTCACTTTACCCCTACCTACATGTACAAAATGACCTCGTTATTGTTATTTTATTGTGTTACTTTTTAATATATTTTTTACTTTAGTTTATTTGGTAAATACTTTCTTAACTCTTTCTTGAACTGCATTGTTGGTTAAGGGCTTGTAAGTAAGAATTTCATGGTGACAAATAAAGTTTGATTTGATTTGACAGTCAACTTTCTCGCTCCTCCCACAACTTCCGGACTTTATAGCATTCCGAGAAAGCATTGATTATTGAGTTATTGTTAGAGTTACACTTATGACAATACGCTGCCGTTGTGCTGTAGAATTCATGAATTATATCTCTTGTACAATACATTCTATACATTAGTTTATGCTGGATTTAGTGTACATTTTCATTAACTGTCATTTCATTAGTTATGCTCCAACTTTCCCTCCATCTTGTGCCAACATCAGTTATTTTTAAGTCTTGGTTCGAATAGTTTATGTTTATTCTAAGAGATTGTCAGTTGGATATGTTCTCTTCCCAATCATATGAATGTCATTTTCTGACTCAAATTAAGATTCCCTCAAGGTTGCTCTGACATTTTGTGATATGTAACTTTAAGTTGCAAGTATTTGAAACAACAGTTTCTATGTTGGTCAGTCAAAAAATACTTTTTAAATCTGTCATGTAAATAAATGTATTTCCTGTTACCAAGTCATTTACAGTTTCTATGCCTTTAGTTTTCCATGTGGATCAATTTATTAGTGAATTCTGAAAGCTATCCAAGTATTTTTGCATAAGGTTGTGTTTTTAGGAAGTAATATTGGTTCTTGTAAAATATGTTTCATTTTCTTCCATATTTGTATAGTGTTCTTAACTATGAAGTTGTTCATGTTCTTAGCTCTATCCTTTGAAAATAGATACATCAAAATATTCTGGGGATGAGCATGAGCATCTTCAATATGTTCCCATGCTTCCTCTTTAGTGCATTTAACTATATGTCGCAAGTTGATACAATTCCAAGTCTGGAAGGTTAAAACCTCCCTCAGACTTAGAAAGATGTAAAACATTCCTTTTTTATTCTATTCATTTTATTCATTATAAATTACCGCTTTTGTATCTCTCTCGGGAGATTTAGAAAATTATAACTAATTTAGGATGTATTCATTTTGTGAGAGCTGTGAGATATGTAACAGGTTTATTAGCCATTAAGTCATGTGCTTTATTTGAGTTTAACCTGTATTTGTTGGCTCTCTTCCAAAGTTAAAGATCGTATTCCTGCTTAAGTTCAGACATTTTATTTTCTTCTTTACTTTTTTTTAAGATAGTGATTTTTTTCTTTCATTTCAATTTCTAAATCATATTTAACTTTTGCAGAGTATGAGATTATCATTACCCTAATGTACGCCTTAAAGGCATCCCAAATTATATCAGAGGTCAGCTTTTCTCTGTCCTCTATGTCAACATTTGTAATGGTAAAGGTTTTTATTTTTTCAATTACATATTATAACATTTCAGGTCCAGAAGATGAGCTCTGTTCATCCTCCAAACTCTGTTGCTAAGTTAATTTTCTATTGGTGTAATTATACATGATATCAGAGGATGAGAGAATCAAATCAAAGTTTATTTGTAACGTGCACCGAAGACCTTATCGTGAAATGCTTACTTACAGGCTCTAACCAATGGTGCCAGAAAAAAAATGGTATGTGTGTGTGTGAGTAGATAAGTAAAGAAATAAAACAATAGTAAAAAGACATTTGAAAAAAAGAGTAGCAAGGCTATATACAGACACCTGTTAGTCAGGCTGATTGAGGTAGTATGTACATGTAGGTATCGTTAAAGTAACATATATGGGCATATATGTGCATATATAGTGTGCATATATGATGAACAGAGAGTAGCAGAAGCGTGAAAAGAGGGGATGGCGGGTGGTGGGACACAATGCAGATAGCCCGGTTAGCCAATGTGCGGGAGCACTGGTTGGTCGGGCCAATTTAGGTAGTATTTACATGAATGTATAGTTAAAGTGACTATGCATATAACATAAACAGAGTAGCAGCAGAGTAAAAGAGGGGATGGGGGAGGCACACAATGCAAATAGTCCGGGTAACCATTTGGTTACCTGTTCAGGAGTCTTTTGGCTTGGGGGTAAAAACAGTTGAGGTCCTTTTTGTCCTAGACTTGGCACTCCAGTACTGCTTGCCATGTGGTAGTAGAGAGAACAGTCTATGACTGGGGTGGCTGGGGTCTTTGGCAATTTTTAGGGCCTTCCTCTGACACCGCCTGGTGTAGAGGTCCTGGATGGCAGGCAGCTTTGCCCCAGTGATGTACTGGGCCATATGCACTACCTTCTGAAGTGCCTTGCGGTTGGAGGCTGAGCAATTGCCGTACCAGGCAGTGATGCAACCGGTCAGGATGCTCTCGATGTTGCAGCTGTAGAACCTTTTGAGGATCTCAGGACCCATGCCAAATTTTTGTTAGTTTCCTGAGGGGGAATAGGCTTTGTCGTGCCCTCTTCACGACTGTCTTGGTGTGTTTGGACCAATCTAGTTTGTTGTTGATGTGGACACCAAGGAATTTGAAGTCTCAACCTGCTCCACTACAGCCCCGTCGATGGGAATGGGGACGTGCTCGGTGCTCCTTTTCCTGTAGTCCACAATCATCTCCTTAATCTTGGTTACGTTGAGGGATGGGTTGTTATTCTGGCACCACCCAGCCAGGTCTCTGACCTCCTCCCTATAGGCTGTCTCGTCATTGTCAGTGATCAGGCCTACCACTGTTGTGTCGTCATCAAACTTAATGATGGTGTTGGAGTCGTGCCTGGCCATGCAGTCGTGGGTGATCAGGGAGTACAGGAGGGGACTGAGCACGCACCCCTGGGGAGCTCCAGTGTTGAGGATCAGCGTGGCAGATGTGTTGCTACCTACCCTCACCACCTGGGGGTGGCCTGTCAGGAAGTCCAGGATCCAGTTGCAGAGGGAGGTGTTTAGTCCCAGGTTCCTTAACTTGGTGATGAGCTTTGAGGGTACTATGGTGTTGAACACTGAGCTGTAGTCAATGAACAGCATTCTCATATAGGTGTTCCTTTTGTCCAGGTGGGAAAGGGCAGTGTGGAGTGCAATAGAGATTGCATCATCTGTGGATCTGTTTGGGTGGTATGCAAATTGGAGTGGGTCTAGGGTTTCTGGGATAGATATCACTAAACATTTTTTAATCCAGTAAATTGTTGAAAATTGTTGAATGCATTTTTTTGAAATATACATTTAGTCAAATCTTGAATAGCTTTTCTTGCTTGGAGAAAAAAACTTGGGATAATAATCTCCAGGTGTCCTGTAAATAATGTCCTAGTGACACATGTTCAACTGAGCACTCGAAATTGAACAACAATCGAAATTGATAATACATTATTCCATTTGTCAGATATGATTCTTCAAAGATATTTATTTGATAAACATGTCTTATGATACCAATATGCAGGGTTAAGGCAAATATTATTTTTTATAACCAAAGCAAGATAGCCTGTCATTTCCAATGGGAACAGATGAGTCATAGTGGGCAGAACAAGCAAGGAGGTGGGCAGAGCCAAGCATGAGCTACTTAGTTCCTATTGGCCCGTTCCATCTTTACATAATAACTAGGCAAGTCAGTTAAGAACAAATTCTTATTTACAATGATGGCATAGGAACAGTGGGTTAACTGCCTTTTTACAGGGGGAGAACAACAGATTTTTACCTTGTCAGCTCAGCGATTCAATCTAGCAACCTTTCGGTTACTAGCCCAACACTCTAACCACAAGGCTACCTGCCACCCCAACATCTCCATATTTCCGTTAGGGAACGCCTACTCTGTAAAATGCGCATGTGCAATAACTCAATTCACCTTTGCACTCCTTAACAACGCAATTTTAATATTTCTACATCCAGTGAAATATCTCTGTCGTTGTTTTATCTGTTGTGCGTCTTTGTCTACAGTACTAACTTGGACCTGCGGTTCAGCCTGGCCCTGTGTGACAAGGAGAAACTGTTCAGACAGGCCCGCAGAGAGAAGGTGACGTTGGGCATCAAGAAGCTGCTAGACATGGAGAAGCCTCGCTTCCTCCCCAGCACCCCTCAGGAGGTGGGCATGCCCGAGTACTGTGGGCCCAGGCTCCAAGAGCGGCCTACGTCCAGCCACAGCCACAGTGTCATTTTATTAGTTATTTTTTATAATTTTGGTCTTAGATTCAAATGCAGTGTTTGACATGTAACACCTCATTTATTAGGGTGCATTGTAGGTTTAATGCATCATAGAATGGTAACCAAAATGGCATGGCAATATAATAGACATGGGCTAAATAAACATATATTGCCATAGAAAGTGGGCTTACCCTGCAGTATTGCTTAGCAGAGTGGTCAAGGTCATAGACAAGATCTGATATTAGCAAACAACACCCTTTTTTATATGCTGTATATACACATGCACCACATTCACACATTTGGATCTGTTAGTATTGTGATCACTTTGTCGCCGCTAACTTCCTCTTAGACCGAGAGCTCTCAGGGCCTGTTCAGCTTCTGAGTTCTGCATTCCTCCCCTGGTTGGACTGGGCTGTGTTTCTGTGACTGGTTTTGGCCTTGTGTTCCTGATTGTAGTGTGTACCCTCACCTCTGGCCAGCTACTGTAGGCCCTTCCTGCCTGCCTGTGTCCTCACATGGTCCGGAAGCTACCAGCCATGATGAGATAATAACCCACCACATAACAGTAGTGTTGCAGAGCTGTTGAGCTGCCACACTGCATTCCCACTGGGGCTAGTAAATACTACTGTCTAGAACAGAGGAGGCCATTCAATCTGGCCTGCGGGAGGTTTGAGTGAAAAAACAAAGTAAAAAAAAACACTCCAGGCTCCAGAACGTCTAAAACTATGTATACTGAGCAAAAATATAAATGCAACATGCAGCAATTTCAAAAATGTTACTGGGTTACAGTTCATATGAGGAAATCAGTCAATTGAAATGTATTAATTTGGCCCTAATCGATAGATTTCACATGACTGGGTAGGGGCACAGCCATGACTGGGTAGGGGCACAGCCAGGGTGAGAGGGCATAGGCCAACAACTCACACTGTCTCACACACACCATACACTGCCTTTAAAACACATGCTGTGGTACATTACACACACCATGATGAATCCTGTGCAGTTGTTGTGTCAGCGTGGTCTGAATATTTGTTGGAATTGTCTACGGATATGACTGTGGCTCCAGATCAGAGAAGCCAGTGCAGAGTTGGAAAGATACCCAGGAAATCCAGTACATGGAGGTAGAGTGATACAATAACAATCATAAGACAGAATGAGGGAAGTAACATAAGGAAGTAGGGGTTTCTGACCGTTCTGCTATGAGTCTCAAGGAGTCATGTTATGACAGGGTATACATTTTATTGTAAAATCCATTCCTATCTCTTCCTGCATGTGTCTGTCTGTGCAGGTGCCGGTGATAGCCATAGTGGGTTCAGGGGGAGGCTTCAGGGCCATGGTGGGGTTCTCTGGGGTGATGAAGGCCCTGTATGAGTCTGGGGTCCTGGACTGTGCCACCTACATCGCTGGCCTCTCTGGATCCACATGGTCAGTCATCTTTTCATCTGTTTATACCATGCTCTCTTTCACAAACCCTCCCTCCCTCCCACTCCTCTCCTCCCACTCCTCTCCTCCCACTCCACTCCTCCCACTCCCTCCCTCCCACTCCCTCCCCCACTCCTCTCCTCCCACTCCTCCTCCCCCTCCCTCCCTCCCTCCCTCCCTCCCTCCCTCCCTCCCTCCCTCCCTCCCTCCCTCCCCTCCCTCCCTCCCTCCCTCCTCTCCTCCCACTCCTCCTCTCCTCCCTCCCTCCCTCCCTCCCTCCCTCCCACTCCTCTCCTCCCACTCCACTCCTCCCTCCCTCTCACTCCTCTCCTCTCCTCCATGGGGCGGCAGCTAACCTAGTGGTTAGAGCATTGGACTAGTAACCGAAAGGTTACTGCCCCTGAACAAGGCAGTTAATCCACTGTTCCTAGGCCATCATTGAAAATAAGAATATGTACTTAACTGACTTGCTAAGATACAATAAAATAAATAAAACATCTCCCTTCCACTGCTGTCCTACCTCCCACTCCTCTCCTCCTACAGTATCTACCTCTGTATCAATGTTTGCCCAGTGTTTTTATATAGTGATCTCCATGTTTGTTTTGCTGCATCACTATTTTTCTCCCTCCCTCCCTATCTCTGTCCCTCTATCTCTGTCCCTCTATCTCTGTCCCTCTATCTCCCTCCCTCTGTCTCCCTCCCTATCTCATCCCTTTATCTCTGTCCCTCTATCTCTGTCTTCCTCCCTCTGTCTCCCTCCCTATCTCGTCCCTTTATCTCTGTCCCTCAATCTCTCTATCTCCCTCCCTCTGTCTCCCTCCCTATCTCGTCCCTTTATCTCTGTCCCTCTATCTCTCTATCTCCCTCCCTCTGTCTCCCTCCCTCCCCCTATCTCCCTCACTCCCTCCCACATTCACTCACTCTCTCCCTCCCTCTTCCTCCTCTACCTCTCCCTCCCTCTTCCTCTCCCTCTCTCTCCCTCCCTCCCTCTACCTCTCTCTGCCTCTACCTCTCCTTCCCTCTACCTCCCTCTTCCTCTTCTACCTCTCCCTCCCTCTACCTCTCCCTCCCTCTACCTCTTCCTCCCTCTATCTCTCTCCCTCTACCTCTCCCTCCCTCTATCTCTCCCTCCCTGTACCTCTCCCTCCCTCTTCCTCTCCCTCTCTCTCCCTCCCTCTACCTCTCTCTCCCTCTACCTCTCCTTCCCTCTACCTCCCTCTTCCTCTTCTACCTCTCCCTCCCTCTACCTCTCCCTACCTCTTCCTCCCTCTATCTCTCCCTCCCTCTCTCTCCCTCTCCCTCTTCCTCCTCTACCTCTCCCTTCCTCTACCTCTCCCTCCCTCTATCTCTCTCTCCCTCTCTCTCTCCCTCTATCTCTCTCCCTCCTCTCTTGCTCAATCTCTCTCCTTCCCTCTATCGCTCCCTCCCTCTATCTTTCCCTCCCTCTCTCCCTCCCTCTACCCCTCCCTCCTTCTACCTCTTCCTCCCTCTATCTCTCCCTCTCTATCTCCCTCCATCTCTCTCCCTCCCTCCCTCTTCCTCCTCTACCTCTCCCTCCCTCTATCTCTCCCTCCCTGTACCTCTTCCTCTTCCCTCTTCCTCCCTCTACCTCTCCCTCCCTCTACCTCTTCCTCCCTCTATCTCTCCCTCTCTATCTCCCTCCATCTCTCTCCCTCCCTCCCTCTTCCTCCTCTACCTCTCCCTCCCTCTATCTCTCCCTCCCCTGTACCTCTCCCTCCCTCTTCCTCTCCCTCTCTCTCCCTCCCTCTACCTCTCTCTCCCTCTACCTCTCCTTCCCTCTACCTCCCTCTTCCTCTTCTACCTCTCCTGCCCTCTACCTCTCCCTACCTCTTCCTCCCTCTATCTCTCCCTCCCTCTCTCTCCCTCTCCCTCTTCCTCCTCTACCTCTCCCTTCCTCTACCTCTCCCTCCCTCTATCTCTCTCTCTCTCCCTCTCTCTCTCCCTCTATCACTCTCCCTCCTCTCTTGCTCTCTCTCTCCTTCCCTCTATCGCTCCCTCCCTCTATCTTTCCCTCCCTCTACCCCTCCCTCCTCTATCTCTCCCTCACTATCTCCCTCCTCCCTCACTCACTCTCTCCCTCCCTCCCTATCTCCCCCAGGTACATGTCAACCCTGTTCTCCCACCCAGAGTTCCCCTCTAAGGGGCCCAAGGAGATCAATGCAGAGCTGATGAAGAGTGTGAGCAGTAACCCTCTGAGACTGCTGCTGCCCCAGCATATCACCAACTACATCCAGGCTCTGTGGAGCAAGAAGGCAAACGGACAGCCCGTCACCTTCACAGACATCTTCGGCATGCTCATCGGAGAGACACTCATTCCTGCGGTGAGAGGACCGCATTCATCTGTTTTCATTGTTTCTCTCTCTCCGTCTTCAAGAGGTCCTGACTCCAAAAGTGTTTCTCTGTTTTCATCAGAGAATGGACACAAAGCTGAGTGAGTTGCATGAGAAGGTAAACGAGGCCCAGTGTCCCCTCCCTCTGTTCACCTGTCTGCACGTCAAACCGGACGTATCCGAGCTCATGTTTGCAGGTCAGTGAGTGTGTATGCGCTTTGTGTGTATTACAGTAGACCACAAGCCCAGTGTGGCTCCAAGGCTCCCCACAGTTGTTCAACAAAGCGTAGCATTTCTGTGAAGAGTTCATGCACGTAGTGTGGTTGTGTGTTCGCAGTGCTGGTCACGTAGTTTGAATGGATGGTCCAAGTTCTGAATGAGCCTATTTGGGCTGTGTGTGTGTGTGTGTGTGTGTGTGTGTGTGTGTGTGTGTGTGTGTGTGTGTGTGTGTGTGTGTGTGTGTGTGTGTGTGTGTGTGTGTGTGTGTGTGTGTGTGTGTGTGTGTGTGTGTGTGTGTGTGTGTGTGTGTGTGTGTGTGTGTGTGTGCGTGTGTGTGTGTCTCTAGTAGAATGAGTATGTGTATTCAGTTTTGCATAATATGTCACCAGAGATCCTATCTCCCACATTCAAATTTCCGTACACTGCATTTCCTTGTAGCATCACTACTTTACCACAGTCGTATATATACAGAGAGTTGGGCCAATGCGGTTTCTGTCTGAACGTTCCGATAGCGCCATTTTCTCCTCCGTAGCCGTTGCTAAGTGATAATTGACGCTTCCACACTGCGCTGTTTATTTCGGATAGTTTTCTAAAACCAATGAAGATGTCCAGTGTAAGCCAATATGCAATTTGTTGACACCACAACACCGTACAGACTTGGATACACATTGTAATCAATTTAATACGTTGTTCTGCTTGTTGACAGCGGGTTAATTTCAGAGGGAACTGTCGGAGGTTCTGTCCTATTGTTACACCAGTAGTTGGAGAAGAAAGGCGCTAACATGGCACCCGTTCTAAAAACTGGGCCTTCTCTCTCAATGCATGTCTCTGGTTTACCACCAACTGATGTGTCATGGTGGGCTGATATCCATTCCTGTAGTTGTAGATGTAATACTGATGTGTGAGAAGGAACGTGTACACAACAATGTGTAGGTTTAGTAGTACAACATGGGAGGGCAATGTTAGGTAGGGGTCAATGTGGTTATGGTATGCCCCCAAGCGCTGATCGAGGATCAGTTCTCGTTCCCAAAACTGACCTCAAAACAGTTCTTCGGGCCAACCTGTCCCCTGTTAGGTTGACTTATGGGAACTGTGACCCATAACTTGGCCGATAGTGTATTATTTTCAGGACTCAGGCAAAGACCCAGATGCAGACACAGGAGGCGGATAGTACGGGTCTCAGAGTTTATTACAGAACATGGGGCAGGCAATCGGTAGGTCAAGGCAGGCAAAGGGTCAAAATCCAAATCAGAGTCAGGCAGGTGCAGGACGGCAGGCAGGGTCAAGACAGACAGAAAGGTCAGAACTGGGAAGACTAAGAAAAACAAAAACTAGAGCACAGGAAACACGGGGACACGCTGGTAGAACTTGACGGGACGAACTGGCAACAGACAAACAGAAAACGCAGGTATAAATATACAGGAGATAATGGAGATAAATGGGAGACACCTAGTGGGTGGTGGAGACAAGCACAAGATGGGTGAAACAGATCAGGGTGTGACAATTTTGCAGATGAACTGGAATAGAATTTTACTTCAGTTAGTCAGGTACTCCTTTTATCTGTAAATCCCCCACCTCTTAACACTGGTGTAACAAGGAAATACCTTCACACACATTCTAGAGAAAGGCTGAAATAATGCCACCTAACACACAGTGGTAACCTTATCCTCCCTACTCCAATTCCAAGGATAGGCTGAAATAATGCCACCTAACACACAGTGGTAACCTTATCCTCCCTACTCCAATTCCAAGGATAGGCTGAAATAATGCCACCTAACACACAGTGGTAACCTTATCCTCCCTACTCCAATTCCAAGGATAGGCTGAAATAATGCCACCTAACACACAGTGGTAACCTTATCCTCCCTACTCCAATTCCAAGGATAGGCTGAAATAATGCCACCTAACACACAGTGGTAACCTTATCCTCCCTACTCCAATTCCAAGGATAGGCTGAAAGGTAATTGTTGTTCTAAGGAACTCAAACGTATAATGTGTGAAACAGTGTGTTGTGTTGTGCCTAATAGTATTGTATGTCAAATCAAATTGTATTGGTCACATGCACATATTTAGCAGATGTTATTGCGGGTGTAATGAAATGCTTGTTTTCCCAGCTCCAACAGTGCAGTAGTATCTAACAATTCACAACAATACACAAATCTAAACGTAAAATAATGGATTTAAGAAATATATAAATATTAGGACGGCAATGTCGGAGTGGCATAGACTATAATCCAGTAGAATAGAATACAGTATATACATATGAGATGAGTAAAGCAGTATGTAAACATTGTTAAAGTATGTGTGGGTGTTGTTGTGTCACTAAAGTAGTCATGTAGGATATGCCTGGCTTGTACTGTTACTGTAAACCTGGGTTACCCTCTTTCCATAACATACACATATAAATGCATATTTACTGCAGACTTGTGAAAAGCCGTACACATTTTCCCAATGACATTGTACTTACCGTGTGCTCTCCTAATGAAAGCATTAGTTAGTGACATACATACACTGTTTGGATTTTGATTAATGGATGCTGTTGTTTTTTTCACAGACTGGGTGGAGTTCAGCCCATATGAGATTGGAATGGCAAAGTACGGAACGTTCATGACCCCTGACCTTTTTGGAAGCAAATTCTTCATGGGAACCGCTGTGAAGCGGTATGAGGAGAACCCACTACATTTCCTTATGGGTAGGAAAACACAGAATATCCCTGGCACTTCCTCATGGCACTTACTCAAGAGATTAATTCAATGATAAATGGTCAAACATGACATTCATGATTCATTACATTATATTGATGTTGTGGCTTCTCTCTCTAGGGGTGTGGGGCAGTGCCTTCTCCATTCTCTTCAACAGAGTTCTGGGGGTGAAAGACACAGTCGGGGGGAGCACCATGGAGGAAGAGCTTGGTAAGAAACCACACACACTTCCCTTTTAACTCCAGTCCTAACCCCAACCTCTTGTCTGAACCCTGACCCCAATGAAGTCATGCATCCCATGTAGATATAGTACCACATCCTGGTCTCCTCCACAGTTAATACATCACGTACACCCAGGGCTGTAAGTGGGACCAATACAATGAATTAATACCACATGGGGCCTCATTCTGGAGTACTTGGAGATTCTAGGATTTGTGTGTGTAATGATTGGGAATTATCAAAGTGTTTCATACAACATATATACGTAAACATGTTTTCATTGATAAATCAGAGCCATACTATATTTCTGCTCTCGTAAACAAGCGTTACAATCCCGCCTGAAAAACACCCTCCATTCACCTTTTATAATAACAAGAACACCCTCATTTTCTGTATGATGTGGAGATGTTGGAACTGGGCCATGACAGTTTCTAAGAAAGCACAAGGGCAGCAAATTTTATCACATTTCTGTAGAAATGTGGGCAGAATGTTTCAATCTTTTGTAGTGACTATAGCCTACAGTGTGTGCCAAACACTGGTCGTGCGTTTTGCAAGATTGATTGTCTATCGAACAATTTAAAAGTGAATCCTACCTACAGCCTAATATTTGTTCTGTAAACCAGTCACATCAGAAAAGGAGAGACATGCCGTTTAATATGATTATAATTTAGGCATTTATAATAAAAGTAAAATAAATATATTTGACAGCATGCTGCTATGTGATCTTCTTACGAACGGCAAGTGGATCTGTTTTATCAATAGGCCTACCTTTTAATGTTTTTATTAGCCTCAGTTGGTAGAGCATGACGCTTACAACGCCAGGGTCATGGGGTTCGATTCCCACGGGGGACCAGTATGAAAAATGTATGCACTCACTACTGCAAGGTGCTCTGGATAAAAGCGTCTGCTAAATGACTCAAATGTAATATAATATAAACACCTACATTTTCCCCAAAATGCAATGCAGTAGATCAACCACTCGAAGTTATTCATACTCATGGTCTGAGATTTGCGTGGAGATACGCACACTTTCCCGTGAAGTTTAGAAATACCAACCTTTGCGGGGAAACTGTCTTCTTTTGTGTGCACGCACCTTTGATAAATGAGGCCTCTGGAGTTGAGATTTGATGTATTTAATAATTGTTGTCATGATAAGGCTTTGCTGTGCTGTTGTTTTCCGAGTGACAGATTCATTAGCGTCATGCTTGCACCATTAATACAGCGAACACTGCTTGTTTCTAGCCCAAACAGTTCAAAAGATCCGACCCATATTATCGGCACAACTTTTTCTTCTTCCTGTCACAGTTTTTGGGGTTGGGGGCATTTTACATTCAGAAATCATGTGGTGGGCCGTTCTACAAAACTACTTGCGCCATCGACGTCGTTTACACTTTGTTCGGTCATGTTACCTCATTGGCTAGCTAGCTAACAACCTGGTAACTTTACCTGCATATCCTAACATTTGGGGGCACAGAAAGGAAGGGACAGGAGCATAGCAATTAATGAATGACAGATGACTTGCACTTGACGCTCTTAAAAAGATTCAATGTAATGCATCTCAATAGGAAAATAGTGCTTTTACATGATGTCGAAACATAACATTCCACAAATAACATTTTAATTTCAATTACAGGTATTTGTATCAGCACTCTTTATAATAAACATGTATTTACATGGTTACATACTGTATTAGTTTCTTGGGCACAATATACACTATACAACAGTACAGTATGTGGACACCCCTTCAAATTAGTGGATTCGGCTATTTCAGCCACACCCTTCGCTGACCGGTGTATAAAATCGAGCACACAGCCATGCAATCTCCATAGACCAACATTGGCAGTAGAATGGCCTTTCTGAAGAGCTCATTGACTTTCAACGTGGCACCATCATAGGATTCCACCTTTCCAACAAGTCAGTTCGTCAAATTTCTGCCCTGCTAGAGCTGCCCCGGTCAACTGTAAGTGCTGTTATTGTGAAGTAGAAACGTCTCGGAGCAACAACAGCTCAGCCGTGCCGTGGTAGGTCACACAAGCTCACAAAACGGGACCACCAAGTTCTGAAGTGCGTTGCCCTTAAAAATCGTCTGTCCTCGGTTGCAACACTCACTACCAAGTCAAACTTCCTCTGGAAGCAACGTCAGCGCATGAACTGTTCATTGGGAGCTTCATGAAATGGATTTCCATGGCCGAGCAGCTGCGCACAAGCCTATATCACCAAATGTGTCGGCTGTAGTGGTGTAAAGCTCGCCGCCAATGGACTCTGGAGCAGTGGAAAAACGTTCTCCTGAGTGATGAATCACACTTCACCATCTGTCAGTCCGACGGACGATTAATCTGGGTTTTGCGGATGCCAGGAGAAAGCTACCTGCCCCAATGCAGTTTGGTGGAGAAGGAATAATCGTCTGGGGCTGTTGTTCACGGTTCGGGCTAGACCCCTTAGTTCCATTGAAGGGAGATCTTAACAAAACAGCATAAAATCAATCAATCAATCAAATGTATTTATAAAGCCCTTTTTACATCAGCCGATGTCACAAAGTGCTATACAGAAACCCAACCTAAAACCCCAAACAGCAAGCAATGCATATGTAGAAGCACGGTGGCTTCAGGAAAAACTCCCTAGAAAGCCAGGAACCTAGGAAGAAACCAGGCTCTGAGGGGTGGCCAGTCCTCTTCTGGCAGTGCCGGGTTGAGATTATAACAGTACATGGCTAAGATGTTCAAACGTTCATAGATGACCAGCAGCATAAAATAATAATAATAATCACAGTGGTTGTAGAGTGTGCAACAGGTCAGCACCTCAGGAGTAAATGTCAGTTGGCTTTTCATAGCCGAGCATTCAGAGTTAGAGACAGCAGGTGCGGTAGAGAGAGAGAGAGTCGAAAACAGCAGGTCCGGGACAAGGTAGCACATCCGCTGAACAGGTCAGGGTTCCATAGCCGCAGGCAGAACAATTGAAACTGGAGCAGCAGCACGACCTGGGGGACTGGGGACAGCAAGGAGTCATCAGGCCAGGTATTCCCGAGGCAAGGTTCCAGGGCCTAGGTCCTCAGGTAGGAGAGGGAGAGAGAGAGAATTAGAGGGAGCATACTTAAATTCACACAGGACACCAGATAAGACAGGAGAAATACTCCAGATATAACAGACTGACCCTAGCCCCCCGACACATAAACTATTGCAGTATAAATACTGGAGGCTGAGACGGGAGGGGTCGGGAGACACTGTGGCCCCGTCCAAATATACCCCCGGGAATGGCCAACCAGGCAGGATATGACCCCATCCACTTTGCCAAAGCACAGACCCCACACCACTAGAGGGATTTCTTCAAACCACCAACTTACTACCCTGAGACTAGGCTGAGTATAGCCCACAAAGATCTCCCCCACATCACAAACCCAAGGGGGGGCGTCAAACAGGAAGATCACGTCAGTGACTCAACCCACTCAAATGACACCCCCCTCCTAGGGACGGCATGGAAGAGCACCAGTAAGCCAGTGGGTCAGCCCCCGTAATAGGGTTAGAGGCAGAGAATCCCAGTGGAGAGAAGGGAACCGGCCAGGCAGAGACAGCAAGAGTGATTCGTCGCTCCAGTGCCATTCCGTTCACCTTCACACTCCTGGGCCAGACTACACTCAATCATATGACCTACTGAAGAGATGAGTCTTCAATAAACACTTACTACGCCCCATCCCAGCATGTCCCGAAACACTTCGTTGATGAAGGTCTGGAAGACTGAAGGAGCATTAGATAGTCCAAAGGGCATTATGAGATACTCGTAAAAAGTGATAGTGGTCTCCCATTCATCGCCTGCACGAATGCGCACCAGATTGTAGGTGCTCCTCAAGTCCAGCTTTGCGATGTATTGCACCCCGTGCATTTGTTCGATGATGGTTGGGATGAGGGGTAAAGGATAGCTGAACTTGACGGTGGCCTTGCTCAATAATCAATGCAGGGGCGGAGTCTCCCATCTTCTTAACAAAAAAGAAGCTTGAGGAGGCTGGTGACTTAGAGGGATGGATAAAACTCTTCTGGAGAATCTCCTGTACATAGGTCTCCATGGCCTCGGTCTCTGCATAGGAGAGGGGATAGACATGTCCTCTCGGGAGGGCTGCATCAGACAACAGGTCAATGGCACAATCCCAGGGGCGATGGGGAGGCAGGGGTGTGGCCTGGGTCTTAGAAAAAACCCTGTGCAGATCCTGGTACTACTCCGGTAAATCCACTTGAGGAGCACAGTCTGGTCTTTTCACCGTAGTGGTGTTGACAGACACCGTGAGACAGCTCCCCTGACACTCCTGCGACCAACCCAACACTCTCCTCTCGGACCAGGAAATAACCGGGATATGCAAACTCAACCAGGGGAGACCTCGGCTCTGGCCACGGAGCTGATGTAGCCATGGGCTGCGCATTCTGCAAGATTTACTTCGGGACCGTAGGAGGTTGTCCAATGCTGATGAGCTGGTCGAGTGACAGGTTGTCATCATGGCAGGCTAACTCCAGCTGTACCTCCTTCCGCAGTCCGCTGCGGAAAACTGTGACCAGAGACAACTCGTTCCATCCGGTGGAAGCCACGACGGTCCGGAACTCAAGGGCGAACTCCGAGGCGGTCCTATCTCCCTGGCGTAGTCGGGGTACACTTTCACCCCCTTCTCGGCCCTCCACAGGATGATTTAAACACCGAGTGGAAGAGGGGGTTGATGCGCTTGTAGGACGACCTCGGTTCCGTCTGTCTCCCAGACTGCGGCACCTCAGTCCAGAGCCCGTCCGGTCAGTGCTGAGAGGATGGTGGCAACCCTGTCTCTTCCGGAAACAGCCTCGGCGTAGCGAGGTCGCATTGTAGAAGGAAACCCTTGCATCTTGCTGGCTCGCCGTAGAAGTGCTGCGAGAGGGACAGGGGTATACCGCGGACCGGCTCCGATGGAACGGAGGTAGGTCGGGGTGTGGAAGTTGGTACCAGAATCGGTGCTGGAGATTGCACGTTCCGCTCCAAGTGCAGGATGGTTGCCAACACACTGTCCATGGCGATACCGAGTCTGGAGAGACAGTCCTCGTGGTGCTGTACTGTGCCTACAATGGTCGCCATCTAGGCCTTTCCTGCTGTCTCCATTTGTTGGTCGGTTATTCTGTCACGCTGGTATAAAGGATTTGGAGACGGGCGCAAGAATACATAATAAGGGTTTTTTAATACACCCAAAACAAACACGTATACAAAATACTGGGGTGTACCCAAACAAACGAGCGAGGGTAAAGCTCGTAGAACGACACGGAACAAGACCCTTAATGCACAAAAGACACAGCCCAGAAGCTGAAACAACGCAGAGTTACTCATACGACCAATGGACATGGGAACAATAACCGACACGGACAATGGGGAACGGAGGGTACATAAATTACATACTAATCAAGGGAAATGGGAACCAGGTGTGCGTAATCAGACAAGAGAATCCGGGGTTGAGGATAATATTCCCAGTTCAGTGAAGCCTAGAAGGCCGGTGACGTCGACCTCCGGAACTGGTAAACCGAATGAGCAGCAGTACTGGGGGGATCCGTAACAGATCCTTGGTTGGGGTCTAAGCAGATTGTTTGTTGCAATTGAAAATGTAATAAAATGGTGGTCTGATAGTCCAGGATTATAAGGAAAACATATTAAGATCCACAATATTTATTCCACGGGACAAAACTAGGTCCAGAGTATGACTGTGGCAGGTCCAGAGACATGTTGGACAAAACCCACTGATGATGGCTCCTAAAGCCTTTTGGAGTGGGTCTGTGGACTTTTCCATGTGAATATTAAAGTCACCCAAAAAATATTAATATTATCTGCCGTGACTACAGGATCCGATAGTAATTCAGGAAACTCAGTGAGGAACGCTATGTACAGCCCAGGAGGCCTGTAAACAGTAGCAATAAAAAGTGATTGAGTAGGCTGCATAGATTTCATGACTAGAAGCTCAAAAGATGAAAACGCAGTCATTTTGATTTGGTTAATTGAAATTTGCTATCGTAAATGTTAGCAACACCTCCGCCTTTGCGGGATGCGCAGGGCATATGGTCACTAGTGTAACCAGGAGGAGAGGCCTCATTTAACACAGTAAATTCATTAGGCTTAAGCCATGTTTCGGTCAGGCCAATCACATCAAGATTATGATCAGTGATTAGTTCATTGACTATAACTGCCTTGGAAGTTAGTGATATAACACTAAGTAGTCCTATTTTGAGATGTGAGATATCACAATCTCTTTCAATATTAACAAGAATGGAGCAGGTCTTTATTCCAGTGAGATTGGTAAGGCGAACACCGCCATGTTTAGTTTTGCACAACCTAGAACGAGGCACAGACACGGTCTCAATGGGGATACCTGAGCTGACTACACTGACTGTGCTAGTGGCAGACTCCACTAAGCTGGCAGGCTGGCTTACCACCTGCTGCCTGGCCTGCATCTCATTGTGGAGCTAGAGGAGTTAGAGCCCTGTTTATGTTCATAGTGCTCCCGAGTGGCGCAGTGGGCAAAGGCACTGCATCTCAGTGCTAGAAGTGTCACTACAGACCCTGGTTCAAGTCCAGGCTCTATCACAACCGGCTGTGATTGGGAGTCCAATAGGTCGGTGCACAATTGGCCCAGTGCCGTTAGGGCTTGGCCTGGGGTAGGCCATCATTGTAAATAAGATTTTGTTTTTAACTGATTTGCCTAGTTGGAAATCCTTCCCAGATGAGTTGATTCTGTTATAGCAGCAAGGGGGGACCAACCAAATATTAATTCCCATGATTTTGGAATGAGCAGTTTGACGAGCAGGTGTCCACATACTTTTGGTAATGTAGTGTATGCTTCAGAAGTACCTAGAATTCATATAGGTTATATTTTCTGGTGCTCCTAACTTTTTAAGGTTGGGAGCACTACTGCTACCATTGAACATTTTTAATTAAGAGCCCTGCGTACACCTTTCTAGTATCTACTTACAGTGCAGCTCATACAACATTGTCCCAGTGACTGATACCTTGAGGCACTTATTGTGCTAATCTCAAAGGCTTAGTTCCAATTTGATGTGTTAGCCCACAGTCCCCATTCCAATGTGTCGTGTCTGCTCTGCACAACGCAAGCCAACTGCACCTCCCATTGTAGTCTGTTTCCTATTACGCAGCTTTATGTGACACGCGAGTGACAGCTGTACCTGATGCCAACTCACATCACACCCGTCAATCGGTTCCAAAAATAACTTTCTCCTGGGTTTTCTCAGATGAGGGTGTGATTCCCTTCAATGGAAACAAAAATGATGTTCAGCTTCCTGTCACTATTTATAAAGGTCTATGAAGATGTTTGGTTAATGGGCTATTGAGGTTTGATTTGACCTTTTAACACACCAACACACACACACACCGGTCATTCACCAACACACACACACATACCAGTAATTCACCAATACCCACACCTACACAACAATACAGTACATACCAGCTTGCAAGTGCAGTGACTACACATATACTCCTACACACATTCCAAGAACTGACTGATTTATGTTATACGCAGATTGTTTTATTGTGTTTGTTATGTAAGCCATTAGTTTATAGAAAGGTAGGGCCTAAACAATGGAAAGTGAATTGGACTGCGGTTAGGCCATGAGATGGTGACTGAAGACTTGGATGTGATTGAGGAAGATGTCCTTGTCTCTTCCCACAGAACAGATAAAACCTCAACACATCGTGGGGGAGGAGAGTATGGACAATGACGAGGAGCCTCGGAAAGGTGAGGACTACAATACCCATGAAGCACAACGATTCATAGGAAATGAACAGAATCCTGAACAAGTGTTTGGTCTAATGGTTGAAACAAATCTCTGCAATGCATCAGCTTCTGTTTTGACATATTTAAACTGCTTCTGGGAAGTCACCGCCCCGATGCTGCATTTTTCATACGTTACGTCTCTTTCCTTTATTTAATTATAACACATTCTGATGTATGCATCATGCTGGAACATAAGTTGAGGTGAGTGCATCAGACTTAATTTCACCCCCTGGCAATTAAACCAACCGTGTTGCATCAGGTTCAACTAGCAGTCAGTGGTTGTTCTTAGCAGATGTAGCTAGCGTGGCTGTCTCTGTGCCCACATGAAAAAAATACCATTGTATACTTACTATGGTATAAATACTATAGTGAATACTGTTAAGTATTTACAGTTAACTATAGTGTAAATACTGTAGTAAAATAAAGATGTAGTATATAATATAGTAATTCATGTAGTGTTTTTGCAGATTGTAATATAGTATTTACTGTAGTGTTTTTGTTTTATTATCTTTGACATAGAAGTGGATTATTTCTCCTTCAGGAAACCTACTGGAGAAATACTAGAAGAGCACATATTCTACAATCTGTAGGGAGTTAGGACTGGGTTCTGAACAGATAGAAAAGAGCAGAATCTCTGAACTACAACCTGTAGGGAGTTAGGACTGGGTTCTGAACAGATAGAAAAGAGCAGAATCGCTGAACTACAACCTGTAGGGAGTTAGGACTGGGTTCTGAACAGATAGAAAAGAGCAGAATCTCTGACCTACAATCTGTAGGGAGTTAGGACTGGGTTCTGAACAGATAGTTCAGAGATTCTGCTCTTTTCTACAACCTGTAGGGAGTTAGGACTGGGTTCTGAACTGTCAGGGTTTACCAGAATTGGACCCAGAAGCAGACCAGGACAAGGTGAGTATAAAGATGGTGAGTATTTATTAATTAATGAGAACGTGGAGGTAGATAGTTCCGGGTGGAGGAGCGGACAGCGGAGGTGGGTTGATGGGAATGGATAGGCAGATCCAATGGATAACAACACACTGGCGACGAGCAGACATGGATGGGGTATGGGTTCCGGGTGAATGGCTGTAGACAAAACAAACGGCGGTAAGTTAAAGGCAAGCAAGACGTACAAAACAATAAAACAAAACAAACTCTATAAACTGGAGGCTGGTTCGTGGGCACAACATACTGTTCATGGCTAACGATCCGGCAGGGAATGGATGTCAGGTCAGAGCTTTTGAAGGGGAGAGGTGATGATCAGGACAGGTGTGCAGATTACTGATGGGATACAGGTGCGGGTGAACATGATCTCCCAACAAGCTAATTCGCCCGGCAACCAGACAGGGTGCATTCCAGGACACCGGAAACACACTCCAGGACAGAAACACAGGCAAACACAGACTCAGGAAGCGGGATTCGTGAGAGTACCCCCCCCTCCGACGAACGCCACCGGGCGGACTACCTGGAGCGCCAGGGTGGAGGCGGTAGAAGTCACGAAGCAGGTCGTCATCAAGGATCTGACGCCGAGGAATCCAACTCCTCTCCTCTGGACCATATCCTTCCCAATCCACGAGATATTGGAAACCTCGACCCCGCCGTCTGGAATCCATTATGCGGCGCACCGTGTAGGCAGGACCACCTCCGATCATCCGAGGAGGACGAGGAGGAGGGGGCAACAGAGGACTGAGGAGAACCGGCTTGAGGCAGGAGACATGAAAGGTGGGGTGTACTCGAAGCGTTGCCGGCAATTTGAGTCGGACCACAACAGGGTTAATGATTCTCTCCACCACAAACGGACCAATGAACTTTGGTGACAGTTTCCTCGACTCAGTCCGTAGAGGAAGATCCCGTGTAGCCAACCAAACCTTATCTCCGATGGTATAAGCGGGAGCAGGAATACGGCGACGATTCGCCTGGATCTGATACCGGTCAGAAACTCTAAGGAGGACCTTCCTGGCCCGATGCCAGGTCCGGTGGCAACGACGAATGTGGGCCTGGACAGAAGGAACCGAAAGATCCCTCTCCTGAGAAGGAAACAAGGGAGGTTGGTATCCGTACAGGCATTGGAAGGGGGACATCCCAGTGGCAGATGAAGGAAGGGTATTATGGGCATACTCGACCCAGGGTAATTGAGATGACCAAGAGGTGGGATCAGAGGAGACAAGACAACGCAGCGTGGACTCCATCTTCTGGTTGGCTCTCTCCGCCTGACCATTAGATTGTGGGTGAAATCCAGAAGTGAGACTGACTGTAGCTCCAATGGCCAAACAGAAGGATCTCCAGACAGCAGAGGTAAACTGAGGACCACGGTCAGAAACAATGTCACTGGGCAATCCGTGGACCCTGAAAACCTCCCTAACCAGGATCTCGGACGTCTCCGTAGCAGATGGAAGCTTGGAGAGAGGAACAAAATGAGCAAACTTGCTGAATCTGTCCACAATGGTCAGAATGACCGTGTTCCCAACAGAAGGGGGCAATCCCGTGACAAAATCCAGGGCCAGATGCGACCAAGGTTGCCGAGGAATAGGTAGGGGGTGAAGAAGCCCAGAGCTGGGCCGATTGGTACTTTTGTTCTGAGCACAAACAGGACATGCGGCAACAAACCTCCGGGTATCTTCTCCCATGGCAGGCCACCAAAATCGTCTGCGCAGAAGCGCCATAGTCCGAGCAACGCCAGGGTGACAAGCTATCTTGCTGGCGTGGGACCACTGAAGAACAGCAGAACGGACCGACTCAGGCACGAACAACCGACCGGGTGGACCGTTACCGGGGCCGGGCTGTGTCCGAAGGGCCGCCATCACATCCTCCTCAATCCTCCATGTAACGGCTCCCACGACAAGGTTCTGGGGAAGAATCGTCTTAGTCTTGGCCCCACTCTCATCCCCACTCTCTCTCCCGTCTTGGAGAACATCCGGGACAAGGCGTCCGCTTTGCCGTTCTTCGACCCAGGTCGGAACGTCAGGGAAAAATTGAAGCGTCCAAAAAACAAAGCCCACCTGGCCTGACGGGAGTTGAGATGTTTAGCCGATTGCACGTAAGCCAGATTCTTGTGGTCAGTCCAGACCACAAACGGTTGCTCCGCTCCCTCCAACCAATGACGCCACTCCTCCAAGGCAAGCTTCACAGCGAGAAGCTCCCGGTTACCCACATCGTAGTTTCTCTCAGCTGGTGAAAGACGACAAGAGTAGAAGGCGCAGGGATGGAGTTTACCGTCAGTGGAGCTACGCTGGGACAGGATGGCGCCCACCCCCACATCAGACGCGTCCACCTCAACAACAAACTGACGGGAAGTGTCAGGTTGAGAGAGAATCGGCGCGTTGGTGAATCGGCTCTTCAAGTTCAGAAATGCTCGGTCTGCCTCAGGAGTCCAACAGAAAATTCTGGTGCATGACGTCAGAGCAGTTAAAGGGGCGGCCACCTGGCTATAATCACGGATAAACCTCCGATAGAAGTTCGCAAATCCCAGGAATCTCTGGAGCTGCAATCTCGTACCGGGCCGGGCCCAATCCCGAACCGCCCGAACCTTCTCTTGGTCCATCTTGATCTCACCCCTGGAGATGATGTACCCGAGGAAGGATGTAGTGTGGGTGTGAAAATCACACTTCTCTGCCTTCACAAACAGACGGTTCTCCAATAACTGCTGCAGGACCTGCTTAACATGCTGGATGTGGCTAGAAAGCTCCTTGGAGAAAATCAGGATGTCATCCAGGTAAACGAACACAAACAGACCGATCATATCCCTCAGCACGTCATTCACCAAACCTTGGAACACTGCTGGAGCGTTGGAAAGTCCAAACGGCATCACCTGGTACTCGAAATGTCCCATAGGTGTATTGAATCCAGTCAACCACTCGTCCCCCTCTTTGATCCGAACCAGATGATACGCATTGCGTAGATCAAGCTTCGTAAACACAGTAGCACCCTGTAAAGAATCGAAAGCGGAGCTCATCAAGGGCAAGGGGTACTTGTTCTTGACCGTAATATTATTCAACCCCCGATAATCAATACACGGTCGAAGAGAGCCATCCTTCTTACTCACAAAAAATATCCAGCCCTCAGGAGTGATGACGAGGGACGAATGAGACCTGCAGCAAGAGACTCCTTTATGTAGGTCTCCAGGGCTTCCCTCTCAGGTCGAGAAATACTGTATAACCGTCCCTTGGGAAAGGCAGCTCCAGGGAACAGCTTAATTGTACAATCATAAGGTCGGTGGGGAGGAAGTGACTGAGCTTTCTGCTTACTGAACACCTCACCCAACTCGTGATATGTTTCAGGAACCAGGGACAAATCAGGAGGAGCAGACTCACTGACCCGACTGGGGACAGCATGAGAACAGGCAGTCCTGAGGCAGTTAGCATGGCACTCAATGCTCCAACTAGTTACCTTACCAGTCACCCAATTGAACGAAGGATTGTGTTCTCTTAGCCAGGGGTATCCAAGAACCAGAGGAACATGGGGGGAAGGCAAAATGAAAAAAGAAATTACCTCTGAATGATTCCCCGACAACAACATCTTAACCGGTTCAGTCCTCATAGTGATCCGTGCCAGACTACTGCCGTTCAGAGTGGTTGCTTCAATGGCTTCCGGTAATTGCTCCTTGGAAAGCCCCAGCTGTTCCACTAAGTCGGCATCAATGAAGCTGTCATCGGCACCTGAATCGATGAAAGCGTTAATCGCTAAACTCTGATTCTTATTTATGAGGGTAGCAGGAAAACGAGGTCTGACAGGGCTCTTGAGAGGTTGAAACTGGCTCGCTAACAAACCTCCCAAACTTAACGAGCCGAGCAGTTTAACGGGCGCTGAGGACAAACGGAGATGTAATGTCCCGAGCTACCACAGTAGAGGCAGCTGTTGGTCTCACGTCTACGTTGGCGCTCGTCCTTAGTTAACCCGTGCCGCCCCACTTGCATAGGTTCAGGATCTGGCGGCAGGACTCCTCCACTAATCCCGTGTGAGGGAAAATGATCAACCCGTTCTGGTCCACTTCCTGACCCGAATGGTAACCGAGTCTCAGATTGATTAGATGGACACCACTGCTTCTCCCTCCTTCTCTCTCGGACTCTATTATCTACCCGAATAGCTAAGGTGACCAAACTATCTAGGTCACTAGGCTCTGGATAGGAGATCAGCTCGTCCTTGAGTTGCTCCGACAACCCCTGGTAAAAAAACGCTTGTAGTGATTCCTCATTCCAACCACTCTCCACAGCCAATGTCCTGAATTCTATCACAAAGTCTGCCACACTGCGAGCTCCTTGGCAAAGAGAGAACAAACGTTTAGCTGCGTCCTTACCTCGGACTGGATGGTCAAAAAGCTTTCTCATCTCTGCCGTGAAACCCTGGTATGACGTCATGCATGTGTCCCGTCGTTCCCAAACAGCTGAAGCCCATTCCAGAGCTCTACCACGCAGCAGCTCAGTAACAAAAGCTATCCTAGCCTTATCTGTGGCGTAAGAGTAGGGCTGCAGATCAAAAACTAACCCACACTGTAAAAGAAATGAACGGCATCCTCCCAGATCTCCCTCGTACTTCTCCGGTGTCGGAACCTTGGGCTCACGGAAGGAACCCGCTCCCGAATCGGCAGGTGATATGGGTGAAACAGGTGGTGGATGATCCGCCGGCAACCTGAGCTGATCCTGGATACTCGTTAATCTATCCGATAAGTTCCGGATTGAACCAGCTATCTCGTGTAGCGCCGTGTTGTGTTGTCCCAACATCTTCTCCTGCTGGGTAATTGTATGGCAAACGGAGTCCAGGTCCGCTGGGTTCATCACTGGCCGGATCGTTCTGTCAGGGTTTACCAGAATTGGACCCAGAAGCAGACCAGGACAAGGTGAGTATAAAGATGGTGAGTATTTATTAATTAATGAGAACGTGGAGGTAGATAGTTCCGGGTGGAGGAGCGGGCAGCGGAGGTGGGTTGATGGGAGTGGATAGGCAGATCCAATGGATAACAACACACTGGCGACGAGCAGACATGGATGGGGTATGGGTTCCGGGTGAATGGCTGTAGACAAAACAAACGGTGGTAAGTTAAAGGCAAGCAAGACGTACAAAACAATAAAACAAAACAAACTCTATAAACTGGAGGCTGGTTCGTGGGCACAACATACTGTTCATGGCTAACGATCCGGCAGGGAATGGATGTCAGGTCAGAGCTTTTGAAGGGGAGAGGTGATGATCAGGACAGGTGTGCAGATTACTGATGGGATACAGGTGCGGGTGAACATGATCTCCCAACAAGCTAATTCGCCCGGCAACCAGACAGGGAGCGTTCCAGGACACCGGAAACACACTCCAGGACAGAAACACAGGCAAACACAGACTCAGGAAGCGGGATTCGTGACATGAACAGATAGTTCAGAGATTCTGCTCTTTTCTACAACCTGTTGGGAGTTAGGACTGGGTTCTGAACAGATAGTTCAGAGATTCTGCTCTTTTCTACAACCTGTAGGGAACACAATATATGGTCTGGCACAAATTGCGATAGGGGGAGGGGAATGGGCTGGTTTATTCAAATTAAATACTGTAGTATTTAATATTGTTCAAAAAGTCTAGTGTTTTTGCGGACATTACTGTGGTATTTACCGGAGTGCTTTTTTTTGTGGATAATACTATAAAATGTACTATAGTATTCTACAGTATACTACATATTTTATACAACATTTTAAGTACTACATGTTTGAGGGATACTACAGTGTAGTATAGTATTCTACATTATACTACAGTTTACTAAAGAATTCTATAGTAAGTACTATAGTATTATATAGTTAACTGTAGTATTTTTTTAATGTGGGTGTGGTTGGTAGATAATGGCTCTGATGATTTTTTTGTCTCTGTTAAACCTGTTGTGGGTCAAGAATGTGTGGGTGGCTAGCCTCTGAAGTGATCAATCTCTGTTTATATGTGGTAGGTGTTAGTGTTGTGGAGAGAGATAGAGAGATGATAGAGAGAGATGTTACAGAGAGATTATATATATAGAGAGAGATGATAGAGAAAGATTATAGGGAGAGAGAGAGAGATGATAGAGAGGGAAGGTGCTTGGTCATGTGTAAGTAAAATGGGCACAGGTGCACATCTCCAGTCACAACTCCAGTCCTTGTACTATCAGACTGAATATACCTACTTTACAGTATATACTGTATGTGATAGTATTATACCTGGGTATTCAGGTGTGTGGACTGATTGATTGATCAGTTAGAGTTGAAGTCGGAGGTTTACATACACCTTAGCCAAGTACATTTAAACTCAGTTTTAAACCATTCCTGACATTTAATCCTGGTAAAAAATTACCTGTCGTAGGTCAGTTAGGATCACCACTTTATTTTAAGAATGTGAAATGTCAGAATAATAGCAGAGAGAATTCTTTTTTTTCAGCTTTTATTTCTTTCATCACATTCCCAGTGGGTCAGAAGTTTACATACACTCAATTAGTATTTGGTAGCATTGCCTTTAAATTGTTTAATTTGGGTCAAACGTTTCGCGTAGCCTTCCACAAGCTTCCCACAATAAGTTGGTGAATTTTGGCCCATTCCTCCTGACAGAGCTGGTGTAACTGAGTCAGGTTGGTAGGCCTCCTTGTTCGCACACGCTTTTTCAGTTCTGCCCACAAATATTCTATGGGATTGAGGCTTTGTGATGACCACTCCAATACCTTGACTTTGTTGTCCTTAAGCCATTTTTCCACAACTTTGGAAGTATGCTTAGGGTCATTGTCCATTTGGAAGACCCATTTGCGACCAAGCTTTAACTTCCTGACTGATGTCTTGAGTTGATGCTTCAATATATCCACTTAATTTTCCTTCCTGATGAAGCCATCAATTTTGTGAAGTGCACCAGTCCCTCCTGCAGCAAAGCACCCCCACAACATGATGCTGCCACCCCCACAACATGATGCTGCCACCCTGTGCTTCACGGTTGGGGTGGTGTTCTTTGGCTTGCAAGCCTCCCCCTTTTTCCTCCAAACATAACGATGGGCATTATGGCCAAACAGTTCTATTTTTGTTTCATCAGACCAGAGGACATTTCTCCAAAAAGTACGATCTATGTCCCCATGTGCAGTTGCAAACCGTAGACTGGCTTTGCAGTGGCTTCTTCCTTGCTGAGCGGCCTTTCAGGTTATGTTGATTTTCGACGTTTTTTAATGTGGATATAGGTACTCTTGTACCAGTTTCCTCCAGTATCTTCACAAGGTCCTTTGCTGTTGTTCTGGGATTGATTTGCACTTTTCACACAAAAGTACATTAATCTCTAGGAGACGGAACGCCTTCCTGAGCGGTATGACGGCTGTGTGGTCCCATGGTGTTTATACTTGCGTACTATTGTTTGTACAAATGAACGTGGTACCTTCAGGCGTTTGGAAATCACACGGATGAACCAGACTTGTGGAGGCCTCCAATTTTTTTTCTGAGGTCTTGGCTGATTTCTTTTGATTTTCCCATGATGTCAAGAAAAGAGGCACTGAGTTTTTAGGTAGGCCTTGAAATACATCCACAGGTACACCTCCAATTGACTCAAATGATGTCAATTAGCCTATCAGAAGCTTCTAAAGCCATGACATAATTTTTGGGAATTTTCCAAGCTGTTTAAAGGCACAGTCAACTTAGTGTATGTAAACTTCTGACCCACTGGAATTGCGATACGGTGAATTATAAGTGAAATAATCTGTCTGTAAACAATTGTTGAAAAAATGACTTGTGTCATGCACAAAGTAGATGTCCTAACCGACTTGCCAAAACTATAGTTTTTAACAAGACATTTGTGGAGTGGTTGAAAAACCTTGTTTTAATGACTCCAACCTAAGTGTATGTAAACCTCCGACTTCAACTGTAAGTGCCAGGGAGAAAAGTCAAGATCTACATGTGTGCACTTCAGATCAAGGACTATCAAGCACCTCTAGCTACCAAATATCCTGTAAGCCTACAAGTACATCCCATGTGCCTCTCTTTATCAACATTGTCCCCTTCTCTCTCCCTTGCATCTTTTCTGATTTCAATATCTCTCTCCTTACCAGGAGGCAGTGAGAACCCGGATGATGAGTACCACCGCACCGCCCAGAACAGCTGGGTCCAGCGAATGATCACCTCCCTCTTCAGCGACTCCTCCCTGTTCAACACACGGGAGGGGCGGGCGGGGAAGGTCCATAACTTCATGCTGGGCCTCAACCTCAACACCAACATGCCCTTCTCCACCTTCGGAGACTTCATGTACCAGAACTCCTGCGCCTCCGTCGAGGATGAGGTGGACGCTGTCACAGGTCAGATGTCAAATCTGGCGATCCAGGAGTTCTGGATGTAACACATTCTAGATTCTATATTCCAGATATACAGTGGGGCAAAAAAGTATTTAGTCAGCCACTAATTGTGCAAGTTCTCCCACTTAAAAAGATGAGAGAGGCCTGTAATTTTCATCACAGGTACACTTCAACTATGACAGACAAAATGAGAGAAAAAAATCCAGAAAATCACATTGTAGGCTTTTTAATGAATTGGTCAATAACAAAAGTTTATCTCAATACTTTGTTATATACCCTTTGTTGACAATGACAGAGGTCAAACATTTTCTGTAAGTCTTCACAATGTTTTCACATACTGTTGCTGGTATTTTGGCCCATTCCTCCATGCAGATCTCCTCTAGAGCAGTGATGTTTTTGGGCTGTTGCTGGGCAACATGGACTTTCAACTCCCTCCAAAGATTTTCTATGGGGTTGAGATCTGGAGACTGGCTAGGCCACTCCAGGACCTTGAAATGCTTCTTACGAAGCCACTCCTTCGTTGCCCGGGTGGTGTGTTTGGGATCATTGTCATGCTTAAAGACCCAGCCACGTTTCATCTTCAATGCCCTTGCTGATGGTAGGCTTTGTTACTTTGGTCCCAGCTCTCTGCAGGTCATTCACTAGGTCCCCCCGTGTGGTTCTGGGATTTTTGCTCACCCTTCTTGTGATCATTTTGACCCCACGGGGTGAGATCTTGCGTGGAGCCCCAGATCGAGGGAGATTATCAGTCGTCTTGTATGTCTTCCATTTCCTAATAATTGCTCCCACAGTTGATTTCTTCAAACCAAGCTGCTTACCTATTGCAGATTCAGTCTTCCCAGCCTGGTGCAGGTCTACAATTCTGTTCCTGGTGTCCTTTGACAGCTCTTTGGTCTTGGCCATAGTGGAGTTTGGAGTGTGACTGTTTGAGGTTGTGGACAGGTGTCTTTTATACTGATAACAAGTTCAAACAGGTGCCATTAATACAGGTCTGTGAGAGCCAGAAATCTTGCTTGTTTGTAGGTGACCAAATACTAATTTTCCACCATAATTAGCAAATGAATTCATTAAAAATCATACAATGTGATTTTCTGGATATTTTTTTCTCATTTTGTCTGTCATAGTTGAAGTGTACCTATGATGAAAATGTCAGGCCTCTCTCATCTTTTTAAGTGGGAAAGCTTGCACAATTGGGGGCTGACTAAATACTTTTTTGCCCCACTGTACCTGTTTGACTGTTGTTAGAGTCTAAATAAAGCAGATTCTAGATCCAGTAGAACTTGGCAATAGAGCTCTTGTTGGAGCTGTGTACTATTCAATATACTTACAGTGGAGTTATTGAAAGGTTATGCTGGTGATTTTATTTAAGTCTGAGTGCATAATAAAACTGCCTCAATTACAGTACAGTTACAGTATAATAGCGTTACTAAATGCCAGACTGTGTACAAATGGAAACCGCTATAGTATGACCATACACACACACACACATACCCAACCACACAAATTCCCTTACGCATTTCTACCTTAACACGTTCTGTATTTATTCTGCATCATATTCCATAACGTTCTCAGACCCTGATGAGTTTGCTGATATCTACGAGCCCCTGGACGTGAAGAGTAAGAAGATCCATATAGTAGACAGTGGTTTGACCTATAACCTCCCGTACCCCCTCATCCTGCGGCCGCAGCGTGGCGTCGACCTCATCATATCCTTCGACTTCTCAGCTCGCCCCAGCGACTCCAGCCCGCCCTTCAAGGTCATTGTGATGACAAGCGCCACCTGCCAGTACTTCCTGGTTTTAAAATGTTTATGTGTTTATTTCATTTTATCATTGTCATTTTTTTGTGAGCAATTTCTGTGTGATTATTAAGGTGTTGGATAAAAGTTTTAATAATTGAACTATGCAATAGTAATCAAGAGGCTAGCTTTTTGACTTGTGTTTGGTATGTAGGAGCTTCTGCTGGCTGAGAAGTGGGCCCGGATGAACAAACTGCCGTTCCCTAAGATCGACCCTAAAGTGTTTGACCGCGAGGGCCTGAAAGAGTGCTACGTCTTCAAGCCAAAAAAGGGGGAACGGAACTGCCCCACTGTCATCCATTTTGTCCTGGTCAACATCAACTTCAGGACATTCAAAGCCCCTGGTAAGTACTGTATGTGTACTGTATACCTGAGGTAGGACCAAGTCACTATTATTCGAGTCCACAACTCTTGTGTATACCATATGCATGTCTGTATAGGTTGTGTATGTGAAATATATTAGATTTCTTTAGTTGAGCAGTAGTCTGGTTTACAAGAGAGAAAAAAAGAAGAAAAATCATGGTGTATAAGACACCTGTCTGATAGGTGCCTGTTTGAGTGGACTGATCCATTGTGGAGGCCGTGGGGATGGTACAGTCCATCAGTCTAAGACTTATATTATGTACAATGGTGCAATTCAAATACAGTTTTTCATAACAAATGGTCGCTGTCCGCGGTTCTGAAACACATCAGTGCTCTGTTGATTTGGCGCTTGTTGCTATGTGCATAATAGTAAAGTTAATCAGCATGGTGTTGAGAACAATGTGGTGGAGGCAGCAGTTGAGTTAGGAGATGAGAAAACAGCCCTTGCCTTAATCGTCTAAGAAAAGTGAGGAGAGAGGAAACCCCAACTTAAATAGGTCTATAATCAACAGCCTAACTTTTAAATGTGCCTGGCTTTATTAATCATCCATATCTACTGAAATAAGACAGATCCTGCTTCTGTTGCCTGTTTTACTGTTTGGTTGGTAGTCTAATGATTCCGTGAGCACCAAGCCTCTTGCTGTTTTTAATCTTTACTATGCTGTAATAAAGGCTTTACACTTATTTTGTCAGACCAGCCTCTTTGGTATTATTTATAATGTATTTAATGCTCTTCCAAATAATAATTTATAATAATAACCCTCCTTTTTCCTTGATCTCCTTCTTATTGTTATTATTACTATTATTATGATCATCATTATAATAATAAGTAATGTCATTATCATTAGTAGGGTTAGTGTAGCAGCCTTGTATAACCACCATTGAGCTGTAGGCCAAAGAGAGCATCCGGTTTAGTGTTAATACCGTAACTTAGTTAGGCCTATATTTCAATACTTATATAGGCTACTGTATCAATCAATCATTTATTTGTTCATGTCATCACACAGCATACGAGTTATTCATGACGTGAAATGCAATCAAGCATTTTAGTTTTAAAATAAAATAACAAATGCAACCATTTAATAATTAGCATAAACAATAAATAGGCCTAAACTGTTCCATTTCGGGAAATTTCATTAATGAAATAATGCGACTGTTTTTAGACTTTGATGTAATAGAGGCTTTACAAAAAAATTAAAATAAACGTTACAACATACTCTCTAGTACGCTTACAATTTATTTGGTGTTGTTTACGTTATTCCAAATGGTCAGAAAAATTGTTGTAATCTAACAACAGCTGTTTGGCACATAATATGTATGTAGTGCTAGCTCCTTACCTTATTTTTCTTGATCTCCAGTATTTTCCACAACTAGTCAAATTAATTCCACACATCTGACTTCCCCTTTACCTCCTGTGCAACCAGTAAATGTTCCCCTGTTTCAAGTTTATTTGTCACGTCGTGTGCATCCATTTTTATGTCATGTGTTACGTTGTGAATTGATTTTTTTATTGAACCTTTATTTAACTAGGCAAGTCAGTTAAGAACAAAATCTTATTTACAATGACGCCCTACCCCGGCCAAACCCGGACGATGCTGGGCCAATTGTGTGTCGCCCTATGGGACTCAGCCTTGATTCAAACCAGGGTGTCTGTAGTGACATAGTGCCTTAGACCACTGCGCCACTCGGGAGCCTCCGAGTTTATAACCAGTTTATCAAGTTCATAACCAGTTTATTGATGTGATAATGATATGCTATATGTCAGGCCCTATTGGTCATGTGCATGTAAAGCATATATGTGTCACATGAAGAGAGCAAGGGTTGAATAGAGAATGTTTTTCTTAACAAATGATGGATTTCGGTAACAAAACTTTTCAGTCAGAAATGGCTGTGAATATGTTGCAGCTTCAGCAACACGTACAGCGTGATAAACATGTTGATGTTCTGTGGTGGTCGCTGCAGCAGGGAGGAGAGTCTTTTTTTTTAACACAGTGCAGCAAGTCTGAGCCAGGCCCAGCACAATCAAGTCAATTGCGGTCCTCTAGTCATGTGTGTGTCTTAATTATTTAATCAAACAATTTGCTTAAAGCATCAGACAAGCTCAGTGCATATAGTTGATTTGATAAAAACACATAGGATGTGTCTATATATGGAAAAATGTAGTCGGAGACAGCCCTAGCATACTGTACTTTTTTTTTAACCTTTATTTAATGTTCTGTTGCTGATGACTGGGATGAATGCAGAAAAAGATTTCAGGACAAGACACCCTCTTTATGACTAGGCCTATCTGACTTATATTATTATGATGTCATAATGCTTCTTGACAATGTCATAAAGTATATTTACTTAGTCCATTATGACAGGATGGTCATAATGCTTCATAACAGTGTCATAAAGTATATTTACTTAGTCCATTATGACAGGATGGTCATAATGCTTCATAACAGTGTCATGAAGTCTATTTTCTGCTAGATATTTAACATAATATGTTAAATACATTATGAAGAAAAAAAATGACAATATACATAATTCATAACAACAACAACAAAGGACTTGAGAAACAAACTATCAAACAAAAATAAACTTCTTGGCAGGGAAAAAACACATTTGAATAAATGTGGGTTTTGACACTCATGTTGGTGTCCTAACAAGCAATAACATAATATAATACAGTGCATTCGGAAAGTATTCAGACCCCTTGACCTTTTCAAAAAAAAATTACATTACAGCCTTATTCTGAAATGGATTATAAATAGTTTTTTTACTCATCAATCTACACACAATACCCCATAATGACAAAGCAAAAACAGATTTTTTGAAATGTGTGCAAAGTGAAGAGGCGACTCCGGGATGCTGCCCTTCTAGGCAGAGTTGCAAAGAAAAAGCCATATCTCAGACTGGCCATTAAAAAGAAAAGATTAAGATTGGCAAAAGAACTCAGACACTGGACAGAGGAAGTCTGCCTAGAAGGCCAGCATCCCGGAGTCGCCTCTTCACTGTTGACGTTGAGACTGGTGTTTTGCGGGCACTATTTAATGAAGCTGCCAGTTGTGACTTGTGAGGCGCCTGTTTCTCAAACTAGACACTCTAATGTACTTGTCCTCTTGCTCAGTTGTGCACCGGGGCCTCCCACTCCTCTTTCTCTTCTGGTTAAAGCCAGTTTCCTCTGTTCTGTGATGGGAGTAGTACACAGCGTTATACAAGATCTTCAGTTTCTTGGCAATTTCTCACATGGAATAGCCTTGTAATCAAACCCACAAATGCTGATGCTCCAGATACTCAACTAGTCTAAAGAAGGCCCATTTTATTGCTTCTTTAATGAGCACAACAGTTTTCAGCAGTGCAAGCATAATTGCAAAAGGGTTTTCTAATGATCAATTAGCCTTTTAAAATTATAAACTTGGATTAGCTAACACAACGTGCTATTGGAACACAGGAGTGACAGTTGCTGATAATGGGCCTCTGTACGCCTATGTAGATATTCCATTCAAAATCATTTCCAGCGACAATAGTTATTTACAACATTAACCATGTCTGCACTGTATTTCTGATCAATTTGATGTTATTTTAATGGACAAAAAAAATGTGCTTTTCTTTCAAAAACAAGGACATTTCTAACTTTTGATCGGTAGTGTATTCCATACATAAGAGTACGCTCATAGGGAATATGCTCCTAAGGAAGTTGAAGGTTTATGCTAGAAAAGATGGTTGTGTGTGGGACTGGTATCTTACAAGATGCCTGGGGGGGTGAGTCATAAGGAGAAGATCTATGACCAGGTGCTATGTTGGGAATCTCTTGCTATGCTGGGAGAGAAGTGTGTGTAAACAGGGTATACATCATTGGCCATAGGAAGACAGGGACATACAGACACTGGCCAGGCCTCTCTCCTCTGCTCACACACTGAATTATAGTGTTTTAGGGCCTCACGAATGAGGAACACACACATGTACACATCCTCTGTTGTATTTGTGTTGTGTAGGAGAGAGAGTAGGTCACATCACTGGTCTGGTATTCCCCTGTAGAGTCGGTGACAAGTGTGCCATCATTTAGTGATCATTCATTCATGGAATTAGGAAATACATGAGAAGACATGTTTTAACAACCCAACCCAACCTTGTAAGGCAGACGGAAATACTTGCCGTACCTGCAGGCAACAGATTACGTAGTGTGTGGCCATTTTGTCTAGTCCACGTCCTCAGTTAGAGCCTTGCATGGGCATGAATTTTAAGCCCTACCCATGCCCGATTGCTTCTGGCAAATTTAAAGGCCCGACCCTGCCCGAAACCCAAAATCAGAAATAACTTCCTCTGTTAATAAATCCATCAGCTGCTCCTCTCTGTGTCTGTCACTCGCTCCCTGCACGCTGCTCATGGTGGCTCTGGGTCTGTGAGTATCCAAAGCAACGCCTCTGTCACTCGCTCCCTGCACGCTGCTCATGGTGGCTCTGGGTCTGTGAGTATCCAAAGCAACGGCTCCACTTGGGCTGCTCTGCTCAATGATGAGACACGAGAAAGCAGTTAGTGGTTAGCTACTTTTTACCACTAAACTCTGACAGAACTCGAGGAACATTATTATTTTCTGTGAAATATATCTGAGATTGAAGCACTTCTGACACCATGTTATGATCTTTGATCTAAGTCAGATATGGCTGTATTGCGCAGCAGAGCACAAGCAAATGGCTCAGCTTAGAAATGTTACTGATCGATTTAGGGATACTCTAGCCTTGCCCGTACCCTAGTTATTGATGGAAAAACAGGCCATACCCGGCCCTGACTCGATGTATAATGCCGGGGCCCGTCGGACTCGGGTCGGGTATCAAAGCTCTGAGCTGGGCGACAAAAACCCATATCTTTATAAATTGCCTGAATTTATGTTATAACGATAAGTAGAACGATACATTTATAACATTAATGTGCACCACAGTTTTGTTTATTTTTATAACCTTTAAAGTACTATGTACTATGGTTGTAAAGTGCTATGGTTATAGCCATCAATTGTCCAATTAACAATCACCCGTATTAGCAAACTTATTTAATTTCAAACTTCACATTTCTCATGTACAGGCTACTTATCACAATGAACAATATCAGCAAAATGCCTGCGCTAAGTGATTGGTATGGTCGGTGTCGATCATTTGCAGTTTATCGTTCCAGCTCTAACTCAACAGTGAAACCGAAGCTAACCTCAAGGGTTAAGTTAAGGCATTCATTCCGAGTTGTTAGAAGGAAAGAGTCAACCATTTTGTATCTTATATTGTTTTTTGTGCATCTCTTAGGAATGTTCTATTGATTCCCGGAGTCATATTTTCATGTGTATCTGAGCTATTGCCGTTCAAGCAGGCAGAAATAGATACATGATGCAAACCTCTCCATACTAGCTGTATTTCTGCCTGCTTGAATTGATAGAACATGTCTCAAAAACGATATAACATTAAAACTAAGTGAATGATTCCTTTAAGGTTTGGATTAGGGTTAAAAAAAGACCAATTATTATTTATTTTTTTAACTAACAAGTGCTGGGCACTGGGATTGAACCCACGACATTCAGAGCCATAACTCACAGTTTAAGAGATACTGTTCTAGTTATAAGATGTTAACAGGCACTCGTATTGCCCCGAGTGGAGGAGATATTGCCATGTAAATAAAATGACTAGCCATCGTCTGTTAAAACGGGTTGACAGCTCACCATCACCCTGGAGCTTGGGCTGAAACATCCATAGTTCTGAATGAGTCATATGATATAGGCTAGTATTAGCTATCACTGTCACACAAGGAAAGAATGGTATATGACCAATTATTAGTTAGTCATAGTCACTATCATCCTGAAGGACATATAGTGCCTTCAGAAAGTATTCACACCTCTTGACTTTTTCAACAAAAGAAAAAGTGTTACAAGGTGGGATTAAAATTGATTTAATAGGTTGTTGTTTTTTGTCAACGATCTACACAAAATACTCTGTAATATCAAAATGGAAGAAAAATTCTAACATTTGTAAAAGAATATATAAAAAATAAAACACTACTATATCTTGATTACATAAGTATTTAACCTCGAGTCAATACATGACAGTGTCACCTTTGACGGTGATTACAGAGTCTTTCTGGGGAAGTCTCTAAAAGCTTTGTACACCTCGATTATACAATATTTGCACATTATTCTTTTAAATTTAAATTCTCCAAGCTCTGTCAAGTTGGTTGTTGATTGTGCTAGACAGCAAGTCTTGCCATAGATTTTCGAGACGATTTAAGTCAAAACTGGAACTAAGCCACTCAGGAACATTCAATGTCGTCTTGGTAAGCAACTCCAGTGTTTTAGGTTATTGTCGTGCTGAAAGGTGAACTCGTCCCCCAGTGTCTGTTGGAAAGTAGACGGAACCAGGTTTTCCTCAATTATTTTGCCAGTGCTTAGCTCTATTCTGTTTCTTTTTATCCTAAAAAACGTAAGTCTTTGCCGATGATCCATAACATTATGCAGCCACCACCATGCTTGAAAATATGAAGAGTAGTACTCAGTGATGTGTTGAGTTAGATTTGTCCCAAACTTAACGATTTGTATTCAGGACATGAAGTTAATTTATTTTCCAAATTTTTTGCTGTTTTACTTTAGTGCCTTATTGCAATCGGGATGCATGTTTTTCACTCTGTCATTTAAGTTATTATTGGAGAGTAACTACAATGTTGTTGATCCATCCTCAGTTCTCTCTTATCACAGCCATTAAACTCTATAACTGTTTGGCCTCATGGTGAAATCCTGAGTGGTTTCCTTCCTCTCTGCCAACTGAGTTAGGAAGGACTCCTGTATCTTTGTAGTGACTGGGTGTATTGATACACCATCCAAACTGTAATGAATAACTTCACCAGGCTCAAAGGGATTTTGAAAGTCTCCTTTTGTTTACCCATCTACCAATACGTGCCCTTCTTTGTGAGGCCTTGGAAAAACCATCCTGGTCTTTGTGGTTGAACATGTGTTTGAAATTCACTGCTCGACTGAGGGACCTTACAGATCATTTTATGTGTGGAGTACAAAGATGAGGTAGTCATAAAAAAATTATGTTAAAAACACTTATCTGTGAGTCCATGACTTTTTAAGCACATTTTTACTCCTTAACTTATTTAGGTTTGCCATAACAAAGGGGTTGAATACTTATTGACTAAAGACATTTCAGCTTTACATTTTTTATTAATTTGTAAAAATGCCTAATTCCACTTTGACATTATTGGGTGTTATGTGGAGGACAGTGACACAACATCTCAATTTAATCCATTTTAAATTCAGGCTGTAACACAATAAAATGTGGAAAAGTTCAAGGGGTGTTGATACTTTCTGAAGTACATATCATCCTGTTGCTGTGTGTTTGAAGGAGTTCCTCGGGAGACGGAAAAGGAGAAGGAGATGGCTGACTTTGACATCTTCGACGACCCTGAGAGTCCGTACTCCACGTTTAACTTCCAGTACTCCAACCAGGCCTTCACACAGCTCCACGACCTTATGGAGTTCAACACGCTCAACAACATCGAGGTACGTTCAACCTTCACCTGCATCACCACTGGCTACTGTACATCCATTTCTAAATGTGTTAGAAGGTCGGACAGTCTTTAGACTCAATTTGACATTCAGTTGTTCTGGCTCTTATGCACTGTCTAAAAAAAGATCCCACGAATCAAAAGTTCAGTTCAGTCGGTCAGAACTAATATGCCAATGACTAAAGGGGTTTCTTGATATGACAGAAGTTCTGTATGTAGGTAGATACTGATTCCTGCTCCTGATTCCTGCTCAAACCACCCTCAACAAAGAGGTCAGTTCGGTTAGCCAGAACTAATGTATGTAAAACAACATTCCAACAACGTAAATGTCAGTTCAGCCAGGCAGATGTAATGTATGTAAAACATTCCAGCAACATCAATGTTCGCTCAATTATCCGTCAGTAACTAGGGGTCCCCCGGGCATGGAACTTCCAACATCTGTGTAGGCCTATGCTGATTGATATGTATCTAACCTCTAACCACATTTCAATGAATTATGATTTCTTGTTAACGGTCAATTGACTAACCACTTGTGTTGGTTAATACAGTGTTTTATCCATTTCACCTCCTCCATCCACCTCTCTCTTGACCAGGTGATAAAAGAGGCCATTAAGGAGAGCATCGTGTACAGGAAGGAGAATCCATCCCGCTGCTCCGTGTCCCTCTCACTCAACGAGATCCAGAACAAAATGTTCCTGAAGCGGGAGACGCGGGAGAAACCCCGGAAGTGAGAGCCGGAATGCCGGGAAGAGCAAGGTCAAGCTATCAGACGAAACTGGCATTGGAGAGTGGAGATTTTCCTATATTTTTACATTTTCATTAGGGAAACTTTGTTGGTTTGTTTTGTCCATCTAATGTGAATGAAGAGGGTTTGGTGTAAACCATGGAAACCTGTGGTGGATATCACTGAACAACATGACAAAGACTTGTTATGGACCCTAAAGTTGAGTGATATAAAGTCTGAAGAGATGTTAAAATAGTAGTAAACTAAACTCAAGGCTCCTTAATTGACTTTCCATTTTTATAAGTGCTACTCATGTATGTATTATGTGTTTTTAATGTAGCAGGGTTTTCCTACAGTATAGTTGTAAACAGTTGTTACTGATCTAAACAAGTGATCTCACAGGAAACCATGGAAACCATAGAAGAAGAGGCGTCCTTAAACCATCAGGTTGTGTTCGATGCCAACTACTAAAACACCGCCAAGTGCAACCGTCTGGATTCCTCAAACATCTCAATTATGTTTATTCAACGCAGGGAGTGGCTCCAACAACAAACAACACTCAACACCATAGAAACGGCCTTTCTGTCTGCCTCCTTTATAGTCCTCTCTCACGTTAGTGTGTTTATTTTCCTGACTGTGTTATTTCAGGCTTCCCCTTACATACTCGGACCAAGTTTTTTGTTTGGGGCAGAGTAGTTTCCTCCCACTGTGACCCCTCCTCACCCCCACCATCTTCCCATACTCTACCCCGCAGATATGGTCTGGTGTGTCTGTGCTGAGGTGGGGTGAGAGGGGTGGGGTGTAACCCTGGAGAGGGTGTGGTGTGATGGCTTCACGGCTCTTGACGGCACACAATGGAATTTCAAACACTACACCTACACCTGCAGCAGAGTCTGAAGAGAAGTATCTGACATACTACACTTACACTTGCAGGGGTCAAAGGGTATGCAGTGTGCTGTGTAATTTTAGACAGAACAGAAAACCCAGTCTGCTGACCATGGTCTGCCTGAGCTCACATTTCACTTTTTAAAACAATGTTATGTAAAACAGCTGGGTTTTTTCAATTATTTCTAGCTGGCAACTTGTTGCTTTGTGTGTTTTTACTGTGTATTTTCTTTTGTGCAAATTAATATTTCTGCATTCTTTGATGCTTTAACCTTATTGTTTATTACTTTTAGGTCACAGGAGGTTGGTGGCACCTTAATTGGGGAGGACAGGCTCGTGATAATGGCTGGAACGGTATCAAATACATCAAACACATGGTTTCCATGTGTTTGATGCCATTCCATTTGCTCTGTTCTATCCATTATTTAGAGCCGTCCTCCCCTCAGCAGCCACCACTGCTTTAGGTCTCCCAGAGATTGTCATATTGTTGTTGGCTATTTTCAGACTGAATTGCATTTCATACTGAACTTTGTGCAACGTCGCACAAGCAATGACAGTCATACCGCTTGACCTGTGTGGCACCTTTTTATTCAATGGATTTTATTCTCTTAGGTAGAATGAGTACATGGAGAGTCTCTTTTTCATGTAAAGCTGTCTTGGACTACAGTAAATAGTCTTATTTTTTTGTTTTTTGTTTTTTTTTGTGCAATTTTTACAATTATGTGAAATAAAGTGTTAAACGGATTTCAAACTGAGAGGACCCAAGTAGTGTAGTCATACACTTCTGCTTTTCTTACCTTGTCCTTCTTATTAATTTAACCAATAACATACACCATGTTTATGTACAACTTACATGTAATTGAATAAAAGTCCAAGTTGTCTTCTTTCTCAGTAATCCAACACCCACTATACGTGTTATTGTGGCTTGGAAAGGGGAACAACTTCAGGTTGTAGAAGTACTTGCCAACACTAATTCATCTCATGCAACGTTTCCACTATAGAAATGGCAATTTGATGCTTGAATTCACGACCATGTAGACCCCGGAAATCAGAGGTTTAACACACACACACTGTAACTTTCACTGGACTGGAAAATGTATTTTAGGCTTATGAAAGGAAATGCCTTGGCCAGGCCTAGATGACCTAGATCTGGCTGTGATCTTTTTCATAGGTCTGCTACTATGAGAAACCCCATCACAACAAGGACAATGTGGCCACAGTAAAATAATCCACCTGAAACCTTCATAACACGAAGCCCAGGCAGTTTCTTAGCAGAATCTTCCTCCAGCTACAGAACATAACCGTAGCCACCCACAGGCTGGTTAGAGACCTGTTGAAGCACATCGCACAGTAAATCATTACATTTTCCAATTAAATCATCATGCAAAAGTAATATTCCCATCATGTGAGAGTACTAATTATGTGCTTAGGATAGTTTGCTGCGGTGCACGTCTGAGGGTGCCTCCTCTCTGGCATGAAAACCACTCGCCTAACGCCCTCTGGATCGACTTTAACGTGCTCCGTTTACTGTAGTCTAGCTGCTCAGCACAGCCATGCCTGGCAGACACACAGACAGACATTCAGAAACCTTCAAGGCCTTTGAAGGCTACACTCAAAAGCCTTGTCGCCCTAGAGTGCTGTCTGCCTGTCTTTCTTAATGTATGTGAGGTGAGAATGATTTCCATGTTGGCGTGTTATTATGTTATTCTCACACACCACACGTAAGGGTCATGTATGTGCCTGCATGTTTTCTTCTTGATGTGCTGAGTCACTCTCACCGCACACAGACAGACAGGCTGTGGTGCACCACAGTAACCAAGACGGGGCTGCTCTGGAGGAACGCACGCAACCAGACACACACGGGCCTCTACCATCATACAGTGTGCTGTGTATCAACTATAGAACAAATATCATTATGGAGAACAATTTACTATAACCTATGTTAGATTTACTATGAAATAAATATACACTATAACCTATGTTAGATTTACTATGAAATAAATATACACTATAACCTATGCACACTTGCTGGCATCCAACTGTGTGGTACATATCAGGTAAATCAGACTGTGGTACATATCAGGTCAATCATAATATGTGGTACATATCAGGTCAATCAGACTGTGTGTGGTACATATCAGGTAAATCAGGCTGTGTGTGGATATCAGGTCAATCAGACTGTGGTACATATCATATTTTTAATTTTTTTAATTTTTTTTTATCCAAGATGGCGTAGCAGTCGGACGTCTTGTCGTGTCGTGTCCCTTGTATATATCGTATATATCGTTTTTTTTTTTAAACATATTTTTCTTCGCATATCTTTTAAAACATTTTGCTAAACCTCAACTTCCAAATACTCTCCTGCAACCCGCCTCACCCAATGTTGCTATTTTTTCTGAAGTATTTATATTTACTTCGGATCCGGATCCCCTCAACTGAAGCTAGCCAGCTAACTACCAGCTATCAGTCAGCAAACCATTGCTAGCGGTCTTCAGCTAACCGGTCATCAGCTAGCCTTTAGCTCGGAAAGCTCTCGCCAGTTCGAACAACGCGATAACGGACCTATTATTATTTTTTATCCCCGGATTCCCACCGGATTCCCACCGCAAACGGAACATTTTCAACTGGATCTTCACAACTAGCTAACTAGCTAACCGCAACCCCGGATGATTACTCCTGGCTAGCGTTTCCACCCACTTAGCTTGAAGCTAGCCCGGCCAGAGCTCCTGTGCTACCACCGAAGCATACTCCTGGGCTACAATATCCGGACCCACGACCGGTCTATCGATGTCACCGCATGAAGAGGCATAAACAGACTCACCCCATCGTGACGCCCCCCCAAAGGCTTAACTTTCTAGCCCTTGCTATCTTCTTGCTTGCTAATTCGGCCTGCTAACTGCTAGCTTGTTTAGCCCCGGTCCGCTAACTGCTACCTTGTTTAGCCCCGGCCTACTAACTGTTAGCTTGTTAGCACAGGCCTGCTAACCGTCTGAATCGCCACGTCCCAAACACTCACTGGACCCATATTTACTTTCAATCTCTTTTCAATTTTTTATTTGTTTATACCTTCCGGTAACCTGCCTCACCCAATGTGATACGGAATCGCTATTATTTTTAATTTTTAGAACACACTCAAGAACCTCCAGAAGCTAACCAGCTAACTAGCTACAAGCTATTTAGTCATTGTACTCGCCAGTCCAGCTTCCCTGCCCCATTCACCGCTGCCCCCTGGACACTGATCACTTGGCTACATAGCTGATGCATGCTGGACTGTCCATTAATCACGGTACTCCATTCTGCTTGTTTATGTTTTATCTGTCGGCCCCAGCCGCACTCAGGCTCTGTGTGTAGTTAATCCGACCCTCCCTGCCTAGTCAACGCCATTTTACCTGCTGTTGTGCTAGCTGATTAGCTGTTGTTGTCTCACCTACTGTTTTAGCTAGCTCTCCCAATTCAACACCTGTGATTACTGTATGCCTCGCTGTATGTCTCTCTCAAATGTCAATATGCCTTGTATACTGTTGTTCAGGTTAGTTATAATTGTTTTAGTTTACAATGGAACCCCTAGTTCCACTCTTCATACCCCTGATACCTCCTTTGTCCCACATCCCACACATGCGGTGACCTCACCCATTACAACCAGCATGTCCAGAGATACAACCTCTCTCATCATCACCCAGTGCCTGGGCTTACCTCCGCTGCACCCGCACCCCACCATACCCCTGTCTGCGCATTATGCCCTGAATATATTCTACCATGCCCAGAAATCTGCTCCTTTTATTCTCTGTCCCCAACGCTCTAAGCGACCAGTTTTGATAGCCTTTAGCCACACCCTCATTCTACTCCTCCTCTGTTCCGCGGGTGATGTGGAGGTAAACCCAGGCCCTGCATGTCCCCAGGCACCCTCATTTGTTGACTTCTGTGATTGAAAAAGCCTTGGTTTCATGCATGTCAACATCAGAAGCCTCCTCCCTAAGTTTGTTTTACTCACTGCTTTAGCACACTCTGCTAACCCTGATGTCCTTGCCGTGTCTGAATCCTGGCTCAGGAAGGCCACCAAAAATGCTGAGATTTCCATACCCAACTATAACATTTTCCGTCAAGATAGAACTGCCAAAGGGGGAGGAGTTGCAGTTTACTGCAGAGATAGCCTACAAAGTAATGTCATACTTTCCAGGTCCATACCCAAACAGTTCGAACTACTAATTTTGAAAATTACTCTCTCCAGAAATAAGTCTCTCACTGTTGCCGCCTGCTACCGACCCCCCTCAGCTCCCAGCTGTGCCCTGGACACCATTTGTGAATTGATCGCCCCCCATCTAGCTTCAGAGTTTGTTCTGTTAGGTGACCTAAACTGGGATATGCTTAACACCCCGGCAGTCCTACAATCTAAGCTAGATGCCCTCAATCTCACACAAATCATCAAGGAACCCACCAGGTACAACCCTAAATCTGTAAACAAGGGCACCCTCATAGACGTCATCCTGACCAACTGGCCCTCCAAATACACCTCCGCTGTCTTCAACCAGGATCTCAGCGATCACTGCCTCATTGCCTGTATCCGCTACGGAGCCGCAGTCAAACGACCACCCCTCATCACTGTCAACTCTCCCTAAAACACTTCTGTGAGCAGGCCTTTCTAATCGACCTGGCCCGGGTATCCTGGAAGGACATTGACCTCATCCCGTCAGTTGAGGATGCCTGGTCATTCTTTAAAAGTAACTTCCTCACTATTTTAGATAAGCATGCTCCGTTCAAAAAATGCAGAACTAAGAACAGATATAGCCCTTGGTTCACTCCAGACCTGACTGCCCTCGACCAGCACAAAAATATCCTGCTGCAAGGCCAGCTTTCAGGGAAGTTCAGGCAGTCAGAAAGCTAAGGCCAGCTTCTTCAGGCTGATTTGCCCTGTAGCTCCAACTCCAAAAAGTTCTGGGACACTGTGAAGTCCATGGAGAACAAGAGCACCTCCTCCCAGCTGCCCACTGCACTGAGGCTAGGTAATACGGTCACCACCGATAAATCCATGATTATCGAAACCTTCAACAAGCATTTCTCAACAGCTGGCCATGCCTTCCGCCTGGCTATCCCAACCTCGGCCAACAGCTCCGCCCCCCTGCAGCTACTCGCCCAAGCCTCTCCAGGTTCTCCTTTACCCAAATCCAGATAGCAGATGTTTTGAAAGAGCTGCAAAACCTGGACCCGTACAAATCAGCTGGGCTTGACAATCTGGACCCTCTATTTCTGAAACTATCCGCCGCCATTGTCACAACCCCTATTACCAGCCTGTTCAACCTCTCTTTCATATCGTCTGAGATCCCCAAGGATTGGAAAGCTGCCGCAGTCATCTCCCTCTTCAAAGGGGGAGACACCCTGGACCCAAACTGTTACAGACCTATATCCATCCTGCCCTGCCTATCTAAGGTCTTCGAAAGCCAAGTCAACAAACAGGTCACTGACCATCTCGAATCCCACCATACCTTCTCCGCTGTGCAATCTGGTTTCCGAGCCGGTCACGGGTGCACCTCAGCCACGCTCAAGGTACTAAACGATATCATAACCGCCATCGATAAAAGACAGTACTGTGCAGCCGTCTTCATCGACCTTGCCAAGGCTTTCGACTCTGTCAATCACCATATTCTTATCGGCAGACTCAGTAGCCTCGGTTTTTCGGATGACTGCCTTGCCTGGTTCACCAATTACTTTGCAGACAGAGTTCAGTGTGTCAAATCGGAGGGCATGCTGTACGGTCCTCTGGCAGTCTCTATGGGGGTGCCACAGGGTTCAATCCTCGGGCCGACTCTTTTCTCTGTATATATCAATGATGTTGCTCTTGCTGCGGGCGATTCCCTGATTCACCTCTACGCAGACGACACCATTCTATATACTTCCGTCCCGTCCTTGGACACTGTGCTATCTAACCTCCAAACGAGCTTCAATGCCATACAACACTCCTTCCGTGGCCTCCAACTGCTCTTAAACGCTAGTAAAACCAAATGCATGCTTTTCAACCGTTCGCTGCCTGCACCCGCACGCCTGACCAGCATCACCACCCTGGATGGTTCCGACCTTGAATATGTGGACATCTATAAGTACCTAGGTGTCTGGCTAGACTGTAAACTCTCCTTCCAGACTCATATCAAACATCTCCAATCGAAAATCAAATCTAGAGTCGGCTTTCTATTCCGCAACAAAGCCTCCTTCACTCACGCCGCCAAACTTACCCTAGTAAAACTGACTATCCTACCGATCCTCGTCTTCGGCGATGTCATCTACAAAATTGCTTCCAACACTCTACTCAGCAAACTGGATGCAGTTTATCACAGTGCCATCCGTTTTGTCACTAAAGCACCTTATACCACCCACCACTGCAACTTGTATGCTCTAGTCGGCTGGCCCTCGCTACATATTCGTCGCCAGACCCACTGGCTCCAGGTCATCTACAAGTCCATGCTAGGTAAAGCTCCGCCTTATCTCAGTTCACTGGTCACGATGGCAACACCCATCCGTAGCACGCGCTCCAGCAGGTGTATCTCACTGATCATCCCTAAAGCCAACACCTCATTTGGCCGCCTTTCGTTCCAGTTCTCTGCTGCCTGTGACTGGAACGAATTGCAAAAATCGCTGAAGTTGGAGACTTTTATCTCCCTCACCAACTTCAAACATCTGCTATCTGAGCAGCTAACCGATCGCTGCAGCTGTACATAGTCTATCGGTAAATAGCCCACCCATTTTTACCTACCTCATCCCCATACTGTTTTTATTTATTTACTTTTCTGCTCTTTTGCACACCAATATCTCTACCTGTACATGACCATCTGATCATTTATCACTCCAGTGTTAATCTGCAAAATTGTAATCATTCGCCTACCTCCTCATGCCTTTTGCACACAATGTATATAGACTCTCTTTTTTCTTTTTCTACTGTGTTATTGACTTGTTAATTGTTTACTCCATGTGTAACTCTGTGTTGTCTGTTCACACTGCTATGCTTTATCTTGGCCAGGTCGCAGTTGCAAATGAGAACTTGTTCTCAACTAGCCTACCTGGTTAAATAAAGGTGAAAAAAATAAATAATAATCAGGTCAGTCAGACGGTATGGTACACATCAGGTCAATCAGACTGTGTGTGGTACATATCAGGTCAATCAGACTAGGTGTGGTACATATCAGGTCAAGCAGACTGTATGTGGTACATATCAGATCAATCAGACTGTGTGTTACACATCAGGTAAATCAGACTGTGTGTGGATACATATCAGGTAAAGCAGACTATGTGTGGTACATATCAGGTCAATCAGAATGTGTGGTACATATCAGGTCAATCAGACTGTGTGTGGTACATACCAGGTCAATCAGACTAGGTGGGGTACATACCCGGTCAAGCAGAATGTGTATGGTACATATCAGGCCAATCAGAATGTGCATGGTACATAACATGTCAGCCAGACTGTGTGTGGTACATGTCAGATCATTCAGACTGTGTGTGGTACATGGCAGATCATTCATAATGTGTGGTACATAACTGGTCAGTCAGAGTGTGTGGTACATAACATGTCAGTCAGAATGTGTTGTACATGTCAGACCAGTCAGATTGTGTGGTACATAACAGGTCAGTCAGACTATGTGGTACATAACAGGTCAGTCAGACTGTGGGGTACATAACAGGTCAGTCGGACTGTGTGGTACATAACAGGTCCGTCAGACTGTGTGGTACATAACAGGTCAGTCAGACTGTGTGGTACATAACAGGTCAGTCAGGTCCGTCCTGTCTCTTTATTATACTCACACTTTCTCCTAAACCACACAGTACTATTCTAGTCCAGTTTGTCAGATTCCATTTTCTTCTACCACACACTCCCAACACAGTCACACACACACAACACAGTCACACACACACACACCCAACAGAGTCACACACCCAACACAGTCACACACACACACCCACAACACAGTCACATACACCCAACACAGTCATACACACACACCCAACACAGTGAGTAATCCTTTCTCACACAGCTGACACAGACCAGGACTTGGCGGCCCATCAGATACAGTGGTGAGGTCCATCATGTCTGACCCAGTGGTGAGGTCCATCATGTCTGACCCAGTGGTGAGGTCCATCATGTCTGACCCAGTGGTGAGGTCCATCATGTCTGACCCAGTGGGAACTAATGTTTGTATTATCTTTTCTCTTCAACAAGAGATAAAAGGCCAACAGTCTAGACACGGCCCATTAGAAATGTTACTCTTAATTCCCACTAATATTAGGGTGTGTCCATTCTAGATGAGTGCCACACCAAGGGGTGTAGTATTTTGATATCCAGGCTCTACTAGTAAGTGAAGTTTATTATGAGTCAGGAAACTTTTTCATGTGCAATTTTGGGGAATATGTGCCCTTTGTTCTTTTAACAAAGACCATCTGTGGGGTTCATGATGACAAAGATTTAAAAAATCAGCTAGAAATGGGAAACTGTCTCTATTTCCTGCAAAACAAAAAATAGCACTTTCATCATCTGACGCTGTCCTGACATCATGGAGTGTATGCTGCACAGAGTTGCTCTGTTTTCCTATATGGGGGACCACCATAGTCGACTTGCAGGCAGTTACCACCCCGTGACCAGCAAAGCATGTTCGGTAAAGTAAATACTTCCGCCATAGCCTTTTACGAGTAGTGAGTGTGGTGAGTCACACAGCAAACAGCTGTACTATGTAATCTGTTTAGATCCTCAGCTTCCTGAAGTAAACCATGCTCTCTATCAATGGAGGAAGTACATGTATCTTGTATTCAACTCTAATCCATTAAAGTGAACATATGATAGCAGGTCATTTGATCTAAAAGAAAACACTAGAGTGGTTTAGAAATACATGGTCTCATTACCAAACATATGTTTCAGTAGATGCACTGCACATACATTCATTTTTTTATTTTATCAGGCAGGTCAATCAATTATTATTTACAATGAAGGCCTATTCAGTGTGGGAAAATAACGCAAAAGTCATACTGTAGTAAAAGTAAATATACCTTAATAGAAAATGACTTGTGAAAGTTGACCAGTAAAATATAATTTGAGCAAAAGTGTAAAATGATTTGGTTTTAAATATACTTAAGTATCACAGGTAAATGTAATTGCTAAAATGTACTTAAGTATCAAAAGTAAAAGTATTAATGACTTCAAATTCCTTATATTATGCAAACCAGACAGCACAATTTTCTTGTTTCTATTTTACGGATAGCCAGCGGTACACTATAACACTCTGACATTAATTTACAAACAGTATCAGGGAAAATGTATGGAGTAAAAAGTACATCATTTTCTTTAGGAATGTAGTGAAGTAAAAGTTGTCAAAAATGTAAAAAATAAATTAAAGTACAGATACCCCAAAAAACAACTTAATTAGTACTTTAAAGTATTTTTACTTAAGTACTTTACACACTGGGTCTGTTTAACTCTTATAAACCTTTCCTATACTGCTTTCGATACTACCTAACTAATCTATTCCTATGCTTTGGCGCCACCTGCTGAGTTAAATAGGCAGGTAGATAAACATAGAGTTAGAGAGAGAGAGGTAGAGACAGGTAGAGAGAGAGAGAAACTCAGAATACTTGACAACGAGGACTCTGAGTCAGCTAATATAAACCTCTATAAGTCCGGAACAGTACTTGTACAGGGTAACCCCAAACAGTTTCAGCTGGACTCACCAAATTAAAGAATTAGCCCAGCAGGAGAAGCTCTCCCTTGATAAAGATACCAACACCCCGAGCGGGTCAGACCAGACCTCTTCATTATGTAACCCCACAGACGAGCAACCCCCAGCGGAGAGTCAACCTCCCAGCACAGATTACCACTCCCTCATTGAAATGAAGGACAAATTCACCCAGCTGGAGGTAAGGCAGGTGGAGCTGGAACAGCAGGTGATTACACTTCAGTCAGCACAGACCCAGACAACAGTCCAGCACAACAACACCCCCTTAACCAGACCCGGAATGATGGAGGTGGAGAGAGACATATCTGCACTCTGGACAGTGGTGAGACAACTACAACAGGAGAAAGAGCAGGATCAGGAGAAGAACAGAGCACTAGAGGAGGGGATCAGACTGCTGGTGGAGGAGAGGTTGAGGGGGATGGAGGAGAGGTTGAGGGGGATGGAGGAGAGGTTGAGGGGGACGGCGTGTGACAGAGAACAACCCACTAGAGAGGTGGCCACCCCCACAGAGAAGCCAGCAGAACAGCCCACCTCAGCACCCGACAAAAGTCTCGACACCACAGCAGAACAGTCCACACCAGACCCTGACCATAGAGTCGACATCACAGCAGAACAGACAAATGAAGACCCCCAAGCCCAGCGGCTCTCACCCCCTCTGAGCAACCCCCCCTGTCAGCCACCCTGATAGCCCTTCTGACAACCCACACCCACTGAGGACAAACACAAGACACAGATTGTACTACTTATGGACTCAAATGGGAAATATATAGAAGAAAAAAAACTTTTTCCCAAACACAGTGTGTCTAAACTCTGGTGTCCAAACACCCAGCGCACCCTCGACCTTCTGTCTGAGGACCAACTAGGCTCACCTAGCCACATAATAATACACACAGGCACAAACGACCTGAGAGCACAGCAGGAAAGGGTGGCCACAGCACTGAAGGGAGTGATTGAAAAGGCTTCTTCTACTTTCCCCAACACACAAGTGCTTATCTCCACCCTGCTACCACGAAAAGACTTCCACCCTGCCACAATACAGCGGGTAAACGCAAGTATTTCCCGTGACTGTGCCTCAAAACCAAATGTTTTCCTGGCCCACCACTCCACCCTGGACTTGAACAGCCTCTATGACCAGGTCCACCTCTACAAGGCAGCAGTGCCCACCACTCCACCCTGGACTTGAACAGCCTCTATGACCAGCTCCACCTCTACAAGGCAGCAGTGCCCACCTTTGCCCGAACCCTAAAGGACATCGCTCTCAAACGTATCCCCAACACTTCACACAGGAGCAACAGATCAATAGACACCCCACCCAGACCAGCGAGACACCCTTCCAGACCTGCAGGACCCCCCCTGGACCTACACATAGAGGACCCACGCCAAGAGGAATTACATCCAGACCACAGCACCCCCAGACACATCCACACCCCCACCCCAACCAATCAACACCCCGCCACGTCAACCATGCCCACACCCCATTTAGGCCCCCTCAGATCAGACCTATGCCACTCCTGCCCACCCCATGCACCCCACCCCCGCAAAGAGGGCCTCAACATGGAAGCCACACATACGCCCAGGTAGTGAGCGGGCAAACAGTCCCAACCCCCACTCTCACACTCGCCGAAGCCAATGGCATGTACCAGATGCTCAGCAGGATCTGCTCACACTTACTGGCCTGAGGCCAAACCACGACCAACAACATTGGACACTATATGGAACAAAAAGCCTTCACTATATCATCCTGGAATATCCAAGGCCTGAGGTCATCTGCCTTTGGCCTAAAGAGCAGGAACCCGGACTTCACCAAAGAAATCGGTAATACAGACATTGTCATCCTGCAAGAAACCTGGTATAGAGGAGACGGACCCACTGGTTGCCCTCTAGGTTACAGAGAGCTGATAGTCCCATCCACCAAACTACCAGGTGTGAAACAGGGAAGGGACTCAGGGGGTATGCTAATTTGGTATAGAGCAGACCTAACTCACTCCATTAAATTAATCAAAACAGGAACATTCTACATTTGGCTAGAAATTCAAAAGGAAATGATCCTAACAGAGAAAAATGTCCTCCTGTGTGCTACCTATATCCCCCCCACTAGAATCCCCATACTTTAATGAAGACAGCTTCTCCATCCTGGAGGGGGAAATCAATCATTTCCAGGCCCAGGTACTAGTCTGTGGCGACCTAAATGCCAGAACCGGACAAGAACCTGACACCCTCAGCACACAGGGGGACAAACACCTGCCTGGAAGTGACAGCATTCCCTCCCACATATGCCCCCCTAGACACAAATACGACAACATAACCAACAAAAATGGGTTACAACTTTTGCAGCTCTGTCGCACGCTGGGTATGTACATAGCCAATGGTAGGCTTCGAGGGGACTCCTATGGTAGGTACACATATAGCTCATCTCTTGGCAGTAGTACTGTAGACTACTTTATCACTGACCTCAACCCAGAGTCTCTCAGAGCGTTCACAGTCAGCCCACTGACACCCCTATCAGACCACAGCAAAATCACAGTCTACTTAAACAGAGCAATACTCAATCATGAGGCATCAAAGCCAAAGGAACTGATTAACATTAAGAAATGCTATAGATGGAAGGAATGCAGTTTGGAAACCTACCAAAAAACAATTAGGCAACAACAAATTCAATCCCTTTTAGACAATTTCCTGGGTAAAACGTTCCACTGTAATAGTGAAGGTGTAAACTTGGCAGTAGAAAATCTCAACAGTATATTTGACCTCTCAGCTTCCCTATCAAATCTAAAAATCTCAAATAGAAAACCGAAGAAAATTAACAACAATGACAAATGGTTTGATGAATAATGCAAAAATCTAAGAAAGAAATTGAGAAACCTGTCCAACCAAAAACATAGAGACCCAGAAAACCTGAGTCTACGCCTTCACGATGGTGAATCACTAAAACAATACAGAAATACACTACGGAAAAAGAAGGAACAGCATGTCAGAAATCAGCTCAATGTAATTGAAGAATCCATAGACTCTAAGCACTTCTGGGAAAATTGGAAAACACTAAACAAACAACAACACAAAGAATTATCTATCCAAAATGGAGATGTATGGGTAAACCACTTCTCCAATCTTTTTGGCTCTATAACAAAGAATAAAGAGCAAAAATATATACATGATCAAATACAGATCTTAGAATCAACTATTAAAGACTACCAGAACCCACTGGATTCTCCAATTACATTGAATGAGTTACAGGACAAAATAAAAACCCTCCAACCCAAAAAGGCCTGTGGTGTTGATGGTATCCTCAATGAAATGATCAAATATACAGACAACAAATTCCAATTGGCTATACTAAAACTCTTTAACATCATCCATAGCTCTGGCATCTTCCCCAATATTTGGAACCACGGACTGATCACCTCAATCCACAAAAGTGGAGACAAATTTGACCCCAATAACTACCGTGGAATATGCATCAACAGTAACCTTGGGAAAATCCTCTGCATTATCATTAACAGCAGACTCGTACATTTCCTCAATGAAAACAATGTACTGAGCAAGTGTCAAATTGGCTTTTTACCAAATTACCGTACAACAGACCATGTATTCACCCTGCACACCCTAATTGACAACCAAACAAACCAAAACAAAGGCAAAGTCTTCTCATGCTTTGTTGATTTCAAAAAAGCCTTCGACTCAATTTGGCATGAGGGTGTTCTATACAAACTGATGGAAAGTGGTGTTGGGGTAAAACATACGACATCATAACATCACAAACAACAAGTGTGCGTTTAAAATTGGCAAAAAACACACACATTTCTTCACACAGGGTCGTGGGGTGAGACAGGGATGCAGCTTAAGACCCACCCTCTTCAACATATATATCAACGAATTGGCGCGGGCACTAGAAAAGTCTGCAGCACCCGGCCTCAACCTACTAGAATCCAAAGTCAAATGTCTGCTGTTTGCTGATGATCTGGTGCTTCTGTCACCAACCAAGGAGGGACTACAGCAGCACCTAGATCTTATGCACAGATTCTGTCAGACCTGGGCCCTGACAGTAAATCTCAGTAAGACCAAAATAATGGTGTTCCAAAAAAGGTCCAGTCACCAGGACCACAAATACAAATTCCATCTAGACACTGTTACCCTAGAGCACACAAAAAACTATACATACCTTGGCCTAAACATCAGCGCCACAGGTAACTTCCACAAAGCTGTAAACGATCTGAGAGACAAGGCAAGAAGGGCATTCTATGCCATCAAAAGGAACATAAACTTCAACATACCAATTAGAATCTGGCTAAAAATACTTGAATCAGTCATAGAGCCCATTGCCCTTTATGGTTGTGAGGTCTGGGGTCCGCTCACCAACCAAGACTTCACAAAATGGGACAAACACCAAATTGAGACTCTGCATGCAGAATTCTGCAAAAATATCCTCTGTGTACAACGTAGAACACCAAATAATGCATGCAGAGCAGAATTAGGCCGATACCCACTAATTATCAAAATCCAGAAAAGAGCCGTTAAATTCAATAACCACCTAAAAGGAAGCGATTCCCAAACCTTCCATAACAAAACCATCACCTACAGAGAGATGAACCTGGAGAAGAGTCCCCTAAGCAAGCTGGTCCTGGGGCTCTGTTCACAAACACAAACACACCCTACAGAGCAGCACAATTAGACCCAACCAAATCATGAGAAAACAGAAAGATAATTACTTGACACATTGGAAAGAATTAACAAAAAAAACAGAGCAAACTAGAATGCTACTTGGCCCTACACAGAGAGTACACAGCGGCAGAATACCTGACCACTGTGACTGACCCAAAATTAAGGAAAGCTTTGACTATGTACAGACTCAGTGAGCATAGCCTTGCTATTGACAAAGGCCGCCGTAGGCAGACATGGCTCTCAAGAGAAGACAGGTTATGTGCTCACTGCCCACAAAATGAGGTGGAAACTGAGCTGCACTTCCTAACCTCCTGCCCAATGTATGACCATATTAGAGAGACATATTTCCCTCAGATTACAAAGAATTCGAAAACAAATCCAATTTTGATAAACTCCCATATCTACTGGGTGAAATTCCACAGTGTGCCATCACAGCAGCAAGATTTGTGACCTGTTGCCACGAGAAAAGGGCAACCAGTGAAGAACACACACCATTGTAAATACAACCCATATTTATGCTTATTTATTTTATCTTGTGTCCTTTAACCATTTGTACATTGTTAAAACACTGTATATATATAATATGACATTTGTAATGTCTTTACTGTTTTGAAACTTCTGTATGTGTAATGTTTACTGTTAATTTTTATTGTTTATTTCACTTTATATATTCACTTTATATATTATCTACCTCACTTGCTTTGGCAATGTTAACACATGTTTCCCATGCCAATAAAGCCCTTGAATTGAATTGAATTGAGAGAGAGAGATCATGAGCAAATGAGCTCCTGCATTTTTCAGCATGTTCTTAAAAAAATATAGATTTAGAGTTAGATAAACGTGGATTGTTTTGTTCAGGGACATATACAGGATGCTACCCTCTACAACACAACACTCCAAATCAAAACTCAAAACCTACAACCTGATTTTGGATGGAATTACGGAATCACCTGGAAGGCTTGCAACTACCAAAGATTATTATTCCAAAACTATACAGCAAATTCTCTGAAAAACACAAACCTGAAAACAACTGAGTGAGTCATGTTTAGTCTGAAGCTATATTTTGTTTCCAAAAGCCAAGAAGAAAAATATATTACGTTACTTTTAAGGCCTGAATGCTAACTAAGTTAAGGCTGCCAAGCTTGATACAACTTCAATTAGCACTGACGTGTCAAGTGAGTGGTGTCAAAGCCCTTTTGCCCAACAATGGCAGGAGAGTCGCACAGTGTACTCCAACCAGAAGGAGAGGCCTTAAAAGCTGCCTCCCGCTGTTCAGAGGTAATTAAAATGCAGTACCCTGTGTATGTAAAGAATGATAAGACACGAAAAGATCACAAAATTAAGCTCCTTTTGAAAAACCAAGAGACACTTTTTGCTGACTATTATAAAAATGTGAACATCAGCAACCTCATCTTCCACACAGACCATCCCCTGGCATGGCACAGCACTATATTAGCACAGACCCCTCTGTTAAGAGGGAAGGGGGGGGCAGTATTGGTACAGGGCAACCCAAAGAGTTTCAGCTGGACTTTCACCTAATCAAAGAATTAGCTCTGCAGGAGAAGCTCTTGATTGAAAAATCTTCTTCCACTTTTGTCACGACCGTTGTATGAATAATTAGACCAAGGCGCAGCGTGAGTAGAGTTCCACATTTTAATGATAGTGAAATTTCCAAAACAACAAAGATATAACGACCGTGAAACACGTAGCGCACATAGGCACTCATACAAAACAATATCCCACATCGCAGGTGGGAAAAAGGACACTAAATATGATCCCCAATTAGAGGTAACGATCATCAGCTGCCTCCAACTGGGAACCATACACACACCAACCTAGATATATACTACCTAGAAACCCCCTAGTCACGCCCTGACCTAAAACACCATAGAGAACCCTGAGGGCTCTCTATGGTCAGCACCCGATGATACAGGAAGGCCAAAAAGATAATCAAGGACATCAACCACCCGAGCCACAATAACATCTGCTAAATATGTGCATGTGACCCATACAATTTGATTTGATTTGTGAGTCCAAACTTATGACTGGTACTGTATTTTATTGACTTATTATTGTTTAATTCGCATTGTTGGAGCTTGGAGTGTAACGAGTTCACAGTGCATTCGGAAAGTATTCAGACCCCTTGAGTTTTTACACATTTTGTTACGTTATAGCCTTATTCTCAAATTGATTAAATAGTTTTTTTCCCTCAACAATTTCCCTTAACACCCCTCAAATGACAAAGCAAAAACAGGTTATTATTATTTTTCCAAATGTATAAAAAATATATATTTACACTACCTTTCAAAAGTCTGGGGTCACTTAGAAAGGTCCTTGTTTTTGAAAGAAAAGCACATTTTTTGTCCATTAAAATAACATCAAATTGATCAGAAATACAGTGTCGACATTGTTAATGTTGTAAATAACTATTGTAGCTGGAAACAACAGAATTTTAATGGAATATCTACATAGGCGTACAGAGGCCCATTATCCGCAACCATCACTCCTGTGTTCCAATGGCATGTTGTGTTAGCTAATCCAAGTTGATCATTTTAAAAGTCTAATTGATCATTAGGAAACCCTTTTGCAATTATGTTAGCACAGCTGAAAGCTGTTGTCCTGATTAAAGAAGCAATAAAACTGGGCCTTCTTTAGACTAGTTGAGTATCTGGTGTATCAGCATTTGTGGGTTCATTTTCTGTCTCAAAATATCCAGAAACAAAGACCATTCTTCTGAAACTTGTCAGTCTATTCTTGTTCTGAGAAATGAAGGCTATTCCATGCAAGAAATTGCCAAGAAACTGAAGATCTCTGTACTACTCCCTTCACAGAACAGCGCAAACTGGCTCTAACCAGAATAGAAGGAGGAATGAGAGGCCCCTACAGAATATCCATTGGCAAGATTTTGAGTGATGAAATAAATATACATATATTCTGTATACAAATATTTTGAGTGGCAAAGACTCCAGTGGTCATACATAGAGAATGGGATGGTGCAATATTGAATGAGTCATATTTTGATAAGGTGCATGCATGGGGATGTCCACGTCACCCAGAGATATGTCCATGCTGTGGAGATACACCTAGCGGACTGAAACTTCACTGCTGTAGACTTAATACAGCTAGTGCTATCTAGACTTGATAGAGACTTTTTGAAAACCTGCAGGATATCTCTTCACGGTATCCCTGACTTCAGTTTTCTTTAATACTGTGTTATGCTTGTTCGGGTAGCGCTCCTCACAGGCTGTTTGGTGTACATATTTATTTTGGTGAGATGATACTGTCAAAACTCTGAAAGGTATTATTGTATGTCAGAATTGCGACACAAGATTTGTTCAAGCCAAAAATGTTAGTCCGTAATCCTAACATGGTCTTTGTATGTTCACAGATGTAATTTCACATTAACATTCATGCTTCACTTTGGGCTTTTCTTATGATTCTAACAATTCACCTATGGATTTTCTAACGATACATACGTTCAACCTTTTGGCAGGTATCTGGCTCCATACCATGGCAGCAACACTAGCTGGATCCAATCAAAGATTATGAATAAGCTGACAAGATACATGTCTCTCCGTGAATCACTGTCCACAAAGTGGCATGGCGGGCTGTCTAGCTCCTGCCTATCCTTTCTTTGGTTTGGTGGATATATAATATTCGATGACGGTTGTTGACGTTAACCGCCTGTATCCAATGGAGAAAGATGCTATGCAGCTAGCCTCATGTCGTGAATCAAATCAAATTTTATTTGACACACACATATTTAGCAGATGTTATTGCAGGTGTAGCGAAATGCTTGTTTTCCCAACTCCAACAGTGCAGTAGTATCTAACAATTTACAACAATACACACAAATCTAAAAGTAAAATAATGGAATTGAGAAATATATCAATATTAGGATGAGCAATGTCAGAGTGGCATAGACTAAAATACAGTAGAATAGAATACAGTATATATATATATATGAGATGAGTAAAGCAGTATGTAAACATTATTAAAGTGACTAGTGTTCCATTATCAAAGTGGCCAGTGATTCCATGTCTATGTATATAGGGCAGCAGTCTTGAAGGTGCAGAGTGGCGTAACCGGCTGGTTAGTGATGGGTGTTTAACACTCCGATGGCTGTTTAACACTCTGATGGCTATTTAACACTCTGATGGCTATTTAACACTCTGATGGCTGTTTAACACTCTGATGGCTGTTTAACACTCTGATGGCTATTTAACACTCTGATGGCTGTTTAGCACTCCGATGGCTGTTTAACACTCTGATGGCTGTTGAACACTCTGATGGCTGTTTAACACTCTGATGGCTGTTTAACACTCTGATGGCTGTTTAACACTCTGATGGCTGTTTAACACTCTGATGGCCGTTTAACACTCTGATGGCTATTTAACACTCTGATGGCTATTTAACACTCTGATGGCTGTTTAACACTCTGATGGCTGTTTAACACTCTGATGCCCGTTGAACACTCTGATGGCTATTTAACACTCTGATGGCTATTTAACACTCTGATGGCTGTTTAACACTCTGATGGCTGTTTAACACTCTGATGGCTATTTAACACCCTGATGGCTGTTTAACACTCTGATGGCTATTTAACACTCTGATGGCTGTTTAACACTCTGTTGGCTGTTTAACACTCTGATGGCCGTTGAACACTCTGATGGCCGTTTAACACTCTGATGGCTATTTAACACTCTGATGGCCGTTGAACACTCTGATGGGTATTTAACACTCTGATGGCTATTTAACACTCTGATGGCCGTTGAACACTCTGATGGCTATTTAACACTCTGATGGCTATTTAACACTCTGATGGCCGTTGAACACTCTGATGGCTATTTAACACTCTGATGGCTGTTTAACACTCTGATGGTCTTGAAATAAAAGCTGCTTTTCAGTCTCTCGGTCCCAGCTTTGATGCACCTGTACTGACCTTGCTTTCTGGATGGTAGTGGGGTGAATAGGCAGTTAGCTTGGGTGGTTGTGCCACCAGAGATTCTGGGTTCGAGCCCAGGCTCTGTCACAGCCGGCCGCGCCTGGGAGGTCCATGGGGCGACACACAACTGGCCCAGAGTCGTCCGGGTTAGGGAGGGTTTGGCCGGCAGGGATATCCTTGTCTCATCGTGCACTAGCGACTCCTGTGGCGGGCCGGGTGCAGTGCACGCTGACCAGGTTGCCAGGTGTATGGTGTTTCCTCCGACACATTGGTGCGGCTGGCTTCCAGGTTGGATGTGCGTTGTGTCAAGAAGCAGTGCGGCTAGGTTGGGTTCTGTTTCGGAGGACGCATGGCTCTCAACCTTCCCCTCTCCCAAGTCCATACGGGAGTTGCAGCAATGAGACAAGACTGTAACTACTACCAATTGGATACCATGAAAATTGGGGAGAAAAAAGGGGGTAGCCTCTTGAGGTTGAAGAGTCGCTGTTGTGCCGTCTTCACCACACTGTCTGTGTGGGTGGACCATTTCAGATTGTCAGTGATGTCTATGCCAAGGAACTTGGAGTTTTCCACCTTCTCCACTGCGGTCCCATCGATGTGGATAGAGGCGTGCTCCCTCAGGAGATGTTTCCTGAAGTCCACGATCAGCTCCTTCATTTTGTTGATGTTTAGGGAGAGGATATTTTCCTGGCGCCACTCTTCCAGGGCCCTTACCTCCTCCCTGTAGGCTGTGTCGTCATTGTTGGTCAGCTCAAGCAATCAGCTCAAGCCATCTCTGGTGACCATACGCCCAGATTAGCTGCAGGGAACTAAAATGGAGACCATAAAAACACAGACACTAGTAGGACAAAATGTCTTACTATTAATTAAATATGAATTGTAGCCATTAATATCAAATAAATCAGGTAAATACGTTATTTTTCTCTCACAGACTATAACCAAAGAGAATTCTCTTTGGAGGTAATATGGTCGGTATTTGATTGTGAGGTATTCTAGGTCGGGTGAACAAAATGACTTCCTGTACGTTATCACAATCACACCATGAGTAGTTAATCATGAAACATACACCATGCCTTTCTTCCTCCCAGAGAGTTCTTTATTCCTATCTTCGCAATGTGCTGAGAACCCAGCTCTGTGTGGACGGGGACAGTATATCCGGAGAGAGCCATGATTCCGTGAAGCAGAGTATGCTACAGTCCCTGATGTCTCTCTGGAAGGAGATCCTCTCCCTGAGTTTGTCTACTTTATTGTCCAGAGATATACTCAGAAGCGGTGGATGGAGCGCACGCCTCCTGAGTCGGACTAGAAGTCCACTCTGAATACCTCTTCTCTGCCAGTGGTAGAGAGCTGCCATGTCTGTCTGTCAAAGTTGCCAGGATGGGGTGGCAGGGTAGCCTAGTGGTTAGAGCGGTGGACTAGTAACCAAAAGGTTGCAAGTTCAAACCCCCGAGCTAACAAGGTACAAATCTGTTGTTCTGCCCCTGAACAGGCAGTTAACCCACTGTTCCTAGGCCGTCATTGAAAATAAGAATTTGTTCTTAACTGACTTGCCTGGTTAAATAAAGGTAAAAAGTTAAAAATTAAAAAAATGTCACCTGCCCTACTTATATCATTACACTCATAACAATTTAACCCTCCTGTTGTGTTCGTTTCATATTAATAGATTCTGTGTTCCCGGTCCAAAATGACCGCCCCATTATTGCTGATTATAAATCCATAATAATACATATATTATCACTAATGTTGTGTTAGATCTTTTTATCAACTGAAGTTCTTGTGAACATTACAAGTTTTGAACTTCTATTTGCTATTGATGGCCTGTGGGCCTCATTGACTTGAGCTCATACAACTCGTTTTTGAGTTAAAAAAAGCATAATGTATGGATTATTTTGACTATAACAAATACTCAGATGAAACATATTGTGCTATTTATCACAGACTACTTTGTGTCAAAGTTAAACAAGGACTGTCTCCTCCTCACCAGTGTAATGATCAAAGATATGATCAAGAGCCTCACATACAGTATATCGTTTGGTCATTGTGCTTCCGCAGAATGAATTGTGAGCAAGGCCGATCAAATAAACTTCACGTAGCAAATAAGACATCATTTTTGTTGTTGACCAAATTCCACGCTCTCATTGACCTACATACAAAAACTGCCTGCTTGGTGGGCGAAACAACACAAAAACGCCACCTGCTGGAGGGAGACAGATTTTCTGCCGAGTTGGTCCTCTCTCTTCCTCCTTTTTCTCTCCGATCCCATCCACATTAAGACTTCCGGTTTTCTGATGTTGCCTTTAAAATAAAAGTCCACGGTAACGTGAATATGTGTATATTTATTTGACGTTAGAACATGTTTTAAAATTCAAATGTCACTTAAATATGAACATATGAATCATTGTTAATGTTTGGACAATTATTTTCATATATCAATAAATACAGGATATTGATTATTTTTAGAATATTGTCGTTTTGTTGCTGACGAGACGCTGTGAGAGGCAGGGAGAAGGAAAGAAGCCTCTCAAACTAGAGCTGTAAACGGCAGCTTTTATCACTAAATGTCATTATTTTGTACCTAAAGAAGGGACGTAAACTTAGCACAATGTCGAAGAATACAGTGTCTAATCGATTCAGGACAGTAGACGTTGACGAATACGACGAGAACAAATTTGTTGACGAGGAGGATGGAGGTGAAAATCAGCTGGGTCCTGACGAGGCAGAAGTGGACTCGCTAATCAGACAATATCCTTTTATCTAGCTAGCAAAGCAATGCTTTTTTTCTCATTTGGCCAGTGTATCTGCCGGTTCGTTTGCATGCATTAGTGTTGGTGCTGCTGTAATTATGATGCCAAGCCAAGTGCCATCATGTCTCAACCGGCGAGGTGTGGTGATTAGGGTTGGCAGCTGGCTAGCGTGTTTAGCTGTCGGACTCACTGAGATATAATAAGAACGGTCTGAATATATTAGGACTGCTTGATTGCTAGATCCTGAAAACTGGGATGACATTGTTGAGAATGGTTCTGCCTGTTTTGGAAACGATACGAATGACAAGTGTGCATGCTATTTCAAATGCACTAATTGATGTCAAACGTTAAATACTCGCCTAGATTCAATTTACCGGGAAGTGTGAATGTGCACAAGTAAGTAAACTCCCTGTTTCGTATGATTGAGACTACTTATCTACAAGCATTGATAAGAAGGATTACTGTGGTCAATATCAATTCAATTTCAGCTCAAGATAACCTAAGTACCCCAATGACGAACCCCAACCCTGTCTGGTAGTCACATTCCAGGGATTGTTTTACAACTCCTCAGAAAAGGGATATAACTAGCCGTTGGTTCCTTTAGATTCCCTCATATACCCTTCAGAGTAAGTTTTACGTCATCTGAGGCTTGTGATAAACATTGAATGGGGAAGTGGAGTTCAATGCCTTATAAGTCAGTAGCAGCCGGACGAATCTCTCTGCAGAACTTCCTGTGTGAGTGTTGAGGACCCGGCTCCACAATGGGGCAAAAGGTCCCTCCGTTCAAACGTCCCTAACGTTACATAAAAAATAAATAAGTTAAAATGGTTGAGTGATAGGTTGGGGCAAAACAAATGCCTCTGCTGTCAAATCATGCAGAATACAACAGGAGTAGACTTTATAATGAAATGCTAACTTACGAGCCCATTCTCAACAGTGCAGAGTTAAAAAGTAAGACACATATTTGCTAAATAAATAGGAAATAGTAACAATAATGCTCTCAATGGTGCAGTTGTAGAACTTTTTGAGGATCTGAGTGCCCATGCTGTCTTTTCAACCTCCTGAGGGGGAATAAGCATTGTTGTGACCTCTTCTCGACTGTGTTGGTGTGTTTGAACCATGATAGGTCCTTAGTGACGTGGACACCGAGGAACTTGAAACTCTCGACCCGCGCTATTACAGCCCCGTTGATGTGAATGGGGGTGTGTTTGGATCTCTGTTTCCTGTAGTTCACGATCAGCTCCTTTGTCTGGTGATGTTGAGGAAGAGTTTTTGTAAATATTTTTTGCCCTTTTTTTTTTCTCCTCAATTTCGTGATATCCAATAGGTAGTTACAGTCTTGTCCCATCGCTGCAACTTCCGTACGGACTCGGGAGAGGTTAAGGTCGAGAGCCATGAGTCCTCCGAAACACGACCCTGCCAAGCCGCACTGCTTCTTGACACACTTCACGCTTAACCCGGAAGCCAGCTGCACCAATGTGTTGGAGGAATCACCGTACTACTGGCGACTAAAGTCAGCGTGCAGGCACCCGGCCCAACTAAGGAGTCACTGGAGCGCGATGGGACAAGGAAATCCCGGCCGGCCAAACCCTCCCCTAAGCCAGACGACACTGGGCCAATTGTGTGCCGCCTCATGTGTCTCCCGGACACGGACGGCTGTGTCACTGCCCGGGTCTGTAGTGACACCTCAAGCACTGCGGTGCATTGCCTTAGTCCGCTGCGCCACTCGGGAGGCCCGAGGGAGAGGTTGTTGTGGATCTTTTGGAGTGGTATGCGCATTATGGTAGGTCCAGTGTTTCTGGGATGTTGATGTGAGCCATGACCAGACTTTCAAAGCCTTTTATGGCAACAGATGTGAGTGCTATGGGGCTATAGTCATTTAGACTGATTACCTTGGTGTTCTTAGGCACAGGGACTATGGTGGTTTGCTTGAAACATGTAGGTATTACAGACTGGGTCCTTAGACAGGTTGAAAATGTCAGTGAAGACACTTGTCAGCACATGCTCTGAGTACCTGTCCTGGTAATCCGTCTGGCCCTGCGACTTTGTGAATGTTAACCTGTTTAAAGGTCTTACTTACATCTGCTGTGGAGGGCGTTATCAAATATTCATCCGGAACAGCTGGTGCTCTCATGCCACGGTTCAGTGTTGCTTGCCTCAAAGCGAGCATAGAAGGCGTTTAGCTCGTCTGGTAGGCTTGCGTCACTGGGCAGCTCTCAGCTGGGGGTCCCTTTGTAATCCGTGATAGTTTGCAAACCCTGACACATCCGACGATCGTCTGAGCCGGTCAAAACAAGAGGGGGAAAAAATGTCTCTCCCGTATTCATTCAGCTGGTAGTTTAAATTAAACAGGTAATTGCAAAAAATTGAAGCCAAAAAAGGAACAGATGGATGAATCTTCACAGTGCAATGCATGGAACCTTTCAATCCAATACGTGGCCCTTAACACCCTCAGATGCATCTCTACCCGGTCCAGCTCAACTAACAACAATATTCACATATTGTCATAATTGTGTAAATATAATTAATTCGGGTATCATAACACGTGGGGGCTCCACTACTAGGGTTGAGCTACAACTCTGGTAACTTTCATCAATCAAGAAGGGAATCAGAAGGAAATCTGAGAATCTTCCAACCTGGAATTTCTGGAAATCAGGTGAATTTTGGGAAATAATTTTGCAAAACATAGGCCCACAACTACCTCTAGGTCACTCTAGCCCAGTCCGCTTGTATTGATGCCTTGCCTGTTTGTCAGATGGCGTAGCGGGATTTCTTCTAAGTGTCCGGATTAGTATCCTTCTTGAAAGCGGCAGCTCTAACCTTTAGCTCAGTGCGGATGTTGCCTGTAATCTATGGTTTCTATTAAAGAAACCGGTGACTGATGTGGTATACTCTTCAATGCCATCAGATGAATTCTGTGTAACTAGGATCTTCTCATATTGATCTTGTCAGCACAATGGGCAGAGCAAGCCAAGGTGTGTGTAGGGGGTTATGGAAAGCCACTGAGCGGATAGGTGTGATTCCTTTGGGTTTCCATAAAAAGCAGGAAAAGCGCTTCTCATGTCTGTGGTAGGCTAAGTTAATAACGGCATACACCTCCTTCTCATGTCTGTGGTAGGCTAAGTTAATAACGGCGTACACCTCCTTCTCATGTCTGTGGTAGGCTAAGTTAATAACGGCGTACACCTCCTTCTCATGTCTGTGGTAGGCTAAGTTAATAACGGCATACACCTCCTTCTCATGTCTGTGGTAGGCTAAGTTAATAACGGCGTACACCTCCTTCTCATGTCTGTGGTAGGCTAAGTTAATAACGGCGTACACCTCCTTCTCATGTCTGTGGTAGGCTAAGTTAATAACGGCGTACACCTCCTTCTCATGTCTGTGGTAGGCTAAGTTAATAACGGCGTACACCTCCTTCTCATGTCTGTGGTAGGCTAAGTTAATAACGGCGTACACCTCCTTCTCATGTCTGTGGTAGGCTAAGTTAATAAGGCGTACACCTCCTTCTCATGTCTGTGGTAGGCTAAGTTAATAACGGCGTACACCTCCTTCTCATGTCTGTGGTAGGCTAAGTTAATAACGGCGTACACCTCCTTCTCATGTCTGTGGTAGGCTAAGTTAATAACGGCGTACACCTCCTTCTCATGTCTGTGGTAGGCTAAGTTAATAACGGCGTACACCTCCTTCTCATGTCTGTGGTAGGCTAAGTTAATAACGGCGTACACCTCCTTCTCATGTCTGTGGTAGGCTAAGTTAATAACGGCGTACACCTCCTTCTCATGTCTGTGGTAGGCTAAGTTAATAACGGCGTACACCTCCTTCTCATGTCTGTGGTAGGCTAAGTTAATAACGGCATACACCTCCTTCTCATGTCTGTGGTAGGCTAAGTTAATAACGGCATACACCTCCTTCTCATGTCTGTGGTAGGCTAAGTTAATAACGGCATACACCTCCGCCTGTAATATTTGCTTTTGATTTATAAGTGCGGGCTCAAGTTCGGGAGAGAATACCCTCGTCTGGGACGATATACCGGGGCATTTCAAAATATCGACTGTATGATTTTCAATACTATGCCACTGCTTATAACTATACGTTAAGTATAACTATAAGACATTTAAGATGTGTAAAATAAATTATGTCCAGTTCAGGGGTCCAGCTTTGTTTGCTAAATTGCTACCGAAGTGGCTAGATTTCAAGATCAAGCTTCTTGGTTACAGCGGAGACATTCTAGCCTGAGTGCCAGTCTCTCTAGCTAACATTCCACTCCTTGCCATTGCCTTTTTCAAATATAAACATTCTATCATTAATGAGCTTGAGAACAGCGGAATTGATCCTGATTTGATAGCCCTCACTGCTATCCTTTTTTTCTCTCCACAGAACACCTTGGTATCCAGTTTCTAAGCAACCGTTACTTTTTTTCTCTCCACAGAACACCTTGGTATCCAGTTTCTAAGCAACTGTTACTTTTTTCTCTCCACAGAACACCTTGGTATCCAGTTTCTAAGCAACCGTTACTTTTTTTCTCTCCACAGAACACCTTGGTATCCAGTTTCTAAGCAACCGTTACTTTTTTCTCTCCACAGAACACCTTGGTATCCAGTTTCTAAGCAACTGTTACTTTTTTCTCTCCACAGAACACCTTGGTATCCAGTTTCTAAGCAACCGTTACTTTTTTCTCTCCACAGAACACCTTGGTATCCAGTTTCTAAGCAACCGTTACTTTTTTCTCCTGATTAAACCAGTCTGTCAAAAGTTGCTAGCTCATTTCTAAATCCTCAAACTAAATACATACTGCAATTCCAACCACAAAACCTCTTTGATTTGATTTTAAGCCTCACATAACAACTTGCTTTGCCAACATCTAAATGCTTGCTTTTGACTGTTATAATTGTAATTCTATTTTCGAGGCTCCACATGGAATATATAGAATATATTAATGTTATTTCCAACAACCAATGAGCAACTCCGCCATAAATCCAGCTGCATATTGAACGTTGAGATTGCCGAAAGGCCAGTCTATTTGGCAATGACATGGATGGCAAGGAGTGAAATGTTAGTTAAAGACTGGTAACCCAGACTAGAGACATTTTAATCCTCTCCTGGATCGAGATCCTTGCTGCCTAAATTGTATTATTTTTAAATAGCGCCCCTTGTGTGCACTTCTGGTAATACTGTATACCCCGGTATGGTACAGAAACGGTACGAACAGCAGTGTTCATCTGCCTCTTAGCAACTATTAATGATGTTCCTTTTATTTGCTCCGCCAATCTACGTTCATGAAATTGTACATACCATGCTGGTCAGTATGTATCATGTGCTCGTTTGGAAAGTGCTATTCTGCCTGTCACATTTCCATTAGTTTGGGTGGTGTGTGCATCTTAACGGCCTGGCTAGAAATACTGAACTGTAATGATTTTAGTTGAAGGGAAAATTACCACTGCTGCGCCCTGACAATTTTTATAAGGCTACTTCTTATGTGTGAAGAACGTCTCTCAAGCATAATTTAAAATGTCGAACAGAATAAGGGGAGGATTGAGTGGCGAAGGCGCACTATAGGCACGTCTCTCCCCCCTGCGGGCGCGTCTCTCCCCCTGCGGGCGCGTCTCTCCCCCTGCGGGCGCGTCTCTCCCCCTGCGGGCGCGTCTCTCCCCTGCGGGCGCGTCTCTCCCCCTGCGGGCGCGTCTCTCCCCCTGCGGGCGCGTCTCTCCCCCTGCGGGCGCGTCTCCCCCCTGCGGGCGCGTCTCTCCCCCTGCGGGCGCGTCTCCCCCCTGCGGGCGCGTCTCTCCCCCTGCGGGCGCGTCTCTCCCCCCTGCGGGCGCGTCTCTCCCCCCTGCGGGCGCGTCTCTCCCCCCTGCGGGCGCGTCTCTCTCTGCAACGACTGTCTGCCGCAAATTCTTGCGCAATATTTGTTTCATTGTGTCAATTCCCCGTCGAATGTATATACATCAGTCAAGTCACTGTTAATCTCAACATATTCCCCCATTCATTTACAATGTTTGGTTATAGACATCATTCATTAAATATAATATACATTCATACCATTCTTATTCTCCAGGTGGAAACGTTTTTTTGGAGAGCTCACAAGCTGCACAACACTTTAGGTTTATTTAATTGCATTTACCAGTTTACTGTCAATTTCTTTGTTTAGAGAGCATGTGTCCGGTTTCCCTGTCATGTTTAATGTTGTGCGAACGCGCACACTGCAGCGTGCATAGATATACCTGGCCTGCACGCCAAGAATAGGTGTGGCCAAATTGGTCTTTTGAATGCTGACAAGTCCAAACATTTTATATACACTACATGACCAAAAGTAAGAACAAATTCTTATTTACAATGACGGCCTACCCTGCCAAACCCGGACGACGCTGGGCCAATTGTGCTCCGCCCTATGGGACTCCCAATCACGGCCGGATGTGATACAGCCTGGATTCAAACCAGGGACTGTAGTAGCGCCTCGTGCCTTAGACCGCTGCATCCATGTGTGTGTGTGTTAACTATTTAACTACTAGAATGCTTAAAAGGCTGCTAAAATTTTAAATATCGGTATTGCTTTTTTTTGTTTTTGTCAAGGAAAATATCGGATATCGGTATCGGCCAAAAATGTCATATCGGTGCATCCCTAACCCTTGTATTTCTACAATTACATAATTTAGCAGACGCTGTTATCCAGCGAGTCTTACAGGAGCAATTAGGGTTAAGTGCCTTGCTCAAGGGCACATCGACAGATCTTTCACATGTCGGCTCGGGATTCAAACCAGCAACCTTTCGGTCACTGGTCCAATGCGGTTAACCGCTAGGCTTCCTAAGCATTGTGAGACTTCCTGTTCGATCAAATAACCCTCACGATTAAAAATAGCCATTTGTTTTTTTTGTCTTGACCAAATTCGCCACTCCCTTATTGCCCCCATTCAAAAATCCTCACTTTCCTAATAATTAATGATCTGCTTAATGTGGACAGATTTTGGGCGGAATAAACTCTCTCGCTTCGCCTCTTCCTCTCTGGTGTAGCCAGGGGTGTCTTCATTCAGACCAAGACCTCAGCAAACAGTTTTAAAACGCTTTGCAGCGGAAAGTGCAGACTCCGTTTACTCCAAACTGAAAAAGTTTTGCTACGAAAACTAGAGTTTCTATTGGACAAATGAATTCTGTTGGCTTCTGTTTGACTCCTTTTGGTTTCTAGTTAAATACACATTACACATTGCTTGTCTGTTCAGTAGCTACATACACTGAGTTGTCAAGTGTCTGATTGGTAGTAAACTGTGACATTCAATGTATTGATGTGATTTGACTGGCCATGTATTGATATGATGTAATGATTCTATTTACAAAGACAAGGTTAGGTTTAATTGGACAGACTGTTGTTCTAGGACGGTGTTATAATCCAGACTACCAGATATTGTCCACGTTGCCTCCTTAACCCCTCTCTGCACAGGGAACCTGATGGAGGCCTTGCAGGCAGTCCTGAAGAACCCACCAATCAACACCAAGAACCAGAACGTCAAGGTGAGTCTAGACAACTCAATGGAAAAAGACTTATAATGAGCTGGTATGTGTCCGACTTCCATTTAGGCCCACATAAACGTTAGGCCCACCTAATGTATTTAGTCATAGGAACTATGAATGTAGGCTGTATCGTAGCTTCTTTTAACCTGTTGCTAAGTTGGGTTCCCTGGAGATTTCTTTCCGTACATAATAGGGGAACTTTATTGTGTTTTGTCAGGACTGTGCCGAGGGCCTTGTGTTGAAGGTGCTGAGTGCCTTTAAGAGCAGTGACGTAGACAAGGGAGTCCAGTCTCTGGATAAGAACGGAGTGGACCTGCTCATGAAGTACATCTACAAAGGCTTTGAGACGCCATCGGATAACAGCAGTGCCGTCCTGCTGCAGTGGCATGAAAAGGTACTGCCATCAACACACCATAGGTTTTACTGTCCTTGTGGGGACCAAACAATTGATTTCCATTGAAAGTCCTATTTTGCTTAACCTCTAACCCTAACCCTAACTTCTAACCATAAACCCAACCACTAATCCTAACCTTAATTGTAAACCTAAACCCTAAGCCTAAAATAGCTTTTTTCCTTGTGGATACCAGTGAAGTATCCCCACTTGTATGAATGTTCCTTGCTTTACTATCCTTGTAAGGATAACAAAAAGCACACACTAATTAGACTTGATAAAAGTACTGCCATACACACACACATACACACACTAATTAGACTTGATAAAAGTACTGCCATACATACACACACACACTAATTAGACTTGATAAAAGTACTGCCATACACACACATACACACTAATTAGACTTGATAAAAGTACTGCCATACACACACACACTAATTAGACTTGATAAAAGTACTGCCATACACACACACACTAATTAGACTTGATAAAAGTACTGCCATACATACACACACACACTAATTAGACTTGATAAAAGTACTGCCATACATACACACACACACTAATTAGACTTGATAAAAGTACTGCCATACACACACACACTAATTAGACTTGATAAAAGTACTGCCATACACACACATACACACACTAATTAGACTTGATAAAAGTACTGCCATACACACACACTAATTAGACTTGATAAAAGTACTGCCATACATACACACACTAATTAGACTTGATAAAAGTACTGCCATACACACACATACACACACTAATTAGACTTGATAAAAGTACTGCCATACACACACACTAATTAGACTTGATAAAAGTACTGCCATACACACACACTAATTAGACTTGATAAAAGTACTGCCATACACACATACACACACTAATTAGACTTGATAAAAGTACTGCCATACATACACACACACACTAATTAGACTTGATAAACACAGTTGCGTATGATAACGTATGTAAGTTACATGATATCCCTTTATTTCCTTCCCCTCTGTCCCAGGCTCTATCTGCAGGTGGCCTGGGATGCATCGTTAGAGTACTAACAGCCAGGAAGACTGTCTAACTAACGGAGAAGGAGAGGAGCCATGTTCTTCACAGCGACCGTCTGGTGCACATTACAACACAAGGATGATATCCAGTAGATCACAGCGTGTCACAGAGAAAGATCCCTCCTATCTGTCTCTGCTTGTTTTCACATCTCACTTCCCTATGTCTCCCTACACAGACACACACACACTGATACAGCTGTTTCACACATTCACCCAAACACATAACACATGCCAAATTGGCATCGTTTTTAGTATTTTTACTCCATTCCTTTCCTTCCCTAGACCCTCAAACACACACCAGCACAATGCTACAGAACTCTTCTTAGGTATGGCTTTGTTTTTCTCAGGAAAAATCTATTTTATAACAGTTATTTGTCTACCCTGCTACTCTTTTTTTATTAAAGCTCTGATAGGCTGGTGTCTTTGTTAAAAAGCTGATCAGAAAATTCCTGATGGAACAAAAGCTTATAATTCCACAGAAAATCCCTAATTTGCCCTTCTGTGACCCGTGGGGGCAGAGGGAGGGAGGCTCCTGAAAAGCACAGCCACAGATGGAGCGGGGTGGATTTGCGGGTGGGGGAAGTTTTTGCCAGCAGGGGTGGTCCAGCCATCATCCTATCCTGCCTGCCCTAGTTAGGGATTAATACCCACAATGCATTACGGCCCCCTTTTACTACTAGCACCACTGTTATTAATCCTAGACTGTGTTCCTGTAAAAACACTACCCTACCACTTAGCCAATGTAAAGGGCATGCAGTCTAAGTGGTGTCCTAGTATGGGTTTAGTGATCTCTATGCCTTTTCCACAGTGTTCTCTCACTCACTGAATCATGTACAGGGTATTATGTCAGACTTTGTTGTAATATTGTTTAGTAAGGGATGCATTTGTAGTGCTTCCAGGACATACGAATAGTTTCACTAAGTTGCAAACTTTCAATAAATTCCCTGGTTTTCCAGAAATCGTGTTTGTAGGATTCCGGATTTATTCCATCTTGATTCCAGGAATCCTCCAACCGGTAAAACTAGGGAATTTATTTAAAACTAGGGAATTTATTTAAAGGTTCTGGAATTTTCCAACCCTACACCTATGATTATTAGTATTTTGACAAACAGAATTTGCCTTGTATGTATTCTTTTCTCTGTCGGGCCACATTCCCTCACCAGTATATTTTGTATGCCATCACTGCTAGTCAAACATGGTGTATCTTTCTTGACATATTTTTTTATTTAACTAGGCGAGTCAGTTAAACAAATTCTTATTTACAATGACAGCCTAGGAACAGTGGGTTAACTGCCTTGTTCAGGGGCAGAACGACAGATTTTTACCAGCCCAACGCTCTAACCACTAGGCTACCTGCCACCCCCACATTTAACCGGTGTTTGTTAAAGTGTCATGGTTTTTCTATTGTGATTTCTAAATGGAACTTTGGGTCTCTTCCTGATAATTGATCAGTATTTTAAAAAGCCATCAGTTTACAAAACATTAAGAACACCTGCCTAATATTGAGTTGAACCTGCAGAACAGCCTCAATTCGTCAGGTCAGGGACTCTACAAGGTGTTGAAAGTGTTCCACAGGGATGCTGGGCCATGTTGTCTTCAATGCTTCCTACTGTTGTCAAGTTGGCTGGATGTCCTTTGGGTGGTGGACCATTCTTGATGAACACGGGGAAACTATTGCGCATGAAAAACGCAGCAGCGTTGCAGTTCCTGATACAAACCGGTACGCTTGGCACCTACTACCATACCCCGTTCAAATGCATTTAATATTTTGTTTTGTTCATTCACCCTCTGAATGGCACACATACACAGTCCGTGTCTCTGTTGTCTCAAGGCTTAAAAATCATTTTAACCTGGCTCCTCCCCATCACTGATGAGTGAAGTTGACATGTGACTACATTAAGGGATCATAGCTTTCACCTGGTCAGTCTGTCATGGAAAGCGCAGGTGTTCATAATGTTTTGTACCCTCAGTGCGCTTACATTTATTTTGTATAAGACCCAAGTATTTGGAATATGAACCCAGGAAATGTGTTTGGTTGAAATACAAGCATGCATTAGGTAGGACAGTATTTTGTGGTGCACAACCAAACACTTCCCCTGGCTTTTGTGTCATGCATTGTGAGCAGCCCCTGATCTCTGTCTGTCTGCTTTATCTGCCTTTACTGCTGTCTGCTTTATCTGCCTTTACTGGTAGATCACATCTGTTGCCAAAGTAGCTGATTGCTTTCCTGAAAGTGGTCTGTTTTGAACTGAAACAGCTACTTACATCCATGTTCTGAGCAGCCCTTGGCAGGTGTTTAGATTGTTCAGTTGACATGGGTTATCAGGACTTGCAGATAATGGTGGAATATGTACTATATCATGTTTTTCATGATTGATGACATAAATGAACCCTGTTTTTAATATATTGAGATGAAATTATGGCTTTTGCTCATTCTCGCTCGGGAAAAAAACTAAGTTTCATGGACTAAAACAGTGTAATTGATGAGAGGTAAAAAATTGTCCGTACGTAAAAAATAAAAAAAAATTGTTCTAATTATTTTTCTATTATTTACATTGAAATCAGTGTCTTCTGTTCATTCCTCCCAAGCCCTTATTGTTTGAGGATCACGATCTGTTTTACCTCTATGTGTGAGTCACAAATGGCAGCCTACTCCTTATAACCCTGCACTGCTTTTGATCATAGCCCTATGGGCCCAGGTCAAAGTAGTGCACTATATAGGGAATAGGGTGCCATTTGATGCAACCTGTCTCTGTAAAGAACAAGAGGGTCAAACAATTCATTATTGATCCACAAAGCCCCTTAACATTGGAGAGAACAGGATTCTATTTAAGATATCTGGCCAATAAATAGAAGTTTACTTCCATCCGAGGGGAACTCGCTATTCTGCATTCAAGGTCCCCATAATAAAAAATGTATGGGGAAACCACATTTTCATTAATGATGACAATGTTTTTTTAATATAATGTGTGTATTTTTTCTTGTTTTAATAATCTCATCAGTGGTGATACATTAGTAGTTGTTTTTATAATTATGCAGTTGAAATGTTAAAATGCTCAATTGCAAAAAAAAAATTCAAAGGAACATATCAAACTGGTATACAAACTGCCTTACTCCATGTTTGTGATTAAATCATATGAAAACAGATGTTGAAGTTCTGAGTTATTTACTGGTGCAAAGTACTCTTGTGGTACAGATAACTAGTCACAGAAACGCCTCTTATCATGATTGTATATCTTTTATTTTTTATAAAAATGTAATACAGTAAAATACAGTATAGAAAATACATTACAAGAGAAATCCAACACTTCTATACAAATCATAAAAATAGAATACATCTTGGTAACTGACTAAGGAGGAAGTGGTTAAAAGAATCCTATGAACCTTTAATGTTGTGATTGTATTGACTGTAATGAAGTAATGACCACTACTGTTCCTATCGGGGACACAGGTAATGGACTCTGGGGATGAGGAAGAGGGGTGATTACCTGAGGTGGGCAAGAGTTTGACCATAGAGATGTGATACAATGGTGCAATGTCGATCTAAGTCTGACTGATACACAGCCAAACTCCTCTTGCCAACAAGTCTCTACAGGCACCATTTCAGACCAATCAAATGACTTGCTCTGTTCTCCGGTCTGATGTCACAACATTTTGCGACCAACCAGCCAAAGAGTTACGCAAAGGAGGGAACTGACCCTTTTTTTTTGGTATTCAAGCACTTCCCAATAAGTTAATAGGTAGATGTAAATAAAGGCTAGCTAATGTTTCTTGTCTCTACCACTTTAAGCCTGAGGAGAGGAGGAGGGGAGGAAGACTACATTCTGGACCAACGGTGGACTCATCATGGGACCTGGAGAAGCAGTCTGGGTCATCTGTAAAGATCACAACACCTTGTGGATGGGAGAGGGCAGTGTAAAGTACAAGAGAGTCAAACAATTCATTTTAGTTCCACAAAGCCCCTTAACATTGGAGAGAACAGGATTCTATTTAAGATATCTGGCCAATAAATAGAAGTTTACTTCCATCCGAGGGGAACTCGCTATTCTGTAAACTCTTTGGTGTGCACCAGGGACGAGTGTTGAGTCATCTCCTAATCTGCCTCCTGGGATTGCAGTGCTGTTCTCCTGTCCCACCTTAGTAGTTCTCATATACGAACAGTCTTTTTCTACTAGTTCCCATTTACTTATGTGGCAGCTTTACCAACCAACCACACACACACACACATACATACATCCACACACATGCTCGTTCGCAGTGGTGCTGCATACAGAGGTCGCAACCTTTTCAGTGCCCCCCCCCACCCCCTCCCTTTAAAGTGCTCTCAGTAGGGATAGGCGGAGACGGCGATGTAGACGATGAAGGTGGTCTGGTACTCGATGCCTCCGTCAGCGCTGTAGGACAGGGAGCGAACCTTCATCCTGAAGGTGTGGGGCTCTCGGAGGGCCCTGGTTGTGAACAGTACCCCTTTCAGGTTCTCGTCTCGCAGGGCGAAGGGTAACGCCACGTCCTCGTCCACCACCAGGAAGGAGGTACGGGGGTGCACCACGCCGTCCTGCGTGTACGCCACCAGCCGGATCAGGTCCTGATTGGCCGCAATGCCAAAGGGGAGGGACAGCAGCTTGTACTCCAGTGCGTAAGGGCTTAGTGCACACTCCAGGTCGTTGGGAGGGCATTTCTTCAGACAGAACCTACAACACAGAACACACAACATGGACATTTCGCCAGGGTATTCTGTACTTAGGGCTCTATTCAATCAGATCCGCTTTAGCCAACATCTGCATAGCGTTGGAGCCGTCAAATGCACAATTGGCTCCTGGAATTATACCTAAAGGGGACATTGCCATTGGCTGCACGGAGTCACATTAACAGAAATCTAATGCAGTCTGTTTACAAGTTGGAACACAGGAATGTGAGATGTAATCTACACCTTGATAAGGCTGATAGAAATCCTCAATTTCGCTTAATGATTTTCAATTTGAGCAACATTATTTCTATATAGGCTACACCTTCTCATTCTGAACTTCTAACGTGAGTGGGACGGGTATGGCTTTGTGACAATGATCACAAGAGCAACTGCTTGCCAATTTTACAGCTCCAACACAGCTCCACCTCCGACAAGGCCAAAACATCAGCTATGCGGGTGTCGGCTATCCCCGGTTAACGCTTGATCTGATTGAGCCTAGGTCTTAAGTGTATATACTGCATGATTCTTCAGACAAAATGCAACAAATGTATAGTAAAAAAAGTGCTGGAGAAAGTACCGGTATGCAGGTGTGTGTTAGTAGTTGTGTGTATGACAGCATTCGGAAAGTATTCAGACCCCTCAAATTTTTTCCACAATTTGTTATGATTCAGCCTTATTCTAAAATGGATTTAATAAATAAAAAAATCCTCATCACTCAACAGACAATACCCTATAATGACAAAATGAAAACAGGTTTTTAGATTTTTTTTGCAAATTCATAAAGACAAAGAAACTGAAATACCTTATTTACATAAGTATTCAGACCCTATGTTATGGGACTTGAAATTGAGCTCTGGTGCACCCTGTTTCCATTGATCATCCTGAGATGTTTCTAAAACTTGATTAGAACCTGTGGTGAATTCAATTGATTAAACATGATTTGGAAAGGCAAACACCTGTCGATATAAGTTCCAACAGTTAACAGTGCATGTCAGAGCAAAAAGCAAGCCATGAGGTCGAAGGAATTGTCAGTAGAGCTCCGAAACAGGATTGTGTCGATGCACAGATCTGGCGAAGGGTACTCAAACATTTCTGCTGCATTGAAGGTCCCCAAGAACACACTGGCCTCCATCATTCTTAAATGGAATAAGTTTGGAACCACCAAGACCCTCCATTGAGCTGGCCGCCCAGCCAAACTGAGCAATCGGGAGAAAGGCCTTGGTCAGGGAGGTGACCAAGAACCCGATGGTCACTCTGACAGAGCTCCAGAGTTCCTCTGTGGCGATGGTAGAACTTTCCAGAAGGACAACCATCTCTGCAGCACTCCACCAATCAGGCCTTTATGGTAGTGTGGCCAGATGGAAGCCAGTCCTCAGTAAAAGGTACATGACAGCCCACTTGGAGTTTGCCAAAAGGCACCTAAAGACTCTCAGACCATGATAAACAAGATTCTCTGGTCTGATGAAACCAATATTGAACTCTTTGGCCAGAATGCCAAGCGTCATGTCTAGAGGAAACCTGGCACCATCCTTACGGTGAAGCATGGTGGTGGAAGCATCATGCTGTGGGATGTTTTTCAGCGGCAGAGACTAGGAGACTAGTCAGGATCAAGAGAAAGATGAACAGAGCAAAGTACAGAGAGATCCTTGATGAAAACCTGCACCAGAGTACTCAGGACTGGGGTGAAGTTTCACCTTCCAACAGGACAACAACCCTAAGCACACAGCCAAGACAACGCAGGAGTGGCTTCAGGACAAGTCTCTGAATGTCCTTGAGTGGCCCAGCCAGAATCTGGACTTGAACCCGATCAAACATCTCTAGAGAGACCGGAAAATAGTTGTGCAGCGACGCTCCCCATCCAACCTGACAGAGCTTGAGAGGATCTGCAGAGAAGAATGGGAGAAACTCCCCAAATACAGGTGTGCCAAGCTTGTAGCATCATACCCAAGAAGACTCAAGGCTGTAATCGCTGCCAAAGATGCTTCAACAAAGTACTGAGTAAACGGTCTGAATACTTATGTAAATGTATTATTTCTGTTTTTTATTTTTAATAAATGTGCCAACATTTCTGTGTAGCTTGATGAGAGGAGGAAAAAACAATGTAATCAATTTTAAAAGAAGGATGTAACGTAATAAAATGTGGTAAAAGTCAAGGGGTCTGAATACTCCGAATACACATAAGAGTGTGAGTCAATGTGTGTTTACTATTTACCCTGTTGCTGGGTCTCTCTGGTAGTTAGGTGGGCAGGGTGTATCGATACACTGGTAACTTCCTCTCATGTTAAAGCACATCCTGTTGGTCCCACACTGGACATTCTGCTCCAGACACTCATCTATATCTGCGCTCACAATACAGGAGTTAGTTATACAATGTGTACCAATACATAACACCACAATACAGGAGTTAGTTATACCAATACATAACACCACAATACAGGAGTTAGTTATACAATGTGTACCAATACATAACACCACAATACAGGAGTTAGTTATACCAATACATAACACCACAATACAGGAGTTAGTTATACCAATACATAACACCACAATACAGGAGTTAGTTATACAATGTGTACCAATACATAACACCACAATACAGGAGTTAGTTATACCAATACATAACACCACAATACAGGAGTTAGTTATACCAATACATAACACCACAATACAGGAGTTAGTTATACCAATACATAACACCACAATACAGGAGTTAGTTATACCAATACATAACACCACAATACAGGAGTTAGTTATACCAATACATAACACCACAATACAGGAGTTAGTTATACCAATACATAACACCACAATACAGGAGTTAGTTATACCAATACATAACACCACAATACAGGAGTTAGTTATACCAATACATAACACCACAATATAGGAGTTAGTTATACAATGTGTACCAATACATAACACCACAATACAGGAGTTAGTTATACCAATACATAACACCACAATACAGGAGTTAGTTATACCAATACATAACACCACAATACAGGAGTTAGTTATACCAATACATAACACCACAATACAGGAGTTAGTTATACCAATACATAACACCACAATACAGGAGTTAGTTATACCAATACATAACACCACAATACAGGAGTTAGTTATACCAATACATAACACCACACTACAGGAGTTAGTTATACCAATACATAACACCACAATACAGGAGTTAGTTATACCAATACATAACACCACAATACAGGAGTTAGTTATACCAATACATAACACCACAATACAGGAGTTAGTTATACCAATACATAACACCACAATACAGGAGTTAGTTATACCAATACATAACACCACAATACAGGAGTTAGTTATACCAATACATAACACCACAATACAGGAGTTAGTTATACCAATACATAACACCACAATACAGGAGTTAGTTATACCAATACATAACACCACAATACAGGAGTTAGTTATACAATGTGTACCAATACATAACACCACAATACAGGAGTTAGTTATACCAATACATAACACCACAATACAGAAGTTAGTTATACAATGTGTACCAATACATAACACCACAATACAGGAGTTAGTTATACCAATACATAACACCACAATACAGGAGTTAGTTATACCAATACATAACACCACAATACAGGAGTTAGTTATACCAATACATAACACCACAATACAGGAGTTAGTTATACCAATATACATAACACCACAATACAGGAGTTAGTTATACCAATACATAACACCACAATACAGGAGTTAGTTATACCAATACATAACACCACAATACAGGAGTTAGTTATACCAATACATAACACCACAATACAGGAGTTAGTTATACCAATATACATAACACCACAATACAGGAGTTAGTTATACCAATACATAACACCACAATACAGGAGTTAGTTATACCAATACATAACACCACAATACAGGAGTTAGTTATACCAATACATAACACCACAATACAGGAGTTAGTTATACCAATATACATAACACCACAATACAGGAGTTAGTTATACCAATACATAACACCACAATACAGGAGTTAGTTATACCAATACATAACACCACAATACAGGAGTTAGTTATACCAATACATAACACCACAATACAGGAGTTAGTTATACCAATACATAACACCACAATACAGGAGTTAGTTATACCAATACATAACACCACAATACAGGAGTTAGTTATACCAATACATAACACCACAATACAGGAGTTAGTTATACCAATACATAACACCACAATACAGGAGTTAGTTATACCAATACATAACACCACAATACAGGAGTTAGTTATACCAATACATAACACCACAATACAGGAGTTAGTTATACCAATACATAACACCACAATACAGGAGTTAGTTGTACCAATATACATAACACCACAATACAGGAGTTAGTTATACCAATACATAACACTACAATACAGGAGTTAGTTATACCAATATACATAACACCACAATACAGGAGTTAGTTATACCAATACATAACACCACAATACAGGAGTTAGTTACTCCAATACATAACACCACAATACAGGAGTTAGTTATACCAATACATAACACCACAATACAGGAGTTAGTTATACAACGTGTACCAATACATAACACCACAATACAGGAGTTAGTTATACCAATACATAACACCACAATACAGGAGTTAGTTATACCAATACATAACACCACAATACAGGAGTTAGTTACTCCAATACATAACACCACAATACAGGAGTTAGTTATACCAATACATAACACCACAATACAGGAGTTAGTTACTCCAATACATAACACCACAATACAGGAGTTAGTTACTCCAATACATAACACCACAATACAGGAGTTAGTTACTCCAATACATAACACCACAATACAGGAGTTAGTTATACCAATATACATAACACCACAATACAGGAGTTAGTTATACCAATATACATAACACCACAATACAGGAGTTAGTTATACCAATACATAACACTACAATACAGGAGTTAGTTATACCAATATACATAACACCACAATACAGGAGTTAGTTATACCAATACATAACACCACAATACAGGAGTTAGTTATACCAATACATAACACCACAATACAGGAATTAGTTATACCAATACATAACACCACAATACAGGAGTTAGTTATACCAATACATAACACCACAATACAGGAGTTAGTTACTCCAATACATAACACCACAATACAGGAGTTAGTTATACCAATACATAACACCACAATACAGGAGTTAGTTACTCCAATACATAACACCACAATACAGGAGTTAGTTACTCCAATACATAACACCACAATACAGGAGTTAGTTACTCCAATACATAACACCACAATACAGGAGTTAGTTATACCAATACATAACACATGATGCAGTTATTGAGTATACTGTACCTGCAACTTTTACATAGATACATTTTCCTCATCAAATTATTTCATTGAATGTATTTCCTTATAGTAGAATATAGGGATGCTCTCTGAGTGATGACGAATGGATAGATATATCAATAACATGAATAATTGATTAATCGATTGACTGACAGGTGGAGGCGTTCTGCTCACCTTGGCAGGTCTTGCCGTTGGTCATGAGGCGGTAGCCGGCTGGACACTGACACCTATGGCTCCCTGGAGTGTTCATACACTCATGCTGGCACGTGTCCCTCACCTCACACTCGTTGATGTCTACACACACACACACACACACACACACACACACACACACACACACACACACACACACACACACACACACACACACACACACACACACACACACACACACAGGAAACATTTATCAGTTGAAACATGTTATAAAGGTGTTTTAGAAAACAAGGGGAAGCAAACCCCAGGTAGCACAGCCATGCAGCCAGACCCTCCTCCTCTCCATTCAAACTCCTCCCCCTCTGCCTGTCCCCCTGCCTCCTCCATAGTTACCTAGGCAACGGCCACCCCTGGCCTCGTACCCCTGCGGACAGGCCAGGGCCTCCCTGCGTCTACGCTGCCTATAGCGCCCCCCTGTGGCAGCGTAGGAGGGGTAGCTCTGAGAGGCCAGGCTGTGGTACTGGCGCTGGAAGGCGCTCCGCTCAGGGGAGTCCTGGGAGGAGCTGTAGCCGTATGAGAAGCTCTGGTAGCTGGGAGGCAGCTTCTCCAGCCCCGCGCAGGACTTTCCATCCCCAAGCAGGTGGCGCCCTGGCGGGCACACACACTTGAAGCTGCCGGGGGTGTTGAGGCACTGGTGCGCGCAGGGCTGGGGCGCATGCTCACACTCATTACTGTCTGGTGATGTCACAGCACCACAGAGAGAGGGGGGAGGGAAGAGAGAGAGGGGGCAGGAGGGAAAGAGAGGAGGGAAGAGTGAGAGGGGGCAGGGGGAGGAGAGAAGGGGGAAGGGAAAGAGAGAGGAGGTAGTAGGGAAGAGAGAGATGGGGAGGAGGGAAGAGAGAGAGGGAAGAGAGAGGGGAGGAGGGAAGAGAGAGAGGAGAGGAGAGGAGATGAGGGAAGAGAGAGTGAGAGGAGGGAGAGGGAAGAGAGAGAGGAGAGGAGAGGAGGGAAGAGAGAGAGAGGAGGGAGAGGGAAGAGAGAGAAGAGGGAGGGGGAGGAGGGAAGAGAGAGAGGAGGGAGGAGGGAAGAGAGAGAGAGGAGGGAGGACAGAGGAGGAGGAGAAAAGGAAGAAAACAGGCAAGAGTAAAAGTTGAGTAAAGAGGGGGATATGGAGCAGGGGAAACATACAGATAGACAGAAGTTAAGGCAATTAAGGAAGAAGCAGATGAAGTGGGAGAATAAAGTGGTGTGAGGAAGACAAGAGGATGAGAAAGGAAGAGATGGAAAACAATCACCCTAACGTACAGGAATAATCACCCCAACGTACAGGAACAATTACCCCAACGTACAGGAACAATCACCCCAACGTACAGGAACAATCCCCCCAACGTACAGGAACAATCACCCCAACGTTTGACAATACATATCATGTCCCTAAGGCATAAGTGTCTAAAAAGTGTCTTTTTACTTTTTATTTATGTTGTATTTTACCCCCTTTTTCTCCCCAATTTTGATCTTGTCTCATTGCTGCAACTCCCCAACGGGCTCGGGAGGTGAAGTCATGCGTCCTCCGAAGCATGACTCGCCAAACCACGCTTCTTAATAACACCCGCCCACTTAAACCAGAAGCCACCAATGTGTTGGAGGAAACACCTTTCAACTGACGACCAAGGTCAGCCCGGCCCGCCACAAGGAGTCACTAGAGCACGATGAGCCAAGTAAAGCCCCCCCGGCCAAGCCCTCCCTGATCCCTGACGACGCTGGGCCAATTGTGCACAGCCCTATGGGACTCCTGATCACGGCCGGTTGTAATACAGCATGGGATCGAACCCGGGTCTGTAGTGACGCCTCTAGCA